>NC_092052.1:112724488-113033598 GCF_003086295.3 Arachis hypogaea | reverse complement strand
AGCATCAGCTTCTTTTGACAGTGAACTAGAGAGGACCTTCCTTAGACTATGGAGGGAAGCAAGAGGTAAAGACATAATTGGTGAAGAAGAGTTGGAAGAAGATCTGGACATTGCAATGGAAGAAGAAGTTCATAATAATGCTGGAGAAGGTGCTGGTAACCATGTTGGGCAGAAGAGAAGAGTTCTAGGCTCATACATCAACCCAAACCCTGGGAATTGTGGAAGCAGCATCCTAAAACTAACAATTCATGCTAATAACTTTGAGTTAAAGCCAAAACTCATCACCCTTGTTAAAAACAATTGCTCATTTGGAGGAAGTGTCCAGGAAGATCCCAATCAACATCTAACCACATTCCTGAGAATTTGTGATACTGTGAAGTCTAATGGTGTTCATCCTGACACCTACAGATTGCTTTTGTTTCCCTTCTCTCTCAGGAATAAAGCATCAAAGTGGCTAGAGTCATTTTCTAAAGAAAGCCTTACAACTTGGGAAGATATGGTGAATAAGTTTTAGGCAAGATTTTACCCTACCCAAAGGGTTAACAGATTGAGGGATGAGGTGCAAACATTCAGGCAAAAAGATGGTAAAACTCTCTATGAAGCATGGGAAAGATACAAGGAATTGACAAGAAAGTGCCCTCCAGACATCTTCAATGAATGGGTACAGCTGCACATTTTCTATGAAGAATTGTCACAAGAATCAAAGAAGGCCTTAGATCACTCTTCAGGAGGATCTCTCAACAAGAAAAAAATAATTGAAGAGGCCATAGATGTCATAGAAACTGTAGCCAACAATGAATACTTCTATGCCTTTGATAGAAGCACCAATAGAGGGGTGATGGAATTGAATCACATGGATGCACTGCTAGCTCAACACAAGTTGATCACCAAGCAATTGGCAAACCTCACCAAGGAGATGGAGAGGAACCAAGTTGCAGCAATCAATACTCAACCACCAGCCTAAGAAAAAATTGAATGCAGAGGAAGGAGGTGATTGGGAGCAAGCCAATTATATTGGAAATCCACCAAGACAAACCTATGATCCACACTCTAAAACCTATAATCCTAGTTGGCAGAATGACCCAAACTTTGGGTGAGAAAACCAGCAAAACCAGAGCCAAGATCATAGACCTCACAACTCTAACTATTACCATAATTTCACCTACCAACAGACTAACCAAAAACCATACCAAGCCCCACACAACAACTCTTTCCAGCCTCTATATCAAGCCCAAAATAGCCATTCTTAGCCTCCAAATTCCAACCTACCATCACTATCTAAGGATAGACTATCCCGAATTGAGGCCTTGCTTGGAGATCTGTGTAAGGAGGTTCAAGACAACAAGGCATTTAAGGATGAAGTAAGGTCTAATATGAAGAATCAGGGAGTTACCATCAAGAAGTTTGAATCTCAAGTAGGATACCTCTCTCAGCAAATTCTGAAGCCTGCTGACAGCTTTCCAAGTGATACTAAAAAGAACCCAAGAGGAGAGACTAAGAATGTGAGATGGGAAGAATGCAAGGCGATCACTTTAAGAGATGAAGAGATTTTGGAGGAAGAATTTAGCAAGTCATCGGAGCATACTCAAGGAGTTCCACAGGAGATACTGGAAGAAAAAGAACAAGGAGTCAACCAAGCATAAATGAAGGTGATGCCAGGGCATCTTAGCCTAGTTTTACTAGTTTTTTTCCTTTGTTTTTAATAGGTTTTATACACTTTCTTGAGTTACAAGTAAGCCATTTGGGTAGAAATTCATGTGTACTTGGATTCAATCAACCATGAGAAAATTGATGCATTTTCATGAGGTTTGGTGCTATAATTGCTTATATGTCAAAGATGAGAAGTCTCATGATTTTAGCATAGCTTTGATGCATTTGTTGATTGATGATAGGTGACCAAAAGGCTTAGAGGAAGGTTGAAGAAAGGGGATGGCAGAAATGAAAATGAAGGCAACATTAAGAACATCACGTTTGAGTCAATGTTTGCCTCAAACGTGAACTCAAACGTGGATAACAGCAAAGCCACCCTGGAGGAAGCTAACGTTTGCGCCAACGTTTGCCTCAAACGTGAATTCAAACGTGAGTGACAGCAAAACACCCATTCTGCATTATGCCATTACAAAAAGACGTTTGAGTCAACGTTTGCCTCAAACGTTGACTCAAACGTGAATGATCCCAAAGTCCATAGTGCGAACGGATTTCTTCTTAAGACCAAGAGCAATCAACAGAGGCTATCTTCAACCCAATTGCATCAAGGCCAAGGGCCCAAATTCAAGGCTTAATGATCATTAGAAGGAAGTGTATAAATAGAAGTTAGTTTGATTTAGAAGGGGGACTTTTACCTTTTACCTTTTTCTTCTTTTAGAATTTTCACTTGTAATTTTGAGAGTTTTTACTTTGATTTTGGATCTTAGAGAATTGGAAGGAGAATTGAGTTCTCTTCCTCTGGGTTTTCTTGTTTTCTTTTCTGAAAAGCTTTGTTTGAGTCTTAAGTGTGAAGAATTGAGAAAATTCTGTCTCACTCTCCTCTTAAGATCTCTTTCTTTAATTTACTGCACAATTCAAGAATTTGTGTTCTTCTTTACTGATTTTCATCTTCAATTCTCTTTAAATTGTCTTCTTGGTTGGATCAAGGAAGGACTTGAGATCTATACTTGTTTTCTAGTCTCCTCCACTTCAACATTCTTTTAGTTATTACAATTAAGCTACATTTCACTTTCTGTTTGTCTTCTCAAGCAATTATTCTTCTCTTGTTTAGATCAGTTGTAATTTAATTCATCCTTTACTTCTCTGTTTAATGCCATTTTACTTTCTCTTGTTTAATTTCTGCAATCCCAACTCCCAAATCCTTTTATTATTCGAGCCATTTACATTTCTTGCACTTTAAGCTTCAGCTATTTACATTTCTTGCAATTTAAGTTTAAGCTCTTTTAATTTTTCTACACTTTAAATTCTTGTCAATTATCCCTCTCCCTTTAAATTTCTTGCAATTTAGCTTCTGTTGGATATAAATCACTCAAATCAACTCTTGTTCGCTTGACTAAATCAACCACCTAACTAAAATTGCTCAATCCTTCAATCCCTGTGGGATCGACCTCACTCACGTGAGTTATTATCACTTGATGCGACCTGGTACACTTGCCGGTGAGTTTTGTGTTGGATCGTTTTCCACACATCAAGTTTTTGGCACCGTTGCGGGAGATTGATTAGGTTGACAATGATTAAGTGAGGTGGTGATCTAGATTAAGCATTTTTTTCTTTTGTTTTCAGCTAACACATTAACTGTTTGAATTTTTGCCTAAGCTAACCAAAACTTCACTCTAGCAATAGATTGAAGTGTTACTGGGTTTCTGGTTTTGTGTGTTTCTTCTATTTTGTTTGTATTTCAGGTACAAGAAGAGCTATACCTACCTTTTGTGAACAAGACAAAAGAACTCTCAGAAGGATAAGAAGAGAACCTAGAGGGAAGGTTGTTGTTGGAGAGGAAGATTCTGAGGAAGAATATCATGAGATGGAAGGGGATCCCTCTAATTCCAATCATCCAGAAGGAGGGGTCAACAACAATCAACCACAGAGGAGAGTATTGGCCTCTTATACATTTGCAAATCCTAGACATTATGGGAGTAGCATCCTTACGCCGAATGTCAATGCAAATAACTTTAAATTGAAGCCACAACTCATCACATTGGTCCAAAAAAATTGCTCTTTTGGAGGAGGGCCACTTGAAGATCTAAACCAACACTTATCCACTTTTTTGAGGATATGTGATACTGTCAAATCTAATGGTGTGCATCCTGACATCTACAAGCTGTTGCTATTCCCATTCTCCCTCAGAGACAAAGCTACTCAATGGTTGGAATCGTTTCCAAGAGATAGCATCAACAATTGGAAAGATCTAGTGAGCAAGTTCTTTACCAAATTTTACCCGCCTCAGAGGATTATTAGATTGAAGACTGAAGTACAAACATTCACACAGATGGATACTGAACCCATCTATGAGGCATGGGAGAGATACAAGGCTCTAATCAGGAAGTGCCCTCCTAAAATGTTCAATGAATGGGACATATTGCAGAATTTTTATGAAGGCTTGACATTGAAATCTCAGAAGGCTCTGGATCACTCAGCAGGGGGCTCTTTACAATTGATGAAGAATGCAGAGGAGGCCCAAAATCTCATTGATATGGTGGCTAACAACCAATATTTCTTTGCTCACCAAAGGCAACGCCAACCATCACAAAGGAAGGGAGTGATGGAGTTGGAAGGAATAGACTCAATCCTAGCTCAAAACAAAATGATGCAGCAGCAAATTCAACAACAATTTGAGCAAATGGCCAAGAGGATTGATAGCCTCCAAGTTGCAGCAGTAAATACAAGCCAGCCATCAACCACATGGGGGCAAGGCGAAGAAGCTTGTGAAGAACAATAGCAAGAATAAGTGAACTACATGAACAATCAAGGTTCTGGACCAAATGAGGTTTATGGTGACACTTATAACCCCTCCTGGAAGAAACACCCCAACCTCAAATAGGGAGACAATCATGCTCAGACTCAACAGCCATGGCAAAGGAATTCAAACCAAAATAGTTAAAAAAACACAAACCACAATAACCAACAGAATAATAACCAAAATACATACAGAAAACCACAAAATAATTACCCCAACTCTAACCATCATCCATCCAATAATCAAACCACCAACCAAAACACTTACCATCAACCCTTAACACCCCACAACCTACCAATCTCACAAGATTCTCAGAGGATCACCAATTTGGAGCTCTTAATAGAGAAAATGATGAAGCACCAAGAGATGACAACAAAGAACCAAGAAGCTTCTATGAAGAATATGGAGAGGCAGATTGGACAGCTTTCCAAGCAGATTGCTATTGAGAGACCATCAAGCTCATTACCAAGTGACACCATTCCTAATCCAAAAGAAGAGTGCAAAGCTATACAGCTAAGGAGTGGGAAGACATTGGTGGACAACAAAGAAGCAACCAAGAAAGCTATGGATAGCAACAAAGAGCCAACAGAGAAAGAGGAAGCCAGCAACAAGGATGTGATAACAGGCAAGCAAGCTCAAGAAAAGGAAGACCAACTACAAATCTCAAAAAAAGGGAAGGAAGCAATGGAAGAACCAACCAAGGATCACAGGCAGGGAGTGAACTTCACACCTCCATTACCATATCTCCAAAGGTTCAACAAGGAGACTAAGGACCAACACTTCCCTAAATTTCTTGAAGTCTTCAAGAAATTGGAGATAAACATTCCGCTGGCTGAGGCACTAGAGCAGATGCCTTTATATGGAAAATTTTTGAAGGAGCTTATTAACAAGAAGAGGAGTTGGCAAGATAAGGAAACAGTGCCTCTCACTGAAGAATGCAGGGCATTAATTCAAAAAGGGCTTCCACCCAAACTTGAAGATCCTGGAAGTTTCCTGCTACCTTGTACCATCGGCAGTATGATTATCAACAAGGCAATGTGTGACTTAGGGGCTAGTATCAATCTGATGCCCTCTTTTCCGGTGAGAAAGCTGTGCATAGAGGAAGTGAAGCCAATACAAATGTCTCTAGAATTAGTGGACACGTCAGTGATCTGTCCCAGGGGTGTGATTGAAATCCTTCCAGTTAAGGTGGACAAATTCATATTCCCTGCAAATTTTGTGGTCTTAGACTCAGATGAGGATGAAGGCGATTCCATTATACTGGGGAGACCATTCTTGGCCACTGCTAGGGCCATTATAGACGTGGAGCAGGGAGAACTGACCCTCAGAATGTATGATAAAAGCATCACTCTGAATGTATTTCCAGAAACACAGCTCATTGATGAAAAGAAGAATTGCATGAAAACTGACAAGGAAGACTTGCAATGGAAGGAAGGAATCAACAAAATAACCAGTAATCACCTTCCAAAGCAAGAAACAGACAACACAGCAAGAAGAAAAGAGAATGAGACGATGCAGAGTGATGAAGGAACTCAAGAAGAAATTGAAGTGTTGACCACTAAGAAGGAAAATCCCAAAACAAAGTCCACTGTCAAAGAAGAAGGATCAACAAAAAGAAGAAAGAAAAGTAAGAAAAATACTCAAAAGGGGTGGAAGAACAAGAAGATCCCAACTGAGGGGTTCTCCAAGGGTGATGAGGTACAGTTGATCTATCAAAACCAACAAGCCAATGACTACTACACAGTTTGCAAAATACTCTCACTTGAGCATGCTGAAATTGAGCACCAAGGAACAAAAAGGAAGCTCACAATGAGGGGGGACAAGCTGAGATATTACAGTCGTCAACCACCCTAATGGGGCCAATGTCAAGCTAGTGACAATAAACGAGCGCTCCATGGGAGGCAACCCATGATTTAGTTTTCTTGTCTTTAATGATTCAATATGAATAATAATTGTTGCACTAACTTGAATTCAATTATTTCTAGAAAAAATTGGCAACTGTTCATGGCATTGGAGGGCATATGATCGAATTCTAAGTTTGGTGTGCCCACAAGCACACTATGACATATGTTCCTTGGGCTGTGTAATCAATCATTCAACCTGATGTGGTACATATTGCAAGAACAAGTCATGAAAGTCAAGAATCTTTTGAGTTTTGAATTTCATGAAAGTACAACAATATATATAATTGAAAAAAAAAGAAAAGAGAGTACCTCTTATAAAGATTTAACCAAAAGTGACATTGAAATTTTAAAGGCAATAGTTGGAGGAAGCATCATTTTGGACTATATGACCAAACATTAAGTTTGGTGTCCTCTAAAAATATATAAAAGGAAGTCACAGTTAAATAAGCATAAGGAATGATAGTCAATCTATAGTTCTAGATATGAAAGGCTCTCTTGTTGCAGTTTGATAATGCTTGTCTTGTTGTGATTGTTAGGTAATCAGAGAACTATTCAATGGAGGGGACAAGACAAAAAAAGGCAAGTTAGCATAAGGACAAAAGTGGATCACATGGCTTGAAGGGAGAATCTGTACAACACTGGAAAGGTACTTTGATGACCGAAGAGATGCACTTCATGAAGAGGCAAAATTTTGTCCTCATCTAACTTTGCATGCACACCATTGATTTATAAATTGTCCCTATGAATCCTAACCATCCATCTTTCATAAAAGTGACTATAAAAAGGCTCACTTGAGCCATGCATATGAACGAAGAAGTTACACACATCTTGCAGAGTCAAGCCTTGTATTCTTTACTACTAAGGCTTAGAAACCATACCTTGTGCAACAAAACACCTTTGTTCACGTGCACTTTAAACACTTTTCTTCCAAGAGTGCATCACATTATCCAGATCTTCCGCATCAACTCTTAACCTCAATGCTACCAACCACTCAAGGTAGCATGGCTTCTTCTTCAAGGGCCAAACGAAGAAGAGGAAAGGAACCCATGGTTGAAGAAAGTGAATCCGAATATGATCGATGGAAGTTCAAATCATGGTACCATCAATTTCAACTGGAATGGATGAATGATAAAAAAATATATCCGAAAGTCCCAATTCTATTACCGGATGAAGGGTGCCAGGAAATGAAAGCCAAGATTAAAAAGAGGAGATGGGAAGAGCTCACCTCACCAATCACTAAGATTAATGCAAACATCATAAGGGAATTCTATGCTAATACCCCAAGGCTTGATATGAATACAGCTCTAACTTACAAGAGCTATGTACAGGAAACGGAAGTGGATTTTAGTTCAAAGGCTATCATGAAAGTCTTAGGCCTAAGAACAGTCCATTTTGATGAGCTAGGGTACCACCAAAGAATAAGTGAAGACCCAGACTATGATGAAATTGCTAGTGAAATCTGTGTGGTGAACACGGATTGGGTAGGAGATGCTAACAATAAGTACAAATACTTGAGAAGATGAGATCTCACCCCTGAAGCGAAAGGGAGGTATGAGCTAGTAAAGAGATCGATCTTAGGCACAGTGAACACTTCAGAGGTCAACAAAAAAAGAGCCGTCATGTTATACTGTATAATAGTGGGAGGAGAAGTGAAGGTTCACGAGATCATTGCAAGTGATATTCAAAGGATTGCAGAGAAGAATTCGGCTGGAGCTTGGCTGCACTACCCAAGTACCATCATGCGATTGTGTATGAAGGCCAAAGTGCCAATGGAGGATGCAAACTTAACATGGTTGAATCCAGGCCTACCTGTAACCTTCGAGAGGATGATGATTGTCACAGAGGCACAACAGAGTCAAAGGCCACAAAAAGGGAGAAGAAGAGAAGAACCACAAGAAGAACCACAAGGAGGACAGGAGGAACAGCAACAATTCCAACCACAGAACAATATGGACATGGTTCTGATGCAAGAGGCAATTGAGAGGTTGTCACAACAATACACGAGGATTTAAGATAAGTAGGAAGAATTCCATTCACAGTACACGAGGTCTCAACAAAGACAAGAGGAGCTTCAGATGAGGATGATAAATTAACAAAGGGATTATGAGTCAAGATCCTTAGTGATGTAACAGAAACAAGCTTTCCAATTTCATGAATCATTTAACCAGTTGACCCAACTGCAAGATGAAAACATGAGAGCTTTCAAGGAATTCACAACCCTTCAGGATGCAAGGTATGTAGTTCAAGCTGACTGTAACATAAATGGCCAAATAAAGTTGAGCTACATTGCGGATCATCTACACAATATGGAACCAGCATTTCCAACTTATGATGAATACTTCAAGGGGAGGAGTGAAAGAGAAGTAGACAAAGCATTGCTCCTTGAAGATAGAGTAAAAGAGACAATGAAGAAAGCTGGATTCTGGCAAAAGCTAACAGGCAAAAGCAAGGGAGAAACCAGTAAACAAGCAAGTGAGAAGAAAAAGAAAGACAAATGAAAGGTGGAATTGCTCTTTGCTTGTCACATTCAATAAAGAAAGAGCATGCCTATTTAGTTGATAATCACTTTATTTTAATAGTTTTTTCATCCTGTCTGTTTAACTTTGCAATAAGTAGGCTAGCCTAAGTGTGTTCTTGTGTTTATTCACTTTCACTTGATTAAATGCATGCTTTGTCCCCTGTGCCTTTTTAATTCAATAAAAGAGAAATGTTTGAATTAGGAAGTAAATATCCAATGTTGCATAAGTTAGAATGAAAGTTAGTGGTGGTATTTGTTGATTTAATGCATGGCTCATAAAATAAATGCTGCATAATGATATGTTCTTTGAAGAAATGAACTAATTTGCTGTTGTAAAGGCTTGTATCATAAAAAATCCCTTGAGAATGAAATAAAACAGAAAGAAAAAGAAAGAGAAAAAGCCAAGAGTGGCAAAGAAAACAAATGATAAGGCTAGGCACCAATAGCTTGGACCATAGGACACATGCCTGTGGTGTTTTTGTACTAGGATATGCTTGGACAAGTAAGTTCTGAGGAGTATTTCAAAACTTGGCCACTTAGATCAACTGATTTGGGATTGCCAACTGAAAGTCCACAATAAAGAGCAGCCTAGCCACAAAACATTTAGTTATCCAAAGAGATGTTGGGCATCAATGATCTTAGGAAGAAAAGGGTGAGTCATGTGTCTGTGGTGAAGAAATGTTGAGCAAAATTAAGCCAAAGGCTGCTGCAATATTTGCCACCAAGCCTTCAAAGAATAATAAGCTCTCTGAACAAAACAAAGAAGGAAAAGTTAGCAAGGGAACAAGCAAAAGTAAAGCCTTATAGCAGCAACCTTAGTGAATCTTTGAGGAAACATATCTTATGTAACAGCAAGTAATAAATGAACCACCATTGTCTGCATAAAAACCCCATGGACTAAATTCAACTATATGATCAATAAGGATATGCACACTTCTTTGTTTCATGTCATTCTCTCTTATGTTTGATGCTTGCTTAGGGAAAAGCAAGATTTAAGTTTGGTGTTGTGATGCCAGGGCATCTTAGCCTAGTTTTACTAGTCTTTTTCCTTTGTTTTTAATAGGTTTTATACACTTTCTTGAGTTACAAGTAAGCCATTTGGGTAGAAATTCATGTGTACTTGGATTCAATCAACCATGAGAAAATTGATGCATTTTCATGAGGTTTGGTGCTATAATTGCTTATATGTCAAAGATGAGAAGTCTCATGATTTTAGCATAGCTTTGATGCATTTGTTGATTGATGATAGGTGACCAAAAGGCTTGGAGGAAGGTTGAAGAAAGGGGATGGCGGGAATGGAAATGAAGGCAACATTAAGAACATCACGTTTGAGTCAACGTTTGCCTCAAACGTGAACTCAAACGTGGATAACAGCAAAGCCACCCTGGAGGAAGCTAACGTTTGCGCCAACGTTTGCCTCAAATGTGAGGTCAAACGTTGGCTCAATAATATACTCTGGAGGAAGCTAACGTTTGTGCCAATGTTTCCCTCAAATGTGAATTCAAACGTGAGTGACAGCAAAACGCCCATTCTGCATTATGCTATTACACAAAGACGTTTGAGTCAACATTTGCCTCAAACGTTGACTCAAACGTGAATGATCCTAAAGTCTATAATGCGAACGGATTTCTTCTCAAGACCAAGAGCAATCAATAGAGGCTATCTTCAACTTCCATCAAGGCCAAGGGTCCAAATTCAAGGCTTAATGATCATTAGAAGGAAGTGTATAAATAGAAGTTAGTTTGATTTAAAAGGGGGACTTTTACCTTTTACCTTTTTCTTCTTTTAGAATTTTCACTTGTAATTTTGAGAGTTTTTACTTTGATTTTGGATCTTAGAGAATTGGGAGGAGAATTGAGTTCTCTTCCTCTGGGTTTTCTTGTTTTCTTTTCTGAAAAGCTTTGTTTGAGTCTTAAGTGTGAAGAATTGAGGAAATTCTGTCTCACTCTCCTCTTAAGATCTCTTTGTTCAATTTACTGCACAATTCAAGAATTTGTGTTCTTCTTTACTGATTTTCATCTTCAATTCTCTTTAAATTGTCTTCTTGGTTGGATCAAGGAAGGACTTGAGATCTAGACTTGTTTTCTAGTCTCCTCCACCCCTGAGATCTTCAACTTTCTTTTAGTTATTGCAATTAAGCTACATTTCACATTCTGTTTGTCTTTTCAAGCAATTATTCTTCTCTTGTTTAGATCTGTTGCAATTTAATTCATCCTTTACTTCTCTATTTAATGCCATTTTACTTTCTCTTGTTTAATTTCTGCAATCCCAACTCCCAAATCCTTTTATTATTCGAGCCATTTACATTTCTTGCACTTTAAGGTTCAGCTATTTACATTTCTTTCAATTTAAGTTTCAGCTCTTTTAATTTTTCTGCACTTTAAATTCTTATCAATTATCCCTCTCCCTTTAAATTTCTTGCAATTTAGCTTCGGTTGGATACAAATCACTCAAATCAACTCTTGTTCGCTTGACTAAATCAATCACCTAACTAAAATTGCTCAATCCTTCAATTCCTGTGGGATCGACCTCACTCACGTGAGTTATTATCACTTGATGCGACCCGGTACACTTGTCGGTGAGTTTTGTGTTGGATCGTTTTCCACACATCAGAAGGAATCAATGGAGAAGAAAATCTTGAAGCTATATGTGCCAAAAGCACCATTCCCTCAGAAGCTCAGGGGTGGTGAAAAAGAAAAGACATATTCCAAGTTCCTAGATGTATTTATATCTCTTCATATCAACATTCCCTTTATTGAAGTCCTCTGATGAGCGGATAATTTATAAGCTTTTTGGCATTATTTTTAGTATGTTTTTAGTATATTTTAATTAGTTTTTATTATGTTTTTATTAGTTTTTTAAAAAAAATCACTCTTCTGGACTTTACTATAAGTTTGTGTGTTTTTCTATGATTTCAGGTATTTTCTGACTGAAATTGAAGGACCTGAGCAAAAATCTGATTCAGAGGCTGAAAAAGGACTATAGATGCTGTTGGATTCTGACCTCCCTGCACTCAAAGTGGATTTTCTGGAGCTACAGAAGCCCAATTGGCGCGCTCTCAATTGCATTGGAAAGTAGACATCCTGGGCTTTCCAGCAATATATAATAGTTTATAGTTTGCCCGAGATTTGATGGCCCAAACAGGCGTTCCAAGTCAGCTCAAGAATTCTGGCGTTTAACTCCAAAACTGGCACAAAAGCTGGCGTTTAACTCCAAGAAAAGTTTCTACACATGAAAGCTTCAATGCTCAGTCTAAGCACACACCAAGTGGGCCCAGAAGAAGATTTCTGCATTAATTACTCATTTCTGTAACCCTAGGCCACTAGTTTTCTATAAATAGGACCTTTTGCTATTGTATTTTCATCTTTGATAAGTCTTATGCTATCTTAGACACGTTTGGAGGCTGGCCATTCGGCCATGCCTAGACCTTTTGTTCTTATGTAATTTCAACGGTGGAGTTTCTACACACCATAGATTAAGGTGTGGAGCTCTGCTGTTCTTCATGAATTAATACAAAGTACTATTGTTTTTCTATTCAACTCAAGTCTATTTCTTCTCCAAGATATTCATTCGTTCTTCAACTTGATGAATGTGATGATCCGTGACACTCATCATCATTCTCACCTATGAACATGTGCCTGACAACCATCTCTATTCTACTAGCAATGGCTTGAATGCGTATCTCTTGGGTTTCTGATCTAAGATTGGAACCTTCGTGGTATAGGCTAGAATTATTGGTGGCCATTCCTGAGATCCGGAATGTCTAAATCTTGTCTGTGGTATTCTGAGTAGGATCTGGGAAGGGATGACTGTGATGAGCTTCAAACTCGCGATTGTGGGGCGTGTGACAGACGCAAAAGGATCAATGGATCCTATTCCGACATGATCGAGAATCGACAGATGATTAGCCGTGCGGTGACAACGCATTTGGAACGTTTTCACTGAGAGGACGGGAAGTAGCCATTGACAACGGTGATGCCCAACATAAAGCTTGCCATGGAAAGGAGTATGAATGATTGGAAGAAGGCAATAGGAAAGCAGAGGTTCAGGAGGAACAAAGCATCTTCATACGCTTATCTGAAATTCCAACCAAAGAATTACATAAGTATCTCTATCTTTATTTTATGTTTTATTCATCTTTTAATTATCAATTCTCCATCACCATCTGAATTAGTCTGACTGAGATTTACAAGGTGACCATAGCTTTCTTCAAGCCGACAGTCTCCGTGGGATCGACCCTTACTCACGTAAGGTTTATTACTTGGACGACCCAGTGCACTTGGTGGTTAGTTGTGCAGAATTGTGACAAAGTGTGATTCATGTTTAAGAGCTCCAAGTCCTTTGGTGCCATTGTTGATGATCACAATTTCACATACCAAGTTTTTGGCGCCGTTGCCGGGGATTGTTCGAGTTTGGACAACTGACAGTTCATCTTGTTGCTTAGATTAGGTACTTTTCAGAATTTTTAAGAATGAATTCTAGAGTTTCAAGGTGATGTTCTTATCATCACAAAAGCTGATTGATTCTCATCAATTTAGCTGCTGAATGTAATGTCCTGCTGAAGCTTCGCCAAACATGTCTAATCTTTTTAGACTGAAGCTTTAGACTAACATTGCATGATTCCTGGAATTCTCATTAAAAGTTTTGAATCCCTTTATTTTCTTTTCCATATAAGTTTCGAAAATCACAAAAAAAATTATAAAATCATAAAAATAAAAAATATTTTGTTTTTTTTTTGTTTGAGTCTAGTATCAATTTTTAAGTTTGGTGTCAATTGCATTCTTCTTGCATTTTTTGAATTCATGCATGTGTCTTCATTAATCTTCAAGTTGTTCTTGATGATTTACTTGCTCTGATCTTTAAATTCTCTTGTCATGTGTATTTTGTTGTTTCTCATATGCATTCTCAATTTGTTAGTGTCTCCTATATGAAAATTTTTAAGTTTGGTGTCCTGCATGCATTGTTTATTTGATCTTAGTTACAATTTTTATTGTTTCTCATCATTAAAAATTCAAAAATATTTTCAAAATTGTGTCTTTTCAAGTCAATAATATAGAGAATTGAAGATTCAGAACATTCAGCAGAGGAATCAAACAGAAAAAGCTGGGCGTTCAAAACGCCCAGTGAAGAAGAAAAACTGGCGTTTAAACGCCAGCCAGGGTACCTGGCTGGGCGTTTAACACCCAAAAAGGTAGGATTGTGGGTGTTAAACGCCAAAATGGATGCCATTCTGGGCATTTAACGCCAGGATGACACAAGAGGGAAGATTTTTTTTTTAACTCAAATTTTTTTCAAATCTTCAAAATTTTTCAAAATCAAATCTTTTTCAAATCAAATCTTTTCAATCATATCTCTTCAAAATCAATTTTTTTCCATTTTTTTAATTTTCGAAAATCCTTGTTATAATTAAAGATTTACTTCAAAATTTTCAAGTTGTTACTTGCCTATTAAGAAAGGATCAAAAGTTTTAATTCTAGAATCATATCTTCTAATTTCTTGTTAGTCAAGTAATCAACTTTAATTTTAAAACTTTCTCTTTTTAGTTTGATTTTCAATCATATCCTCTCAATCATATCTTTTCAATCACATCTTTTTCAAAATTAAATTTTCAATCATATCTTTTTAATTTCTAATTTCAAAATCTTTTTTTCAAAAATCACTTAATTTATTTCCCAATCTTAATTTTCGAAAATCTCAATCAAATTTTCAAATTTCTTTTTATTATTTCAAAATCTTTTCTAATTTATTTTCGAAAATTCTTCCCCTCTTCTCACATCCTTCTATTTAAGGAACTAACACTCCTCCTCAAGGTGTAATTTGAACTCTATCCTTCTTTATATTTTCGAATTCTCTTCTATCTACCTCATCCTTCTATTCTTATTTTCCTCTGACACCTCAAGGAATCTCTATACTATGACATAGAGGATTCCCTACTTTCTTGTTCTCTTTTCTTTCATATGAGCAGGAGCAAAGATAAAGGCATACTTGTTCAAGATGATCCTGAACCTGAAAGGACCTTGAAGAGAAAGCTAAGAGAAGCTAAAGCACAATTCTCTCTAGAGGGCCTAACAAAGCTTTTCAAGGAAGAAGAAACCATGGCAGCCGAAAACAACAATGCCAACAATGCAAGGAAGGTGCTTGGTGACTTTACTACACCTACTCCCGACTTCTATGGGAGAAGTATCTCAATCCTTGCCATTAGAGCAAACAACTTTGAGCTTAAACCTCAACTAGTTTCTCTAATGCAACAGAATTGAAAATCTCATGGACTTCCATTGGAAGATCCTCATCAGTTCTTAGCTAAATTCTTGCAAATCTGTGACACTATCAAGACCAATGGGGTTGACCCTGAAGTCTACAGACTTATGCTCTTCCCTTTTGCTGTAAGAGACAGAGCTAGAACATGGTTGGATTCACAACCTAAAGAAAGCCTGAACTCTTGGGAAAAGCTAGTCAATGCCTTCTTGGCAAAGTTCTTTCCACCTCAAAAATTGAGCAAGCTTAGAGTGGAAGTCCAAACCTTCAGACAGAAGGAATGTGAATCCCTCTATGAAGCTTGGGAAAGATACAATTCATTGAAATGGTTTTAAATAACCAATTCATGTACACTTCTAAAAGGAATCCTGTGAATAATGGTTGCAAATAACCAATTCATGTACACTTCTGAAAGGAATCCTGTGAATAATGGGACAACTCAGTAGAAAGGAGTTCTTGAGATTGATACTCTGAATGCCATATTGGCTCAGAATAAAATATTGACCCAACAAGTCAATATGATTTCTCAGAGTCTGTCTGAAATGCAAGCAGCAACAAGCAGTACTAAGGAAGCTTCCTCTGAAGAAGAAGCCTATGATCCTGAGAATCCAGCAATGGAAGAGGTGAATTACATGGGAGAACCCTATGGAAACACTTATAATCCTTCATGGAGGAATCATCCAAATCTCTCATGGAAGGATCAACAGAGACCTCAACAAGGTTTCAACAACAATAATGGTGGAAGAAACAGGTTTAGCAATAGCAAGCCTTTTCCATCATCTTCTCAGCAACAGACAGAGAATTCTAAGCAAAACCACTCTGACTTAGCAACCATTGTCTCTGATCTAATCAAAACCACTCAAAGTTTCATGACTGAAACGAGGTCCTCTATTAGGAATTTGGAGGCACAAGTAGGTCAGCTGAGTAAGAAAATTACTGAACTCCCTCCTAGTACTCTCCCAAGCAATACAGAAGAGAATCCAAAGAGAGAGTGCAAGGCCATAAACATGTCTCCCATGGCCGAACCAAGAGAGGAGGAAGAGGCAGTGATCTCCACTGAGGAAGACCTCAATGGACGTCCACTAACCTCTAAGGAGTTCCCTAATGAGGAACCATGGGAATCTGAGGCTCAGACTGAGACCATAGAGATTCCATTAAATTTACTTTTTCCATTCATGAGCTCTGATGAGTATTCTTCCTCTGAAGAGGATGAAGATGTTACTGAAGAGCAAGTTGCTAAGTACCTTGGAGCAATCATGAAGCTAAATGCCAAGTTATTTGGTAATGAGACTTGGGAGGATGAACCTCCATTGCTCATCAAAGAACTGGATGACTTGACTAAGCAGAAATTACCTCTAAAGAGACAAGACCTTGGGAAATTCTCAATCCCTTGTACCATAGGCACCATGACCTTTGAGAAGGCTCTGTGTGACCTAGGGTCAAGTATAAACCTCATGCATCTCTCTGTAATGGAGAAGCTAGGGATCATTGAGGTACAAGCTGCAAGAATCTCACTGGAGATGGCAGACAATTCAAAGAAATAGGCTTATGGATTTGTAGAGGATGTCTTGGTAAAGGTTGAAGACCATTACATCCCTGCTGATTTCATAATCCTAGAGACTGGAAAGTGTATGGATGAATCCATCATCCTTGGAAGACCCTTCCTAGCCACAGCAAAAGCTATTGATGTTGACAGAGGAGAATTGATCATTCAAGTGAATGAAGACTCCCTTGTGTTTAAAGCTCAAGGATATCCCTCTGTCACCATAGAGAGGAAGCATGAAGAGCTTCTCTCAATACAGAGTTAAACAGAGCCCCCACAGTCAAACTCTAAGTTTGGTGTTGGGAGGCCACAACCAAAATTTAAGTTTGGTGTTGAACCCCCACATTCAAACTCTAAGTTTAGTGTTGGGAGATTCCAACATTGCTCTGAACATCTGTGAGGCTCCATGAGAGCCACTGTCAAGCTATTGACATTAAAGAAGCGCTTGTTGGGAGGCAACCCAATGTTTACTTATCTATGTTAAAATTCTATTTTCTTTTGTTATTTTATGTTTTCTGTAGGTTGATGATCATGTGAAGTCACAAAAACAATTGAAAAAGCAAAAACAGAAGGAAAAACAGAATGAAAAATAGAACACCCTGGAGAAGAAACTTACTGGCGTTTAAACGCCAGTAAGGGTAGCAGAATGGGCGTTAAACGCCCAGTCTGGCACCATTCTGGGCATTTAACACCAGAAATGGGCACCAGACTGGCGTTTAACGCCAGGAATAGGCAAGAAGCTGGCGTTAAACGCCAGAAATGGGCAGCATCCTGGCGTTTAACGCCAGGATTGGCAGCAAGGGGCGTTTTGCACGCCACATGGTGCAGGGATGAGAAATCCTTGACACCTCAGGATCTGTGGACCCCACAGGATTCCCACCTACCCCACATCTCTCTCTCTTCTTCACCCATTCACTAATCACCTCAATACCTCTTCCCCAAAAAAACCCCTCACCTATCAAATCCCACCATTCTCTTCACCACTCACATCCATCCTTCATAAAACCCCACCTACCTCACCATTCAAATTCAAACCACTTTCCCACCCAAACCCACCCATAATCACCGAACCATACCCCCCCTCTCTACTCTTATATAAACCCATCTTCACTCCTTCATTTTCACACAACCTAAACACTACTTCTCCCCCTTGGCCGAAACACAAAGCCCCCTCCATCTCCTCTATTTCTTCTTCTTCTACTCTCTTCTTTCTTCTTTTACTCGAGGACGAGCAACCTTCTAAGTTTGGTGTGGTAAAACCTAAAGCTTTTTGTTTTTCCATAACCATTTATGGCACCAAAGGCCGGAGAAACCTCTAGAAAGAGGAAAGGGAAGGCAAAAGCTTCCACCTCTGAGTCATGGGAAATGGAGAGATTCCTCTCAAAGGTGCATCAAGACCACTTCTATGAAGTTGTGGCCAAGAAGAAGGTGATCCCCGAGGTCCCTTTTAAGCTCAAAAAGGGTGAATATCCGGAGATCCGACATGAGATCCGAAGAAGAGGTTGGGAAGTTCTCACCAATCCCATTCAACAAGTCGAAATCTTAATGGTTTAAGAGTTCTATGCCAATGCATGAATCACCAAGAACCATGATCAAAGCGTGAACCCGGACCCTAAGAATTGGCTTACAATGGTCCGAGGAAAATACTTAGACTTTAGTCCGGAAAATGTAAGGTTGGCATTCAATTTGCCTATGATGCAAGGAGATGCACACCCGTACACTAGAAGGGTCAAATTTGATCAAAGGTTGGACCAAGTCCTCACGGACATCTGTGAAGAGGGCGCTCAATGGAAGAGTGATTCAAGAGGAAAGCCGGTTCAACTAAGAAGGCATGACCTCAAGCCCGTGGCTAGGGGATGGTTGGAGTTCATCCAACGCTCAATCATTCCTACTAGCAACCGGTCTGAAGTTACTATAGACCGGGCTATCCTGATTCATAGCATCATGATTAGAGAGGAAGTAGAAGTTCATGAAGTCATATCCCAAGAACTCTACAAGGTGGTGGACAAGTCCTCTACTATGGCAAGGTTAGCCTTCCCTCATCTCATTTGTCACCTCTGCAATTCAGCTGGAATTGACATAGAGGAAGACATCCTCATTGATGAGGACAAGCCCATCACAAAGAAAAGGATGGAGCAAGTGAGAGAACCTCACCAAGAGCATGAGAAAATTCCTCATCATGAAATCCCTGAGGTACCTCAAGGGATGCATTTTCCTCCACAAAACTATTGGGAGCAAATTAACACCTCCCTAGGAGAATTAACTTCCAACATGGGACAACTAAGGGTGGAGCACCAAGAGCATTCCATCCTCCTCCATGAAATTAGAGAAGACCAAAGAACCATGAGAGAGGAGCAATAAAGGAAAGGAAGAGTGGTGCACGAAATTGTGATCATCAACGGCTCCATCAACATGGTACGCTCAATTGTAATCTCAACTTTTTATCACAACTTCGCACAACTAACCAGCAAGTGCACTGGGTCGTCCAAGTAATAAACCTTACGCGAGTAAGGGTCGATCCCACGGATATTGTTGGTATGAAGCAAGCTATGGTCATCTTGTAAATCTCAGTCAGGCGGATATAAACAGTTATGGAGTTTTCGAATATAAATAATAAAATAAGGATAGAAATACTTATGTAAATCATTGGTGAGAATTTCAAATAAACGCATAGAGATGCTTTCGTTCCTCTAAACCTCTGCTTTCCTGCTGTCTTCATCCAATCAGTCTTACTCCTTTCTATGGCTGGCTTTATGTAAGGACATCACCATTGGCAATGGCTACTTTTGATCCTCTCTGGAAAATGGTCCGATGCGCTGTCACTGCATGGCTAATCGTCTGGAGGCATCACCCTTGTCAATGGCTGCATCCCATCCTCTTGTGAAAATGGTCCAAATGCTCTGTCACAGCACGGCTAATCATCTGAGGTTCTCGATCATGCTGGAATAGGATTTATCCTCCGTTTTGCGTCTGTCACTACGCCCAGCACTCGCGAGTTTGAAGTTCATCACAGTCATTCAATCCCAGAGTCCTACTCGGAATACCACAGACAAGGTTTAGACTTTCCGGACTCTCATGAAAGCCGCCATCAATCTAGCTTATACCACGAAGATTCTGATTAAGAGATCTAAGAGATACTCATTCAATCTAAGGTAGAACGGAAGTGGTTGTCAGGCACGCATTCATAGGGAATGATGATGATTGTCACGTTCATCACATTCAGGTTGAAGTGCGAATGAATATCTTAGAAACGGAATAATTTGAATTGAATAGAAAAACAGTAGTACTTTGCATTAATCTTTGAGGAACAGCAGAGCTCCACACCTTAATCTATGGAGTGCAGAAACTCTACCGTATGAAAATACATAAGTGAAAGGTTCAGGCATGGCCGAATGGCCAGCCCCCAAAACATGATCACAGGATCAAAAATACAATCCAGGATGATCCAAAGATGTCTAATACAATAGTAAAAAGTCCTATTTATACTAAACTAGTTACTAGGGTTTACAGAAGTAAGTAATTGATGCATAAATCCACTTCCAGGGCCCACTTGGTGTGTGCTTGGGCTGAGCTTGAATGTTACACGTGTAGAGGTCAATCTTGGAGTTGAACACTAGGTTGTAACGTATTTCTGGCGTTCAACTCTGGTTTGTGACGTGTTTCTGGCGTTTAACTCCAGACAGCAGCATAGAACTGGCGTTCAACGCGCTTTTACGTCGTCTAAACTCGGTCAAAGTATAGACTATTATACATTGATGGAAAGCCCTGGATGTCTACTTTCCAACGCAATTGGAAGCGCGCCATTTTGAGTTCTGTAGCTCCAGAAAATCCACTTTGAGTGCAGGGAGGTCAGAATCCAATAGCATCAACAGTCCTTCTTCTACCTCTGAATCTGATTTTTGCTCAAGTCCCTCAATTTCAGCCAGAAAATACCTAAAATCATAGAAAAACACACAAACTTATAGTAAAGTCCAGAAATGTGAATTTAACATAAAACTAATGAAAACATCCCTAAAAGTAACTAGATTCTACTAAAAACATACTAAAAACAATGCCAAAAAGCGTATATATTATCCACTCATCACAACACCAAACTTAAATTGTTGCTTGTCCCCAAGCAACTTAAAATCAAATAGGATAAAAAGAAGAGAATATACTATAAATTCCAAACTATCAATGAAACATAGCTCCAATCAGATGAGCGGGACTTGTAGCTTTTTGCCTCTTGAATAGTTTTGGCATCTCACTTTATCCATTGAGGTTCAGAATGATTGGCATCTATAGGAACTCAGAGTTCAGATAGTGTTATTGATTCTCCTAGTTCAGTATGATGATTCTTGAACACAACTATTTTATGAGTCTTGGCCGTGGCCCTAAGCACTTTGTTTTCCAGTATTACCACCGGATACATAAATGCCACAGACACATAATTGGGTGAACCTTTTCAGATTGTGACTCAGCTTTGCTAAAGTCCCTAATTAGAGGTGTCCAGGGTTCTTAAGAACACTCTGTTTTTGCTTTGGACCTTGACTTTAACCGCTCAGTCTCAAGTTTTCACTTGACACCTTCACGCCACAAGCACATGGTTAGGGACAGCTTGGTTTAGCCGCTTAGGCTAGGATTTTATTCCTTTAGGCCCTCCTATCCACTGATGCTCAAAGCCTTGGGATCCTTTTTATTACTCTTGCCTTTTGGTTTTAAGGGTTACTGGCTTTTTGCTCTTGCCTCTTGGTTTTAAGAGCTTTTGGCTTTTTCTGCTTGCTTTTGCTCTCTTTTCTTTTTTTTTTTTTCGCCTATTTTTTTTCTCTTTTTTTTTTGCAAGCTTTGTTCTTTGCTACTTTTTCTTGCTTCAAGAATTATTTTTATGATTTTTCAGATTATCAAATAACATGTCTCCTTGTCATCATTCTTTCAAGAGCCAACATATTTAACATTCATAAACAACAACTTCAAAAGACATATGCACTGTTCAAGCATTCATTCAGAAAACAAGAAGCATTGTCACCACATCAATATAATTAAACTAAGTTCAAGGATAAATTCGAAACTCATGTACTTCTTGTTCTTTTGAATTAAAACATTTTTCATTTAAGAGAGGTGATGGATTCATAGGACATTCATAACTTTAAGACAAAGTTACTAAATACTAGTGATCATGTAATGAAGACACAAACATGGATAAGCACTTAACATAGAGAAAACGAAAAATAGAGAATGTAAGAACAAGGAATGAGTCCACCTTAGTGATGGTGGCGTTTCCTTCTTGAGGAACCAATGATGTCCTTGAGCTCTTCTATGTCTCTTCCTTGTCTTTGTTGCTCCTCCCTCATTGCTTTTTGATATTCTCTTATTTCATGAAGGATGATGGAGTGCTCTTGATGTTCCACCCTTAGTTGTCCCATGTTGGAACTTAATTCTCCTAGGGAGGTGTTGATTTGCTCCCAATAGTTTTGTGGAGGAGAATGCATTTGAGGCATCTCCGGGATCTCATGGTGATGAGCTTCATGCGTCTCTTGAGATCCATGAATGGGCTCTCTTGCTTGCTCCATCCTTTTCTTAGTGATGGGCTTCTCTTCCTCAATGGGAATGTCTCCTTCTATGAAAGCTCCAGCTGAGTAACATAGATGGCAAATAAGATGAGGAAAAGCTAGCCTTGCCCCAGGAGAGGGCTTTTCGGCTATTTTGTAGAGTTCAAGGGAGATGACTTCATGAACTTCTACTTCCTCTCCAATCATGATGCTATGGATCATGATGTCCCGATCCACAGTAACTTCAGATCGGTTGCTAGTGGGGATGATGGAGCGTTGGATGAACTCCAACCATCCTCTAGCCACAGGCTTGAGGTCCAGTCTTCTTAATTGAACCGGCTTACCTTTGGAGTCAATCTTCCATTGAGCTCCTTCCACACATATGTCCATGAGGACTTGGTCCAACCTTTGATTAAAGTTGACCCTTCTAGTGTAGGGGCGTGCATCTCCTTGCATCATAGGCAAGTTGAACGCCAACCTCACATTTTCTGGACTAAAATCTAAGTATTTCCCCCGAACCATTGTAATATAATTCTTTGGGTTTGGGTTCTTACTTTGATCATGGTTCCTAGTGATCCATGCATTGGCATAGAACTCTTGAACCATTAGGATGCCGACTTGTTGGATGGGGTTTGTTAGAACTTCCCAACCTCTTCTTTGGATTTCATGTCGGATCTCCGGATACTCATTCTTCTTGAGCTTGAAAGGGACCTCGGGGATCACCTTCTTCTTGGCCACAACATCATAGAAATGGTCTTGATGAGCTTTGGAGATGAATCTTTCCATCTCCCACGACTCGGAGGTGAAAACTTTTGTCTTCCCTTTCCCTTTTCTAGAGGATTCTCCGGTCTTAGGTGCCATCAATGGTAATGAAAAAACAAAAAGCTTATGCTTTTACCACACCAAACTTAGAATATTGTTCGCCCTCGAGCAAGAGAAAAAAGAAGTGATGAAGAAGAAGAAGAAATGGAGGTGAGGGAGAGAGAGATGTGTTTCGGTCAAGAAGGGGAAGAGAGGGTTGTGTTGTTTGAAAATGAGGAAGAATGGAGGGCTATATATAGGGAAGGGAAGGGGGTTAAGGTTCGGCCATATAGGGTGGGTTTGGGTGGGAAATTGATTTTGAATTTTGAAGGTAGGTGGAGTTTATGAGGTAGGTTTATGGGGAAGAGTGGATGGATGTGAGTGGTGAAGTGGTGATAGGGAAGAGAGATTGAGGTGATTGGTGAAGAGTTTTAGGAAAGAGTGTTTATGGGATTGTGTAAAAGAGGGGTGAGAAGAAGTGAGTGCAGGTAGGTGGGGATCTTGTGGGGTCCACAGATCCTGAGGTGATCCTGTGGGGTCCATAGATCCTGAGGTGTTCAAGGATTTACAACCTTGCATCAAATTAGGCATGCAAAATGCCCTTGCACACAACTCTGGGCGTTCAGCGCTAGATTGGTGCTTGTTCTGGGCGTTGAACGCCCATTTGTTGCCCATTTCTGGCGTTGAACGCCAGAACCATGCTTGTTCTGGGCGTTCAGCGCCAGCTCTTCTTCAGGGTGCAATTCTGGCGTTCAAACGCCCAGATGCTGCCCATTTTGGGCGTTCAGCGCCAGAACCATGCTCTGTTCTGGCGTTGAACGCCAGCCAGATGCTTCTTACTGGCGTTTAAATGCCAGTGAGATCCTCCTCCAGGGTGTGATTTTTCTTCTGCTGTTTTTGATTCCGTTTTCAATTTTTATATTTATTTTGTGACTCCACATGATCATGAACCTAATAAAACATGAAAGAACAATAAAATTAGATAAATAAAAATTGGGTTGCCTCCCAACAAGTGCTTCTTTAATGTCAATAGCTTGACAGTGGGCTCTCATGGAGCCTCACAGATGTTCAGAGCATTGTTGAGACTTCCCAACACCAAACTTAGAGTTTGGATATGGGAGTTCAACACCAAACTTAGAGTTTGGTTGTGGCCTCCCAACACCAAACTTAGAGTTTGACTGTGGGGGCTCTGGTTGACTTTGTTTTGAGAGAAGCTTACTGTGCTTCCTCTCCATGTTTACAGAAGGGTAACCTTGAGTTGTAAACACAAGGGAGTCCTCATTCATTTGAAGGACTAGTTCACCTCTGTCAACATCAATCACAGCTCTTGCTGTGGCTAGGAAGGGTCTTCCAAGGATGATGGATTCATCCTCATCCCTCCCAGTATCCAGGACTATGAAATCAGCAGGGATGTAAAGGTCTTCAACCTTTACTAATACATCCTCTACTTGTCCATAAGCCTGTTTTCTTGAATTGTCTGTCATCTCTAATGAGATTTTAGCAGCTTGCACCCCATAGATTCCCAGTTTCTCTATTACAGAGAGGGGCATGAGGTTTATCCCTGACCCAAGGTCACATAGAGCCTTTTCAAAGGTCATGGTGCCTATGGTACAAGGTATTAAGAACTTTCCAGGATCCTGTCTCTTCTGAGGCAATGTCAGATGATCCAGATCACTCAGTTCATTGGTGAACAAGGGATGTTCATCTTCCCAAGTCTCAATACCAAATAATTTGGCATTCAGCTTCATGATTGCACCAAGGTATTTGGTAACTTGCTCTTCAGTAACATCCTCATTCTCTTCAGAAGATGAATACTCGTCAGAGCTCATGAAGGGCATAAGGAGGTTTAATGGAATCTCTATGGTCTCTAGATGAGCCTCAGATTCCTTTGGTTCCTCAAAGAGAAACTCCTTATTGATCACTGGACGTTCCAGGAGGTCTTCCTCCTTGGGATTCACGTCCTCTCCTTCCCTTACAGGTTCGGCCATGGTGATCAATTCAATGGCCTTGCACTCTCCTTTTGGATTTTATTTTGTATTGCTTGGGAGAGTATTAGGAGAGATTTCAGTGATCCTTTTACTCAGCTGGCCCACTTGTGCTTCCAAATTTCTAATGGAGGACCTTGTTTCATTCATGAAACTCACAATGGCCTTTGATAGATCAGAGACTAAATTTGCTAAATTAGAAGTATTTTGTTCAGAGTTCTCTGTCTGTTGCTGAGTGGATGATGGAAAAGGCTTGCTATTGCTAAACCTGTTTTTTCCACCATTATTAAAGCCTTGTTGAGGCTTTTGTTGATCCTTCCATGAGAAATTTGGATGACTTCTCCATGATGAGTTATAGGTGTTTCCATAAGGTTCACCTAAGTAATTTACCTCTGCTATTGCAGGGTTCTCAGGATCATAGGCCTCTTCTTCAGAAGGTGCCTCTTGAGTACTGTTGGATGCAGCTTGCATTCCATTCAGACTCTGAGAAATTATATTGACTTGCTGAGTCAATATTTTGTTCTGAGCCAATATGGCATTCAGAGTATCAATTTCAAGAACTCCCTTCTTCTGAGGCGTCCCATTACTCACAGGATTCCTCTCAGAAGTGTACATGAACTGGTTATTAGCAACCATGTCAATGAGTTCTTGAGCTTCTGCAGGCGTTTTCTTTAAGTGAATAGATCCACCTGCAGAGGTATCCAATGACATTTTAGCTAATTCAGACAGACCATCATAGAATATGTCCAGGATGGTCTATTCTGAAAGCATGTCAGAAGGACACTTTTTGGTCAGTTCTTTGTATCTCTCCCAAGCTTCATAGAGGGATTCACCTTCTTTTTGTCTGAAGGTCTGAACATCCACTCTAAGCTTACTCAGCTTTTGAGGAGGAAAGAACTTGGCTAAGAAAGCCTTGACCAGCTTATCCCAAGAGTTCAGGCTATCCTTAGGTTGAGAGTCCAACCATATTCTAGCTCTGTCTCTCACAGCAAAAGGGAAAAGCATGAGCCTATAGACTTCAGGATCTACTCCATTAGTCTTAACAGTATCACAGATCTGCAAGAATTTAGTTAAGAACTGAAAAGGATCTTCAGATGGAAGTCCATGAAACTTGCAGCTCTGCTGCATCAGAGAAACTAGCTGAGGTTTCAGCTCAAAATTGTTTGCTCCAATGGTAGGGATGGATATGCTTCTTCTATGTAAATTGGAATTAGGTGCAGTGAAGTCACCAAGCATTCTCCTTGCATTATTATTATTTTCGGCTGCCATCTCCTCTTCCTGTTCGAAATTTTCTATAAGGTTATCTCTGGATTGTTGTAATTTAACTTCTCTTAGTTTCCTTTTCAGAGTCCTTTCAGGTTCTGGATCTGCTTCAACAAGAATGTTCTTGTCCTTGCTCATGCTCATATGAAAAAGAGGGACAGAAAAATAATAATAATAGGGGTCCTTTTTACCACAGTATAGAGGTCCCTATGTGAGTAGAAGAAAAGAAGAAGAAAAAATTCGAACACAGATGGAAGAGGGGGTTCGAATTTGGGTGAGATGAAGTGTTAATAGATGAATAAATAAATAGAAGGAGATAAGAGAGAAGGAGAATTTTCGAAAATTATTTTTGAAAAAGAGTTAGTGATTTTCGAAAATAGTTTTTGAAAAGGGTTAGTAATTTTTCAAAAATTATAATAAAAAATTAAAATAATTAGTTAATTAAAAAGAAATTTGAAAAAGAGGGAAGATATTTTCGAAAATTAGAGAGAGAGAGTTAGTTAGGTAGTTTTGAAAAAGATAATAAACAAACAAAAAGTTAGTTAGTTAGTTGAAACAAATTTGAAAATCAATTTTGAAAAGGTAAGAAGATAAGAAGTTAGAAAAGATATTTTAAAATCAAATTTTTGAAAAAGATATGATTTTGAAAAAGATAAGATAATAAGATATTTTTGAAAAGATATGATTGAAATTAATTTTGAAAAAGATTTGATTTTTTTAAAATCACAATTAATGACTTGATTCACAAGAAATCACAAGATATGATTCTAGAACTTAAAGTTTGAATCTTTCTTAACAAGTAAGTAACAAAATTGAAATTTTTGAATCAAAATATTAATTGATGATGTTATTTTCGAAAATTATGTGATAAAGATAAGAAAAAGATTTTTGAAAAATATTTTTAAAATTTTTGAAAATAACTAAGAAAAATGAAAAAGATTTGATTTTTGAAAAAGATTTTGAAAAAGATAAGATTTTTAAATTGAAAATTTGATTTGACTCATAAAAATAACTAGATTTTAAAAATTTTTGAAAAAGTCAAATCTAATTTTCGAAATTTTAAGAGAAAAAAAAAGGAAGAATATTTTTTTTATTTTTGAATTTTTAATGATGAGAGAGAAAAATTAAAACATCATTTTCATGTTTTTCTCTTTTCTTTTTGGATCAAAACAAGGAATGCATGCAAGAACACTATGAATGTCAAGATGAACACCAAGAACACTTTGAATGTCAAGATGAACATCAAGACTTATTTTTGAAAATTTTTATATGCAAAGAAAACATGCAAGACACCAAACTTAGAAATCTTTCATGTTTAGACTCTATGGATGCAAGAATGCATATGAAAAACAAGAGAAGACACAAAATAAGAAAATATCAAGATCAAACAAGAAGACTTACCAAGAACAACTTGAAGATCATAAAGAACACTATGAATGCATGAATTTTCGAAAAATGCAATATGAATATGCAATTGACACCAAACTTTCAACTTAACTCAAGACTCAAACAAGAAACATGAAATATTTTTTATTTTTATGATTTTATGATTTTTTGTATTTTCTTTTAATTTTTTTTTGAAAATCATTTTGAAAAAGAAAAATAAGGATTCCAAAATTTTTAATATGAATTCCAGGAATCTTATGCTCTTTAGTCTAAAGCTCCAATCAAAGGGTCAGGCATGGCTTAATAGCCAGCCAAGCTTTAGTATGTAACTCAGACATGACACGCCTGACATTCCTTATCCAAAAGAATTAGACATGGCTTTATAGCCAGCCAGGCTTCAACATGCTTCATGAAACACTAGAATTCATTCTTAAAAATTTTGAAGAAAAATATATTTTTGAAAACATTTTTATTTTAAAATTTTTTTTTCCGAAAACAAAGGAGAAATTTTTGAAAGATTTTTGAAAAGAAAACAAAAAGAAAATTACCTAATCTGAGCAACAAGATGAACCGTCAGTTGTCCAAACTCGAACAATCCCCGGCAACGGCGCCAAAAACTTGGTGCACGAAATTGTGATCATCAATGGTGCCATCAACATGGTACGCTCAATTGTAATCTCAACTTTTTATCACAACTTCGCACAACTAACCAGCAAGTGCACTGGGTCGTCCAAGTAATAAACCTTACGCGAGTAAGGGTCGATCCCACGGAGATTGTTGGTATGAAGCAAGCTATGGTCATCTTGTAAATCTCAGTCAGGCGGATATAAACAGTTATGGAGTTTTCGAATATAAATAATAAAATAAGGATAGAAATACTTATGTAAATCATTGGTGAGAATTTCAGATAAACGCATAGAGATGCTTTCGTTCCTCTAAACCTCTGCTTTCCTGCTGTCTTCATCCAATCAGTCTTACTCCTTTCTATGGTTGGGTTTATGTAAGGACATCACCATTGGCAATGGCTACTTTTGATCCTCTCTGGAAAATGGTCCGATGCGCTGTCACTGCATGGCTAATCGTCTGGAGGCATCACCCTTGTCAATGGCTGCATCCCATCCTCTTGTGAAAATGGTCTAAATGCTCTGTCACAGCACGGCTAATCATCTGAGGTTCTCGATCATGCTGGAATAGGATTCACCCTCCTTTTTGCGTCTGTCACTACGCCCAACACTCGCAAGTTTGAAGTTCGTCACAGTCATTCAATCCCAGAGTCCTACTCAGAATACCACAGACAAGGTTTAGACTTTCCGGACTCTCATGAATGCCGCCATCAATCTAGCTTATACCACGAAGATTCTGATTAAGAGATCTAAGAGATATTCATTCAATCTAAGGTAGAACGGAAGTGGTTGTCAGGCACGCGTTCATAGGGAATGATGATGATTGTCACGTTCATCACATTCAGGTTGAAGTGCGAATGGATATCTTAGAAGCGGAATAAGTTGAATTGAATAGAAAAACAGTAGTATGTACTTTGCATTAATCTTTGAGGAACAGCAAAGCTCCACACCTTAATCTATGGAGTGCAGAAACTCTACCGTATGAAAATACATAAGTGAAAGGTTCAGGCATGGCCGAATGGCCAGCCCCCAAAACGTGATCACAGGATCAAAAATACAATCCAGGATGATCCGAAGATGTCTAATACAATAGTAAAAAGTCCTATTTATACTAAACTAGTTAATAAGGTTTACAAAAGTAAGTAATTGATGCATAAATCCACTTTCGGGGTCCACTTGGTGTGTGCTTGGGCTGAGCTTGAATGTTACACGTGTAGAGGTCAATCTTGGAGTTGAACGCCAGGTTGTAACGTATTTCTGGCGTTCAACTCTGGTTTGTGACGTGTTTCTGGCGTTTAACTCCAGACAGCAGCGTAGAACTGGCGTTCAATGCCCTTTTACGTCGTCTAAACGTGGTCAAAGTATAAACTATTATACATTGCTGGAAAGCCCTGGATGTCTACTTTCCAACGCAATTGGAAGCGCGCCATTTTGAGTTTTGTAGCTCCAGAAAATCCACTTTGAGTGCAGGGAGCTCAGAATCCAACAGCATCAGCAGTCCTTCTTCTACCTCTGAATCTGATTTTTGCTCAAGTCCCTCAATTTCAGCCAGAAAATACCTGAAATCACAGAAAAACACACAAACTCATAGTAAAGTCCAGAAATGTGAATTTAACATAAAAACTAATGAAAACATCCCTAAAAGTAACTAGATTCTACTAAAAACATACTAAAAATAATGCCAAAAAGCGTATAAATTATCCGCTCATCAAAGAGACATTGAGGAGTTCAAGCACTCCATAAGATCTTCAAGAGGAAGAACAAGCCGCCATCACTAAGGTGGACCCGTTCTTTAATTTTCTTGTTCTTTATTTTCCTGTTTTTCGAATTTTTATGCTTATGTTTATTTATGTTACATGATCATTAGTGTCTAAGTGTCTATGCTTTAAAGCTATGAAAATGAATCCATCACCTTTCTTAAATGAAAAATATTTTTAATTGAAAAAGAAAAAGAAGTGCATGAATTTCAAATTTTAAAACAGTTTAATTATTTTGATATGGTGGCAACACTATTATTTTTCTGAATGAATGCTTGAACAGTGCATATTTTTGAATTTGTTGATTCATGAATGTTAAAAATTGTTGGCTCTTGAAAGAATGATGGAAAAAGGAGAAATGTTATCTGATGATCTGAAAAATCATAAAATTGATTCTTGAAGCAAGAAAAAGCAGTGAAAAGCTTGCAAATGAAAAAAAAAAGGGTAAAAAAAAGAGAAAAGAAAAAGAAAGAAAAAGAATAGCAAGCAGAAAAAGCCAATACCCCTTTAAACCAAAAGGCAAGGATAATAAAAAGGATCCAAGGCTTTGAGCATCAGTGGATAGGAGGGCCCACAGGAATAAAATCCTGGCCTAAGTGGCTAAACCAAGCTGTCCCTAACCATGTGCTTGTGGCGTGAAGGTGTCAAGTGAAAACTTGAGACTGAGTGGTTAAAGTCGAGGTCCAAAGCAAAAAGAAGAGTGTGCTTAAGAATCCTGGACACCTCTAATTGGGGACTCTAGCAAAGCTTAGTCACAATCTGAAAAGGTTCACCCAGTTATGTGTCTGTGGCATTTATGTATCCGGTGGTAATACTGGAAAACAAAGTGCTTAGGGCCACGGCTAAGACTCATAAAGTAGCTGTGTTCAAGAATCAACATACTTAACTAGGAGAATCAATAACACTATCTGGATTCTGAGTTTCTATAGATGCCAATCATTCTGAACTTCAAGGAATAAAGTGAGATGCCAAAACTGTTCAGAAGCAAAAAGCTAAAAGCCCCGTTCGTCTAATTAATACTGATCTTCATAGATGTTTTTGGAATTCATTGTATATTCTCTTCTTTTTATCCTAATTGATTTTCAGTTGCTTGGGGACAAGCAACAATTTAAGTTTGGTGTTATGATGAGCGGATAATTTATACGCTTTTTGGCATTGTTTTTAATATGTTTTTAGTATATTTTAATTAGTTTTTATTATGTTTTTATTAGTTTTTTAAAAAAAATCACTTTTCTGGACTTTACTATGAGTTTGTGTATTTTTCTGTGATTTCAGGTATTTTCTGGCTGAAATTGAGGGACCTGAGCAAAAATCTGATTCAGAGGCTGAAAAAGGACTGCAAATGCTGTTGGATTCTGACCTCCCTGCACTCAAACTGAATTTTCTGGAGCTACAGAAGCCCAATTGGCGCGATCTTAATTGCGTTGGAAAGTAGACATCTTGGGCTTTCCAGCAATATATAAATATTCATAGTTTGCCCGAGATTTGATGGCTCAAACAGGCGTTCCAAGTCAGCTCAAGAATTCTGGCGTTTAACTCCAAAACTGGCACAAAAGCTGGAGTTAAATGCCCAAACTGGCACAAAAGCTGGCGTTTAACTCCAAGAAAAGTCTCTACACATGGAAGCTTCAATGCTCAGCCCAAGCACACACCAAGTGGGCCCGGAAGAAGATTTCTGCATTAATTACTCATTTCTGTAACCCTAGGCCACTAGTTTTCTATAAATAGGACCTTTTGCTATTGTATTTTCATCTTTGATAAGTCTTATGCTATCTTAGACACGTTTGGAGGCTGGCCATTTGGCCATGCCTAGACCTTTTGTTCTTATGTAATTTCAACGGTGGAGTTTCTACACACTATAGATTAAGGTGTGGAGCTCTGTTGTTCTTCATGAATTAATACAAAGTATTATTGTTTTTCTATTCAACTCAAGTCTATTTCTTCTCCAAGATAATCATTCGTTCTTCAACTTGATGAATGTGATGATCCGTAACACTCATCATCATTCTCACCTATGAACATGTGCCTGACAACCACCTCTGTTCTACTAGCAATGGCTTGAATGCGTATCTCTTGGGTTTCTGATCTAAGATTGGAACCTTCGTGGTATAGGCTAGAATTATTGGCGGCCATTCCTGAGATCTGGAACGTCTAAACCTTATCTGTGGTGTTCTGAGTAGGATCTGGGAAGGGATGACTGTGACGAGCTTCAAACTCGTGATTGTGGGGCGTGTGACAGACGCAAAAGGATCAATGGATCCTATTCCGACATGATCGAGAACCGACAGATGATTAGCCGTGCGGTGACAACGCATTTGGAACGTTTTCACTGAGAGGACGGGAAGTAGCCATTGACAACGGTGATGCCCAACATAAAGCTTGCCATGGAAAGGAGTATGAATGATTGGAAGAAGGCAATAGGAAAGCAGAGGTTCAGGAGGAACAAAGCATCTTCATACGCTTATCTGAAATTCCAACCAAAGAATTACATAAGTATCTCTATCTTTATTTTATGTTTTATTCATCTTTTAATTATCAATTCTCCATCACCATCTGATTTAGTCTGACTGAGATTTACAAGGTGACCATAGCTTGCTTCAAGCCGACAGTCTCCATGGGATCGACCCTTACTCACGTAAGGTTTATTACTTGGACGACCCAGTGCACTTGCTGGTTAGTTGTGCAGAATTGTGACAAAGTGTCATTCATGTTTAAGAGCTCCAAGTCCTTTGGCGCCATTGTTGATGATCACAATTTCGCATACCACCCTCCAACAGATGTCCTCATATATTAAGTTCATGAAGGAGTTTCTAACCAAGAAGAGTACCTTAAAGGGTGGGCAAACAGTAGTGATGACTAAGGAGAGCAGTGCCCTCATCCAGAAGGATTTGCCCACAAAGAAGAATGATCTAGGGAGTTTTCACATCCCTTGTACTATAGGGGATACCATAATTAATAGAGAATTTTGTGATCTTGGAGCAAGCATAAATCTAATGCATCTGTCTCTCATGAAGAAGCTTCAAATCAATGAGTTGAAATCCACAGATGTAATACTTCAATTGGCTAACAAAACCCAGAAACAAGCACTAGGAGTAGTTGAAAATGTACTGGTAAAAGTAGGAAAATACTTGCTCCATGCAGATTTTGTTGTTCTTGAGATGGAAGAAAGCTATCTCCATCCAATCATTCTCGTGAGACCATTCTTGGCCACAGCCAGAGTACTCATATATGTTGAGCAAAGAAAGTTAATATTGAGAATACATTATGAACAACTCACGTTTCATGTCTTCAAGCCCTCACATAAATCTGAACAAGAGAACAAAGACCTGAAGGATGACCACAAGGAATGCATGAAGGATGATTCTGGAGATACAAACCTAAAAGAAGCAGCCAATGAATCAAATCCAGAGCATCCAAGATCATGCCTGAAAGAGAAGAAATAAGTAAAGGTGGTGCTATAGACTGAAGAAATTAAGGAGGAGCTAGGGCCACAACTCCCACATGAGACAAGCAATAAGATCCCTCCTGACAAAGAGATCACAAGGAATACGGCACCGCCAGAAGAAGGAAGGAAGAAAAATGCCAAGAGGTTGGAGGAACAAAAAAATCCCCATTGAAAATTTTTCTCCAGGGGACAGAGTGATATTGATCCACCAACCACTAATACCACCTCATTTTCCTGTGATACCATCTCAATTACTTCAAGTGTACGTAATCAACAAAGTCCTCTCATTGGAGCATGTAGAGATTCTCAAAGAGGCAAGCAGAGACAGATTCACTGCAAGAAGAGAGGACCTAAGACATTACAACCCTCCTTGACAAAAACCAATCGTCAAGCTAATAACGTTAAAGAAGCACTTGTTGGGAGGCAACCCAACCAGAGGTAACTCTCCTGTCTTTTAAGTTGTTTCAATAAAAGAGTTAAGTAGATTTCTCTCTATTGCAAGGAGTTAAGTTTGGTGTTGCACACCAAAGTAATTCAAGGGTGAACGTGTAATTCTAAGTTTGGTATTCCACCACAAATTTCATTAAGAACACATTGCATCCTTCAGCATAATTAGTCACTGGTTTCAAACAATCAGAGAAACTACTTAACAATTGTTTAATTTCTAGTTCATAGTTTATTTTCTTAATAAAAGCACTTGATATTTCCTGCATGTATTCACTCTACTGTATATAGAAGTAGGCAAGGAACTAAATTTTGGTGTTCACACACCAACCTAAGTTCAGAAAACCACAAGCATACATGCATGCTAACTGTTTCTCAAGTGCTTGGGGAACAAGCAACTTTCAATATCTTTGCAGGAAGTTATTCAATCTCTTGGAGGGTAAGATGCATCATCATTTGGAAAGATGAGGGAAAGACAAGAAAACCAACAACGATGATGACATAGAGGAAGCAAGAAGACACCAAGAGGTTGTATCTTTACTTGCCTGTCTCTAGTTTAAATATGTTAATTGAAAGTGTAATTGTGCCCCTGCTAATTAGTGTCCTGTTAGTCATGAGTCATTTGCTGTTTGTTTGTTTTTATGCTGATTGGCTTGCTAGTTTGAGTGCTTAGTCCATACCATCTTGCTTAAGTTGTATGCTTTGTTTCCTATGCTTGAATAAAAGGAAATTGTTGTAAAACTGAGAAAGAGTAAAGGTCTGTTTTGATAGAAGATAGAATAAGGTTATGTGGTGGTATGTGTTGGTTCATTAGTTAATTCATGAATAAGGTTAGAGGATGGCATGACTTTGAGATATGAACTTGAGTTACATTTTATGAGACTTGACAAATGAAAGAGGTCCCTAATAAAAGAAAGAAAATGCAAGAGAAAGAAACAAAAAGAAATAAACAAGGCTGGGCACCAATGGCTTGAGATTTTGGATATATGCCTGTGATGTGCTTGTACAAAGATAAGCTTGGACAACTAGGTTCTAAGGGGTGCTTCATCACCTGGCAACTTGGGTTAACTAACCCGAGATTGCCAACCAAAAGTCCACCATCAAGAGCTACTTTGAGACAAAGCATTTAGTGACCCAAAGAGGTGCTGGGCATCAATGTCCAAAGAATAAAACAAGCTTAATGCCTGTGATGTGTGTGTGCTAAGGAGAGGCTTGAGCAAGTAAGCCCTTAGGGGTGTCTCAACACCTAGCATCTTGAACCAACTTAGGTGGGAATGCTAGCTGAAAGCTTACTTTAAAGAGCTGCCTTAACATATAGCATTTAGCCTCAGCAAACAATAAATCTCAATCAAAAGAAAGAGAGCAAGAAAAACTAAGGACCAAACAATAACAAGTCTCATTTTTTGTGTAAATCAAGTAAGGATCCAAAGGAGTGTCGATACTTCATCCACAGAAAAAAATCACTAAGATACTATGCATGAAAACCACATTAACCAGAATTGAATGTCTTTCAATAAGGGCTTATACCTCTCTCTGTTTTCATTCATTCTCCTTATATTTTACTGCTTGCATGGGGACAAGCAAGATTTAAGTTTGGTGTTCTGATGCCTAGGCATTTTAGGCTGTTTTCACAAGCCTTTTTCATTTGTTTTTACTTGGTTTTCATGTATTTCTTGAACAATAAGTAAGTATTTGGATGTGAATTTCATGCAGACCTTGATTCAATCAAGTAGGGATAAATTGATGCATTTTCATAAGATTTGTGCTAGATTTACTTGTTTGTTATAAATGTTGCAAACATCTTGTGATTATAGCAAACTTTGATACATTTGTTTGGTTGATGATAGGTGAAAGGAAGCAGAAGAATGGCAAGGAAAAGGCAAGGAAAGCAGCGTTGGTGGCCAAAGTTGGCTCACCAATGTTGCCTCAAACATTGAGGAAGAGGGCCATGCAACGTTGGTGGCCAAAGTTGGCTCACCAACATTGCTAGGCAACGTTCTAAATGAGCTTATAGTGCAACGTTGGTGGCCAAAGTTGACTCACCAACGTTGCTGGCAACGTTCTTCCAAAAAGAAGTGCAACGTTAGAGGGAATATTGGCTCACCAATATTACCTCCAACGTCTTTGATGAGACTCAAAGTTGGAGCTATGAAAATTGCCTTATGTGCATATGCACAGTATAGTTTGCGTACGCACAAGAAGAAAAAGTTCAAGTGTGTGCACGCACAAGGCAGTGTGCGTACACACAAGCATGCAACGTTGGAGGTAACATTGGGAATCTAACATTGAGTCCAACGCCTGCGATAAGAATTTCAAATCTGGAGTTGAAAAATTTGTTGTGACGCATACGCATGAACGAGTAATTTTAGCTAGTTTCGCACACGCATGAGCGACGCGCACGTGCAAAACGCTATTTTGATGCGTACGCGTGGGCGACGCGCACGCGTGGATGAACGAACGTTGGTGCACTAATGTTGTGTCAAACGTTAGGTGCAACGCTCAATCCTTTTTAAAGGAACATTTGACCCAACGTTTTCATGCAAACGTTGATCACCAACGTTGATGCTGACTCCACCATAATTGTGCACCCATGCAGAGTAAGAACGTTAGTTTGCCAACATCCCTTCTCAACGTCATTAAGAGCCACTTTAACTGCTTCAACAAAGGCAAAAAGCCCAGTCCAAAGACTTGAAGATTGAAGGAAGAAAGTGTATAAATAGTATAGAGTTTAAGATAGTTAGAGGGTTGGAAGCCAGGGACCCAAATTGGGAACTTTGGAATCATTTTCTATTTTCTTTACTTTTCCTGCACTTTCTTTCTTTGTGATTTGAATTGAGCTATGATGAACTAAATTCCATTTCATTGGGTTAGGGAGCTCTGTTGTAATTCAATGGATCAATAATAGTTTTCATGTTTCTTCCTCTTTCTTTTCTCTTGATTTTACTTGAAAGCTTTCGATCTTCATCCTATTGAGTAATTGTCTTGAGAGAGAAATTGCTCATACTTGGATTTCCTCTGAACCTTGAGAGAGGAATGAGGAAATCATGCTAGAAATGCTTTCTCACATCGGATTAGGTTGGGGGTTGGATGGATATAGTGACATGTAATCCTACCAATACTTTGATCTATGAAAGTGTGTGGTATAATCAGTGACCAAACTTCATCTCTTTCCATGAGCAATTAAATCAAGACATTGGGCAATTGTTCAAGATTAGAGAGATTGGATTGCCAAGACATTGGGATCCAATCACCTAAGATTGCCAAGAAGATAAATGAATGTATTGATTGAGGAAGAGATGAAAATAAACTTGATCTGGAGAATGCAATATCTCCTAAGCCCAATGAACCTCCCCCTTTCTGATCTTCCCCATTCTCTTTAATTCTGCTATTTACATTTATGCTCATCACCCCGTTTCCATTTAAGTTTCTGTAATTTAATTTCCTGCAATTTACTTTCTGCAATTTAATTTCTGTGATTTACATTCTACTATTTACTTTCCTGTTATTTACTTTTCCTGCCAATTTAAGTTCTGAAATTCTCAATCCCAATTTTGCTCAGTTCAACTAGAACACTCCTCTAATTAAATTTGCTCAACCAATCAATCCCTGTGGGATTCGACCTCACTCTATTGTGAGTTTTTACTTGAGGACAATTCGGTATACTTGCCGAGAAAAATTTTTTGAGAGACAGATTTTCGTGCATCAAGTTTATGGCGCCGTTGTCGAAGATTGATTTTGCATTGACAATGATTAAATTAGAGGATAACTAGATTGAACACTTTTCTTTTCTTTTGATCAGTTTTAATTTCAGTGTTTACTACTATTTTCTGCAATTTAAATTGTTTTTCTTTGTTCATTTACTTTCTAGCACACTAATCCACTAATTGTTTGATTAATTACACTAACCAATCTAACCATAACTCCCAACAAAAGTTACTCCACGTGCTGTTTGCTTGTTATTTGTTGAGTGTATGACAGGTAGAAGAGGAGGAGCATCAGCTTCTTTTGACTGTGAACCAGAGAGGACCAACCAAAGCCTCCCTTTGCAATCAACAAACCTCTTGACATCAATCATAAGTTTGGTGTTGGGTGTGCATCAAACAAGGAGGAAGCTCCAAAGAAGAAAGTTCCTAGAGGGTGGAGGAACAAGAAAATTCCTACTGAAGACTTTTCACTAGGGGACAATGTAGTGTTATCTCACCACCCACTGTTGCTATACATAATGAGTAGAGTCAGGGGTGAAACTAGAAATTTTTTTGGGAGGGGCCAATATAAAAAATATAAGTTAAAAAGAAAGAAAAATTAAAAATTAAAAAGGGGCTAAACTAAAAAGTTAAAGACTTATACATACAGCTTATTAATTTAGGGGGGAGCCATTGCCCCCCTTCCTTATAACGTGGCTCCACCACTGAGTAGAGTTCTTTCCTTTGAGCATCTTGAGCTAATATATGAAGACACAGGGAGGAAATTCAAGGTGAGAGGAGAAGAGATGAACCACTATCAACCTCAACCTTAGCAAGGAACACTGTCAAGCTAGTCACGTTAAAGAAGCGCTTGTTGGGAGGCAACCTAATGTTTGGTATCTTCTTTTCATTCATATTTTCGTTTTTCTTTTACTTAATTCTTAGTTATTATCTTATTTCATAACAGGCATGAATATTCATAGGAGTTTGGTGCAAGCGAATTGAATGTGGACACAGGATTCCACTTAAGTTTGGTGTGGTGAAAGCCCTCACGTTGTACGTAAAATCACCACGTACAACGTGGTTGAATTATTCACTTCCAGGAAAAATTATTAGTCCAGCGTACAACGTGAGAGCTTTTACGTACTACGCCAAGGAGGAGTCATGCATATGCATGGTGGTGATTTTGTTTAGCATTGGGCATACGCATGCTGTATGCGTATACGCGAGAGGCGTTTCAGGTACTACGTGAAATTTCTCACGTACTACGTGAAAATTCTCATGTACAACGTGACGGGCAATGCTGCTCCCAGGGGACATTCCTCCTTGCACGTATGACGCCATATGCTTCACTTAAAACGTGATGCTCTTGTTCTTTCCAGGAAAAAACTTTTTTATTTCACGTACAATGTGAACAATGTCACGTTCTACACACCATGGCTTTTTTTGTTTTCTAGGTGCTACTCCCAGGGGACATTTTTTACTCACGTACAACGTGATGATTCATCATGTTGTACACTAGGGCCCTAGTAACATATGCATGCTTAATACCATTGGCATTAATAGCACTTGCTTTACATGGCTTCCTATGCTAATAATACATGCTTCATATGATTTTTCATTGGTAGTGCGCGGAATTTAGAACTCGCACAACTGAACTGGCAAGTGCACTGGGTCGTCTAGGTAATACCTCAGGTGAGTGAGAGTCGATCCCACGAGGATTGTCGGACTGAACAAGCAATGGTTATCTTACTGGACTTAGTCAAGAAAATAGAAAAGAGGCTCGTTGTTGATTTTTCATAAAACAGAATAATGAAGAAGGCAATTAAAGATTTGGTGAAAGATAAAAATGAGAAAACAGTTAAGGCTTCGAAGATGTTTACTTTTTCGGATTAAAACGTCTTAGCAACTGCTTTAACAATAAGTGATTCATTCTATGGCAAACCATATGTGATTAAATCCTACTTCCGTAGTGAATTAATTTCCTCCAACCTTACTAGAATGCCACAGACAAGGTTAGTTCGTTCAGATCAGAGGGTGAAGTTTAGAAAGCCAGTTTAGTGCCACAAAAGCCTTAATTATTCGAAAGCTAACAGGATTTTATGTCACATATCCCAATCAAACGCAGATAACCCTCAGTTTAGGAGGAGTGTTCCTGATGGGCGGATAAATGCCGGTTAAAAATTTCTGAAAAGTATTTTCTAAAATAGCGTTGCAAGTACAGCCTTAACCCACGAATTTTCCACTATTAATTTCGAATGTGTCACAATTAATAATAAATAACCGGAAGTAGAATCTCGGGTCGTTTCCCTAAGAGTTGACACAAGATGCAAATTATTGATTAGGATTTTTCTGAATATTTTTTTGAAATTGAGAACGGAAAAATAAATAGCTTGAAATTAAAGCAATGGATAACTAGCAAGAGTTGATAATTAATCAAAATAAAAGTCTTGGTTAGGGGAGAGAATTGGAATTTCTATCCTTGTATTTTCCAAGTGTAATGATAAAGGTTCATTTCTCCCACTTAGTTATCCTCTAGCAATTGAAGGAAAGTCAAGTGGGCGTCACTAACACTAGCTCACAAGTCCTAGTCACTTCATGGGGAAGGACTAGGGTTGGCGAGAATTGAGCTAGCGAGTAATTTCCAATTACAGATTAATACTTGGGTATAACAACTCAAGGGGTTCCAATTACTCAACCCCCAACCAAATTGGGAATTTTACTCCATTATCATGAATGCTATTTCCACAAACACATGGTGGGTGTAAATAAAAGACATGATAATTATGAGAAATTAATTAAATCGAAATTAGCACTAACAATAATTAACAATGATCAAACAAGCAATAAAAATAAACATAAAAATAATTCAATGCATTAATAAATTCAAGAGTAACAAGATCCAAACATGAATTCAATAACCAAATGGAAAAGAGTACTAAGGGAATTAAACAAGAAACTAGAAATAAAATGACGAGGAATGAAGGTAGCAGCAGCTCTCTCAAGATCCAATTCAAAATAAAAATAAGAATGCCAAAACCCTAGAGAGAAGTAGGAGTTTCTCTCATTAGAATTCAAAACTAATCAAAAACTAAAGTGAAAAGTGAAGTTTCTTCAGTCTCAGCTCCATTCCAGCCACTAGTCTGCATTTTCGGGCTTGAAACTGGATCCAAATCTGCCCAGAAATTGCCCCCAGCGAGTTCTGTTAATTGCAGCACGTGACGCTCGTCACGCATACGCATCAGCCATGCATATGTGTCAGTGGTCGAGGCTCCTGGTCACGCGTACGTATCAGTCACGCGTACACGTCGTGAAAAATGGCTTGATCACGTGTACGCATCAGTCATGCGCGCTCGTCGCCTCTAGCTACTCAAATCTTCATATTCATGTGTTCCTTCCACTTTAGCATGCTTCCTCTTCATCCTTTATGCGATTCCTGCTCTATGAATCCTGTAATCACTTAACGCACATATCACAACATCGAATGGTAATAACATAGGATTAAAACTAGCGATTTAAGGGCCTGCAAAACATGTTTTTAGTCATAGCACAAAATTAGGAAGGAAACTGAAAAACATGCAATTTACATGAATAAGTGTGAGAGTAGTTGACAAAACCCACTCAATTTAGTCTAAAATATATCATAAAATAGTAGTTTATCAAATCTCCCCACACTTAAACATGAGCATGCCCTCATGCTAAGCTCAGGTGAGCCAAGAGAGTGAAGGGAAAATGGTGACTTTTATGCAATGCAACTTATCTATGTGAATGTAACTACATGCTAGATGCTTCTACCTACTTGTTTAAAAGTAAACAGATTCTCCAAGAACAAACATAAACTGAATTCCACTAATTCAAATCTCAAAACAAAATACAAGTAGATATGCAAGAAGAAAGCTTGTGAAAGCCGGGAACAAAGAATCGAGCACCGAACCCTCTCCGGATATGTATACACTCTAATCACTCTAGTGTTTGATGGTCGATTCTCTCTGTTCTCTACTAATCTTTCTTTCTAAGGCTTGCTCTTCTTTTACCAATCAACAAAATTTTAATGCACGAATACACATATCAAAAGGCCTTTTCAAGGGTTGTAATGGGGTTAGGGTCAAGGTAGGAATATATTTGGTTAAGTGGACTAAAATCTGAATCTTTGATTAACCTAAATTCCCCCTCCCCCCTTTTTTTTTCTTTCTCTTTTTTTTAAATGCATAAAAGAGTTAGTGCATATGATTAAAGTGTCAGATGCATGAACCAGTTCCCAAACTATTTTCACATTTTCATATAAGAATATAAAATACCCAATTCCCAAACCAAGTATTTCCCAAATCCAAATTCCCCACACTTAATTCATGTGCACTCTCACTAGTCTAAGCTAACAAAGGATTCAAATTAAGGATATTTATTATTTTCCGTTTAAAGTTAATGATGTGCTAAAATAAAGAATAAATGGGGTAAAATGGCTCAATATTGGGTTGCAAAGGGTAATGAAAGGGTAAGGCCATATGGGTATGTGAGCTATAGTGAAACAAAGGCCTCAATCACATAAGTGCATGCCTACATCAAACAATGGAAATATGAATCAAGCAAGACAAAGATCACAATTTTAGAGAGAACAACACAAACCAAAATAAAACATTGGTTGATAAGATGCAACTAATCAAATAGGTTCAAAATCTCACTGGTTTTGTGTGTTCGAGTTCTAAAACCATGTTCCGAATTAGATTTCTTCAGGCAAGTTCAACAGAAATTTTAATTCAAATTAGTGAAATACCGTAAAATAGTTTCTTGGACAAGAATTTATCACTTCAACCAAGTAGTACCTAAATGCGAGTAACTAACTACACATGCGAGTTATTCTATCTAACAAAAATAAATTAAAATATTAGTGTTGAGAGAGAAGAGGGTTGTTACCTTCGGGAGTCAGTTACCGACCTCCCCACTCTTAAAGCTTGGCACGGTTCTTCGTGCCATCAGTGATGAGCAAAATGGGGTTGGAATCATCACTTCCACTATCCGGCTTGTCATGGCTCTTCATGCTGTGATCTGAAGTGGAATCCGGGGTATCGGGCTCTTCCAGGGGCGGGTGAGTACAACCAACGAGCTCCTTCAAGTAGTTGTATCTGCGCTTGCTGTGGCACTCAATTTGCTCAATCCGCCAGCCTTGCCGGTCTAACTTCTCAAGGATCTCAAGTAGCAACTGGTGGGTGGATGGTGGTGGTGCATGTGGTGTTGATGATAGTGGGGCAGAGGATGAAGGAGCTTCGAAAGAAGGGGCTTCATTCCGGCTCACGGGTGGTGCTGGGGGGCTAACATATTTTCCATTCGAGACATATTCGTCATCCCTAGGAATCATGGTCTTCACATCCCCATTCTGATAGGAGACTCCCGCTACAGATACTAAGTCTGTAACCAATGCGGGAAAAGGTAGGTTGCCCACTATTTGCACTCGGCCCATAGCTTGTCGGATGAGTCATGATAAGTTGAGAGGTTTCTCTGTGAGGATGCACCAGACAAGGATGGCCATGTCGGCAGAAAAAATGGACTCATGAGTGCTTGGCAGAATGTAGTGGGACATGATCTGTGCTCACACTCGAGCCTCTATAGTGAGTGCTTGGGCGGAGATGCTCTTGGGTCGAGTCCGGTATTGCCCATAGATCCACTCGCTTCCGGGTTGGGTGATGACTCTAAGGATGAAGTTCCAGTCAAACTGAAATGTCTTACGCTCAAGCTATGCCTCTTGATAGGCATCCATCCCATCCGGACTAGGTAAAAGATCAAGTACTTCCTGAATAGTACCTTCTGAGATAGGGACTTTCTTTTGGCGCACAAAGACTGACTGAAAGGTATGCGAGTGATAGTTGGCGTAGAATTCAACTACCCAAGAGAGATTAGCTTCTCGCGGCCTTCTGTTTAAGAATCCCACTGCCTCCTTTCAATGCGGGGCACCACAAATTCAATGAAGTGTTCTGGAAGAATGAGGAGGTGCTCATTGTGGTAGTTTTTCTCTACTAAGACGGGGAACATCCGCTCACAATAGCGGTTAGTAAATCGTGCGGGGTCCCTTACGGAAAATTCCTTCTCCGCTTCATCAACTACCTTTGAGGATGGTTGCACCTTAGCCGGTGTTCTTTTAGTTCCCTTCTTCGCCGGTGTCTTGTTGGAAGCCTTCTCTTTTCCTCTCTTGATGGCCATCCTGAAAAAGGAAGAAAAAGAAGGAGTATTAAACTTAAAGAAATAAACACCAGAAGTAGGAAAGTGCAAGTGATAATGAATGCCAAAGAGAAAGAAAGTGTCTTAAATATATGGTTGCTACAACATGCAAGTAAGACATCAATTAAAATATCAAGGCTTGTCACTAACATTAGATGCGAGAGGTATAGAAGCATGCAAGTATAAAGCATGAGAAGAATAGCTCAAGCATTAATATCAACAATGATAAGCACATGTAAAACAAGCACAAAATAATGAGCATTTAAATACCAAGCTCAATGCACATTTATTTCAAGTGTTGTGAGAAAGAAGCACTAAGTTGCAAGAATAAGATAGAAAATAAATCAAGATAACATTAGAACTTTTTCACAAATACTTGGTGTGCATATTAAAAACAAGAATTAAGGTAACCAATCTTAGTGTATAGTAGACCCAAAATAGAATGCCAATTGTCAAAGTACACCTCATAACACGAACAAGCTAAGAATTATCAAAATAATCCACCAAATAAAATTCCAATCACCAAAACAAAAATGCAAGAAGAGAAAAGAATTCAATATAAATTACAAATAACAAAATTGATATGCAATTAAAACTAATAAAAATATTCGAATGCAAGAAACAAAAGAAGAATTAAAGAGTAGAAGAAAGTAAGAAAAGAAACCTTGAAAAGAAGATGAAAAGAGGGAGATAAATGGGAGTAAGAATGAGATAAGAGGGGTGGGAAGAGAAAAAGAAAGTGGGGCCGCCGGAGGTGGTGCTCGTCGCTGGTAGTCCGATGGTGGTGGTGGAGGGGAGAAGAAAGAAAGAAGAAGTAAGAAGAAAGAAAGAAGAAGAATGAAGAGAGAATTAGGATTTGAAGGAGAGAAGAATTGCGGTGTGCATCAGGGACGGCGCGCTGATTTAAGTGATTCGGCGCTTATGACGCATGCGCCTCGTCCACGCGTACGAATGGGAGGCCCAAAAATATGATTGATGCGTGAGCGTCAGTCACGCGTATGCGTGACAAGTGTCCGTGCGAGAAACACAATACTAGCAGCATTCCATCACAACTCTTTGGTTTTTGTACCGGAGATGGCTACAAATAGATATGGCGCGTGCGCGTCGCCCACGCACGGGCGTGGGTAGCCAGAAACGTGGTGACGCGTAAGCGTCAGTCACATGTACGCGTGACTACTCGTCGTACCAGACGCACGATTCTAGCATAGTACTAGCACAACTCTCTGGTTTTTGTACCAGAGTGTGCTTCGTTGACATACGACGCGTGTGCGTCGCTCACGTACACACGTTAAAGGATGAAATGGCCGGATGATGCGTACGTGTCAGTGAGGCGTACGCGTGGGTTGGTTTGTGCGCCTGGCACCCCACCCGCACAGTTCCAGTGCTACTCTCTGTTTTTGGTACCAGAGAGCGCCAGCATCCCTATGACGTGTGCGCGTCGATGACGCTTATGCGTGAGCTTTTTTTTTAAATAACTCAAAGCAAAGGGAAACATACTTATTTGAAAATTAACACAGACACCCAATGAAACAAAAATAAGTAAATAAAATAGAACTACAAAAAAAAGGAAGATCATACCATGGCTGATGAGCGGATATTTTATACCATTTTTGGCATTGTTTTTATTTAGTTTTTAGTATGTTTTAGTTTCTTTTTAGTATATTTTTATTAGTTTTTATGCAAAAATCACATTTCTGAACTTTACTATGAGTTTGTAGGTTTTTCTGTAATTTCAGGTATTTTCTGACTGAAATTGAGGGATCTAAGCAAAAATCTGATTCAGAGGCTGAGAAAGGACTGCAGATGTTGTTGGATTCTGACCTCCTTGCACTCAAATGTGTTTTTCTAGAGCTAAAGAAGTCCAATTGGTGCGTTCTCAATTGGGCTGGAAAGATAACATCTTGGGATTTCCAACAATATATAATAGTCCATACTTTTTTCGAGATTTGATGGCCCAAACTAGCGTTAAACGCCAGCCAGAGACCCTTTTCTGGCGTAAAACGCCGGAACTGGCACCAAAACTGGAGTTGAACACCCAAACTGGCACCCAAGCTGGCGTTTAACTCCAAGAATGGCCTATGCATATGAAAACTTCAAAGCTCAGCCCAAACACCCACCAAGTGGGCCCCGGAAGTGGATTTCTGCACTATCTGCACTTAGTTACTCATTTTCTGTAAACCTAAGTTACTAGTTTAGTATAAAAACTACTTTTAGAGATTCATTTTGGACGGATGACATTTTACATCTCATATTGTATCTTCTACGGCATGAGTCTCTAAACCCCATAGGTGGGGGTAAGGAGCTCTGCTGTGTCTCAATGGATTAATGCAATTACTATTATTTTCTATTCGATCACGCTTGATTATGTTCTAAGATACTCACTCGTACTTCAATATAAAGAATATGATGATCCGTGACACTCATCATCATTCTCAAATTTATGAATGCGTGCTTGACAACCACTCCCGTTCTATCTGAGCTCAACATAGTCATTGGGCGACAGCTTGAGTGCGTATCTCTTGGGTTTCTAATCCACGAGTTTGACTTGCATCTCCTGACAACAGAGCATTCAAACCCATGAGATCAGAACCTTCGTGGTGAAGGCTAGAACAAACGAGCTTCAAACTCACAAATGTTGGGCGCAGTGACAGTGTGCAAAAGGACAGAGAGGTCTTATTCCAACACGAGTGAGAACTGACAGATGATTAGCCGTGCAGTAGCTGTGCCTGGTATTTTTCATCCGAGACGAGAGATCCGACAGATGATTAGCCGTACAGAAGCCGTGCCTAGACCATTTTCACTGAGAGGAAGGATGGTAGCCATTGACAACGTTGATCCACCAACATACAGCCGGCCATAGAAGAAGCCATGCGTGTTTGGAGAAGAAAACAGTAGAAAAGCAGAGATTTAGACGACAGAGCATCTCCAGAACCTCAACCTATTCCTCATTACTGAATCACAAGTATCATTCATTTCATGTTATTTACTTTTCATAAACAAAATCATTCATATCATTTGAATCTCCTGACTAAGATTTACAGGATAACCATAGCTTGCTTCAAGCTGGCAATCTCCGTGGGATCGACCCTTACTCACGTAAGGTATTACTTGGACGACCCAGTGCACTTGCTGGTTAGTTGTACCGGAGTTGTGAAAAGTGTGATCACAATTCCGTGCACCAAGTCTTTGGCACCGTTGCCGGGGATTGTTTGAGTTTGGGCAACTGACGGTTCATCTTGTTACTTAGATTAGGAAAAATTTATCTTTTTTGGTTTAGAATTCCTAAATTTGAGTCTTTTATTTTCTTTTCAAAAATCTTATTTTTCTTTATTAATCTTTAATTTTTCTTTGAGTCTTTTATTATTGTTTTTGTTAAAATTTTAAAATTCTTGTTTTCTTTTTTCTAGATTTTTTCAAAAATTTTTAATTACATGTTCTTAGTTCTTTCTTGATCTTCAAATTGTTCTTGATAATTTTCCTTATTTGATCTTTAAATTTTCTTGTTTGTTGTCTTTTGTTGTTTATCTTATACATTTTCGAATTATTAGTGTCCAAAGTATAAAAATTTTTAAGTTTGGTATGTTTTTTTGTGTCCTTATTTCCTTAAAAATTTTCAAAATTTGTTCTTGGTGTTCATCTTGATCTTCAAAGTGTTCTTGGTGTTCATCTTGACATTCAAGTTTTCTTGTTTGTTTTCTTTGCTTTGATCTAAAAATTTTAAGTTTTGTGTCATTTTATTATTTTTCTCTTTCCTCAATAAATTCAAAAAATATGTTTTCCTTTATTTACTCATCATTTTCGAATTCCTTAGGTTGACTTAGTCAAAATTTTTAAAGTTTGGTAGTTTCTTGTTATTCAAGTCAAATTTTCAATTTTAAAAATTTATCTTTTTAAATCTTTTTCAAATCTTCCTAACCACTTTCTCTCTCCTCATTTTTTTTCGAAAATCCACATAAAAAATTTTCAAATCTTTTTAATTAATTAATTAATTTATTTTTCTAATTTCTTTTATTTATTTTTCTTTTCTTAATTTTCGAAACTTGCATCAATTTTTTTATTTACTTTATTTTAATTTCTTTAATTTCAAAAAAAAAAGGAATAAAATATTTATTTACAATCCACATCATCTCCCTTTCTCCATCATGAACCTAAGTGGAAATGAACAGTCCAGAAGGACTCTGGGATCATATGCTAACCCTACTACTATTTTATATGGGAGTAGTATCTGTATACCCCCCATCAGAGCCAGCAACTTTGAGCTGAACCCTCAGCTCATTATCACAGTGCAGCAAAATTACCAGTATTTCGATCTTCCATAGGAAGAACCTACTGAGTTTCTGGCACAGTTCTTACAAATTGATGACACAGTACATGATAAGGAAGTAGATCAGGATGTCTACAGATTATTACTATTTCCATTTGCTGTAAAAGATCAAGCTAAGAGGTGGTTAAATAACCAACCCACAGCAAGCATAAGAACATGGAAATAGTTATCAGACAAATTCCTGAATCAATATTTCCCTCCAAAAAAGATGACACAGCTAAGACTGGACATCCAAGGCTTTAAACAAGAGGATAATGAATCTCTTTATAATGCCTAGGAGAGGTACAAAGAGATGCTAAGGAAATGCCCCTCTGAAATGTTTTCAGAATGGGTGCACTTAGACATCTTTTACTATGGGCTTACAGAAAAGGCCCAGATGTCTCTAGACCACTCAGCTGGTGGATCTATACATATGAGAAAGACAATTGAAGGGGCTCAAGAGCTCATTGATACAGTTGCCAGAAATCAGCACCTGTACTCAAGTGGTGAGACCTCCATGAAAGAAGAGGCTGAGGCAGCATCCACTGAACTTAGTCCTCCAGAATAAATTGCTGAACTCAATTAGCAACTATTTTCTATAACAAAACAGTTAGCCAAATTTAAAGAGATGCTACAAGAAACCAAAGATGCTAACTAGAATATGGAAAAATAATTGAATCAGACAAGACAGCAGTTATCTAAACAGATAACAGAAGAATGCCAAGCTGTTCATTTAAGGAGTGGAAAGACATTGAATGTCTCAATTCAAAGCAGCAGGAAGCCAAGAAAGGAACATCTGATAAAGGATGACCAAACCATTGCCCAAATTCCCTCTGAGGATAGTAGGAGCCCAGAGAGGAATGATTCTGGCATTCAAACGCCAGAAAAGGGTCAGAAGTTGGCGTTGAACGCCCAGTGGATGGCCAATTCTGGCGTTCAAACGCCAGAAAAGGGTGGCAATCTGACGTTAAACGCCCAAAAAGCACCCAATTCTGGCGTTCAAACGCCAATGAGGGATCAAACACCTGCAAGTGCTGATAATAACCCCCTTAAGCAAGCATCTCCAACCACTTCTGTAGGAAATAAACCTGCAGCAACTAGGGTTGAAGAATATAAAGCCAAGATGTCTTATCCTCAAAAACTCCACCAAGCGAAACAGGATAAACAATTTGCCCACTTTACAGACTATCTCAGGACTCTTGAAATAAAGATTTCGTTTGCAGAGGCACTTGAGCAAATACCCTCTTATGCTAAGTTCATGAAAGAGATCTTAAGTCATAAGAAGGATTGGAGGGAGACTGAAAAAGTTTTTCTCATTGAAGAATGCAGTGCAGTTATTTTAAAAAGCTTACCAGAGAAGCTTAAAGATCCTGGAAGTTTTATGATACCATGCACATTAGAGGATGCTTGTACCAAGACAGCTTTATGTGATCTTGGGGCAAGTATCAACCTAATACCTGCATCCACTATTAGAAAGCTTGGTTTGACTGAAGAAGTCAAACCAACCCGAATATGTCTCCAACTTGCTGATGACTCCATTAAAATTCCATCAGGCGTAATTGAGGACATGATTGTCAAGGTTGGGCCATTTGCCTTTCCCACTGACTTTGTAGTGCTGGAAATGGAAGAGCACAAGAGTACAACTCTCATTCTAGGAAGACCTTTCCTAGCAACTGGACGAACCCTCATTGTCATCCAAAGAGGGGAGGTAACCCTAAGAGTCAATGAGGATGAGTTTAAGTTGAATGCTGTCAAAGCTATGCAGCATCCAGACACATCAAAAGACTGCATGAGCGTTGATATTTTTGACTCTCTGGTGGAAGAGGTCAATATGACTGAGAGTCTTGAATCAGAGCTAGAGGACATCTTTAAAGATGTTCAGCCTGATCTGGAAGAACTAGAGAAAACAGAAGAACCTCTGAAAACTCCTCAAGAAGAGGAGAAGCCTCCTAAACCCGAGCTCAAACCACTACCACCATCCCTGAAATATGCATTTCTGGGAGAAGATGACACTTTTTCGGTAATCATAAGCTCTGCTTTAGAGCCACAGGAAGAGAAAGCACTAATTTAGGTGCTAAGGACACATAAGACAGCTCTTGGGTGGTCCATAAATGATCTTAAAGGCATTAGCCTAGCCAGGTGCATGCACAAGATCCTATTGGAGGATGATGCTAAGCCAGTGGTTTAACCCCAGAGGCAGCTGAATCCAGCCATGAAGGAGGTGGTGCAGAAAGAAGTCACTAAGTTACTAGAGGCTGGGATTATTTATCCTATTTCTGATAGCTCCTGGGTGAGCCCTGTCCAAGTTATCCCTAATAAGGGAGGCATGACAGTGGTTCATAATGAAAAGAATGAACTGGTTCCTACAAGTACAGTTACATGGTGGCGTATGTGTATTGACTACAGAAAGCTCAATACAGCCACCAGAAAGGATCATTTTCCTTTACCATTCATAGACCAGATGCTAGAGAGACTAGCAGGTCATGAATACTACTACTTTTTGGATGGCTATTCAGGTTACAACCAAATTGCAGCAGATCCTCAGGACCAAGAGAAAACAACATTCACATATCCATCTGGAGTATTTGCTTACAGAAGGATGTCATTTGATCTGTGCAATGCACCTGCAACCTTTCAGAGGTGCATGCTCTCTATCTTCTCTGATATGGTAGAGAAATTTTTGGAAGTCTTCATGGATGACTTCTCAGTATTTGGAGACTCATTCAGCTCCTGTCTTAACCATCTAGCACTTGTTCTGAAAAGGTGCCAAGAGACTAACTTGGTTTTAAACTGGGAGAAATGTCACTTTATGGTGACTGAAGGAATTGTCCTTGGGCACAAAATTTCAAACAAGGGAATAGAGGTGGATCAAGCTAAGGTAGAGGTAATTGAAAAATTACCACCACCTGTCAATGTTAAGGCAATCAGAAGCTTTCTGGGGCATGCAGGATTCTATAGGAGGTTTATAAAGGAGTTTTCAAAAATTGCAAAACCTCTGAGCAATCTGCTAGCCGCTGATACACCATTTGTCTTTGACACATAGTGTTTGCAGGCCTTTGAGACTCTGAAAGCTAAGCTGGTCACAACACCAGTCATTTCTACACCAGACTGGACATTACCATTCGAACTAATATGTGATGCCAGTGACCATGCCATTGGTGCAGTATTGGGACAGAGGCATGACAAGCTTCTGCGTGTCATTTATTATGCTAGCCGTGTTTTAAATGACGCGCAGAAGAATTACATAACCACAGAAAAGGAGTTACTTGCAGTGGTTTATGCCATTGACAAGTTCAGATCTTATTTAGTAGGATCAAAAGTGATTGTGTACACTGACCATGATGTTCTAAAATATCTCCTCATAAAGCAGGATTCAAAACCCAGTCCCATAAAATGGGTGTTGCTTCTGCAAGAGTTTGATATAGAAATAAGAGACAGAAAAGGGACAGAGAACCAAGTTGCTGATCACCTGTCCCGGATAGAACCAGTAGCAGGAGCGTCCCTCCCTCCTACTGAGATCTCTGAAACCTTTTCGGATGATGATGCATGAGCATCTTTCCTATCTTTTCCTAGTGAATTTGCATCTAATTTATTGAGTTTAATAAAGAATTAATTATTTTTTAGCCAATATGGATGCTACTTTGAGTATTTTGCATTTTTGTTTATTTTAGGTAGCATTCGGCGGAATTTGATGGAGTTTCTGCAGCACAAGAATCAAAGGAGATGGCAGCGAGGAATAACGCGTACGCGTGACTGACGCGTACGCATGAATTTGGAGCTTTCCATGGCGACGCGTGCGCGTGACTGACGAGTACACGTGATTTGAAGATTTGCTCAGAGACGCATGCGCGTGACCGACGCGTCTGCGTGACTCGCAGAAAAGACCATCGATGCGTACGCGTGACTGACGCGTACGCGTGACATGCGCCACGTGCAGAAAACGCAGAAAAACGCTGGGGGCGATTTCTGGGCTGTTTTAACTCAGTTTCAAGCCCAGAAAACACAGATTAGAAACTGTAGAATGGACAAAATAAGTGGTCCCCACCCATCAATTGAAGACTTGATTATTTAGTTAATTTTGATTTAAATTCAAATTTGAATTCTAGGAAAAGATATTATTTTAATTTTAAAAATTAGAGTTTAAATTTATTAGGATTATTTATAAAAGGGAGAAGAAACCTCTCTTTTAGAGGAGGTCCTGGGGAGGATCCCATTCCATCCCAATTTACAATCCATATTTTCTCTGAACCATGAGCAACTAAACCTCCACTGTTAAGGTTAGGAGCTTTGTCTATTGTATGGATTGATACTATTATTTTCTATTTTAATTCATGTTTTGATTTATATTTAAGAATTGTTTTCGTTCTTTATTTTATGAATTTGGGTGGAATGGAAGTATGACCCTCTTTCTAAATGCGTTCTTGTATAACTTGGAAAAGCTCTTTACTTGAACAACAGCTTGAAAACATATTCTCCTAAATTTCTAATTTATCTGGATTTAATAGGATACGTGACATATAATCCTTTTATGTTTGGGTAATTAGGATTTCTGTGGCATATAACTAGAATTGAACTTTACCCCCTAATTGGAATTAATTGACCAAGGAATTGGCTGTTAATGAATTTTAGAGGAGACTAGAAAGGTCTAAGGAATTAGGGTCTAGTCACATATAGTTGCCATGAATTAGATCTTACATGATTAAAATAAAATAATAAGAAAAGTCAATCCAAAAAATAGATAACTCTGAAACCTTAACTGTTTCTTCATATTTTATTCCTCACCTATTCACCTGCCTGTCTTCAAACTCTTCTTTATTTTTTCATGCTTTTGAACTTCCAAACACTATTTTCTGTTTGTCTAACTAATCCTATCAAACACTATTGTTGCTTAATCCATCAATCCTCATAGGATCGACCCTTACTCACGTAAGGTATTACTTGGTACGACCCGGTGCACTTGCCGGTTAGTCTGTGGTTAGAAAATCTGCACCAAGTTTTTGGCACCGTTGCCGGGGATTGACTGTGATTAACAACTATTAGTTGTTTGATTGCTTAGATTAGGCGTTTTAGTTTTAAGTTTATTTAAATTTCGTTTTATTATTTTCGAAAACAAAAAAAATATAAATAATTAATATTAATCTTTTTCCTTTATAAATAATTTTTTTCTTTTACTTAGTTTTATTTTAGTATCATTAATTTTTATTTTTTAATTTTTTTCCTTTATTTTTTTTCTCGTTTTCGTTTCCCACCCCTGTCCCCGTTTTAATTTTTTTTTTACTTCTTTTAACTTTTGAAATTTTTTAGAGCCTTAGTCCATTTTTTTTTACTTTCCTTTTTATTTTTAATTTCTTTTATTTTCATTCTATTATTTTCATTATTTTTTTTATTTTATTAGTTTTATTTTATTTCTGTTTTTAATTTAAAAAAAAAGAATATTTTAAATAAATAAATAAATAGCATTAATTTTTTTTTTTAATTTCTGAAATTAAGTTTGGTATTTTCTAATTAGTTTTATTTTAATTTTTCTTATTTTAATTTTTAGAATTCTGTTCTTTCTTCTTTGCTTTCCTGTTTACCACATGATGCGTTTAATCCTTTTTGGTATTTTGTGTTAAGGAAAAATAATGGAGAGAGATCATATGGGTTACTACTCACACCCGAGTAGTGATTCATATCATTATCTATGGGAAAACTACCCAAATTTTGGTTGGCAATGTCAAAACCAAAGACACTTCAGTGCTCCATGTTCCAACTATCAAGAGCCACTACCTCCATATACATACCAAGAACCATCATTTTTCTACCCATATCAAGAGCCACCATCTACCTTTTCTTATCAAGAATCATCCTCTTTTTACTCTTATCAAGAATCATCACCTCCTTTTTATTCTTATCAAGAACCATCACCTCCTCCTTATTCATCTCAAATACCATCAGATCTTGAGCTTCTCATGAAAGAATTCTTACATGATATAAAGACGAGTGTCAAAAATATAGAGAAACATGTGCAGTCGATTATCAAGTCACAAGAAGAGGAGCAAGCAAATTCCTTTCCAAGAGATATAATGCAAGATCCTATGGAAGAAAGTGAGAAAATCAATCGAAGGAGTTTATACTCCAGTGAATTAGAGAATTTTTCACCCTCACACATGGAAGAAGAGGAATATGCAAAAATAAAGGAGGAAGATGCAAAAACAAAGGAGGAAAATGCACCAACAAAGGAGGTTGTAAGGGATGAAAACAATTATGGGAATTTACACTCCAATGAAGCAGAAAGTGGCATAGAGGATGAGTTGATTGAACCACCAATTCAAGAAGTTCTTGATGAAGGGTACACTCTAACCATCACACAACACCCAAATTCTGAAATCAAAGAAGTGGAGGCAACCAAGGAAAATACTGAAAAGGGGATTGTGACCAAGAAACAGAAGAAAATATCTATGAAGAAGAAAAGGTCAGCAAAAAGCAATCCAACCTCTACCCCAACAAGGAAGGTGAATCAAGCTAATCACAATAAAAGGAAGCTTGTTAGAAGGACTTTATATCAGGGGGCACTAATTTTCACCTCTCCCCCCTTGGAAACATTTCTTTTAACCAACTGGAAGAAGAGGAAGAAACTTCAATAATCAAGCGTCAAGCTAGTGATATTAAAGAAGCGCTTGTCGGGAGGCAACCCTATAATTTTGTATCCTTAGCTATTTTTCGTAATAGTGGTTTTTTATTTATTTGATTTTTATTGAGTTTTTACTATTTTTCTTTCATTTTACGTGTATTTTGATCATGCAGTTATTTTAGAACACGAATCGAACACTTTGAAAAATTTTTGCCTATCTCCAAATTCAGCGTGGAAGAATTAAAAAAAAAAAAGAGCAACCCATGCCCCTGATTCTCTTTCCTTCTGCCCGTAACCCCTGCACCCATCCCTTCCAATTCCCGTGACCAACTCCCTCCCCAATTCCCATGACCACCCCACCTACCCCTCATTTATATCCTTCCCTTCCCATACACGTACCCCCCCTCTCTTATATATATATATACCCCTTCAACGTCCCCCGCACCCTTCCTATATACAGATATACATTTCCCTTCCCCCCTCCGTCTCTAACACACGCACACATATATATACGTTTCCCCCCTCCCCCACCATTTTTTATATATAAAAATAAATACAATAAATAAATCATTATATATATATATATAAATAAAAAAACAAAAAAATAAAAAAGTAAAAAAATTTTAATATTTATCTTTCTTGTCTTTTTTTATTTTTGGTTTCTTTTAGATTAATATTTGTTTTTACTCCTCCGTATGTCTTTTTATGTCCCTCTCTGTTTTCAGTTTTTCTTTGCTTGAGGACAAGCAAACCTTTAAGTTTTGTGTTGACGCTTCACTTATAGGTTTTCTTTTTATGGTACTAAGGGAGGTGAATCATCTTCACAAAGGAGCACAACCTGAAGAATAAAACGACCGCTCGGATAACTAAGGTGGTTGAGTTCATTTCATTTTTTATTCCTTCCCGCTTTTATTATGTTATGTTCCGGTTTCCTGCTACTTTGTTTTATTTATTGCATGATCCTTATTAGTAGATTCATAGGTTCTAGTTTAATTTTCTGTTAAGTGCTTTAATTCTGAAAGATGTCTCATGTATTGCCTACTGAGCTTGAAATCAAAAAGAAAGAAGAACATATGTAGTGCATAAGAATTTGAGTTTAATTTTTAGAGTAGTCTCATTTACTTAGATGTGGTGGCAATACTTTTTGTTTTCTGAATGAATGCTTGAACAGTGCATATTTTTTATAGTGAAGTTTATGAATGTTAAAATTGTTGGCTTTTGAAAGAATGATGAAAAAAAAGAGAAATGTTATTGATAATCTGAAAAATCATAAAATTGATTCTTGAAGCAAGAAGAAGCAGTGAAAAAAACAAAGCTTGCGAAAAAAAAGCAGAAAAAGCCAATAACCCTTTAAACTAAAAGGAAAAGGGTAAAAAGGATCCAAGGCTTTGAGCATTAATGGAGAGGAGGGCCCAAAGGAATAAAATCCTAGCCTAAGCGGCTAAATCAAGCTGTCCTTAACCATGTGCTTGTGGCGTGAAAGTGTCAAGTGAAAAGCTTGAGACTGAGCAGTTAAAGTCGTGATCCAAAGCAAAAAGAGTGTGCTTAAGAACTCTGGGCACCTCTAACTAGAGACTCTAGCAAAGCTGAGTCACAATCTGAAAAGGTTCACCCAGTTATCTGTCTGTGGCATTTATGTATTCGGTGGTAATACTGGAAAACAAAATGCTTAGAGTCACGGCCAAGACTCATAAAGTAGCTGTGTTCAAGAATTAACATACTGAACTAGGAGAATCCATAACACTATCTGAATTCTGAGTTTCTATGGATGCCAATCATTCTGAACCTCAAAGGATAAAGTGAGATGCCAAAACTGTTCAGGATTGCAGTGTAAACCCCACTATAAGAGGAGACATGGGCTTAATCGAACTCTCATTCTCATGCAAATTCACATCCTAAGCTTATATTAGTTTTGGTTGCTTGAGGATAAACAACAGTTTAAGTTTGGTGTTGTGATGCGTGAGCATCTTTCCTATCTTTTCCTAGTGAATTTGCATCTAATTTATTGAGTTTAAGAAAGAATTAATTATTTTTTAGCCAATATGGATGCTACTTTGAGTCTTTTGTAATTTTGTTTATTTTAGGTAGCATTCGGCAAAATTTGATGGAGTTTCTGCAGCACAAGAATCAAAGGAGATGGCAGCGAGGAGCGACGCGTACGCGTCACTGACGCATACGCGTGATTTGAAGATTTGCTCAGAGACGCGTCCGCGTGACCGACGCGTCCGCGTGACTCGCGGAAAAGACCATCGACGTGACATGCGCCACGTGCAGAAAACACAGAAAAATGCTGGGAGCGATTTCTAGGTTGTTTTAACTCAGTTTCCAGCCCAGAAAACACATATTAGAAGCTGCAGAATGGACAAAACAAGTGGTCCCCACCCATTAATTGAAGACTTGATTATTTAGTTAATTTTGATTTAAATTCAAATTTGAATTCTAGGAAAAGATATTATTTTAATTTTAAAAATTAGATTTTAAATTTATTAGGATTAGTTATAAAAGGGAGAAGAAACCTCTCTTTTAGAGGAGGTCCTGAGGAAGATCCCATTCCATCCCAATTTACAATCCGTATTTTCTCTGAACCATGAGCAACTAAACCTCCACTGTTAAGGTTAGGAGCTTTGTCTATTGTATGGATTGATACTATTATTTTCTATTTTAATTCATGTTTTGATTTATATTTAAGAATTGTTTTCGTTCTTTATTTTATGAATTTGGGTGGAACGGAAGTATGACCCTCTTTCTAAATGCGTTCTTGTATAACTTGGAAAAGCTCTTTACTTGAACAACAGCTTGAAAACATATTCTCCTAAATTTCTAATTTATCTGGATTTAATAGGATACGTGACATATAATCCTTTTATGTTTGGGTAATTAGGATTTCTGTGGCATATAACTAGAATTGAACTTCACCCCCTAATTGGAATTAATTGACCAAGGAATTGGCTATTAATAAATTTTAGAGGAGACTAGAAAGGTCTAAGGAATTAGGGTCTAGTCACATATAGTTGCCATGAATTAGATCTTACATGATTAAAATAAAATAATAAGAAAAGTCAATCCAGAAAATAGATAACTCTGAAACCTTAACTGTTTCTTCATATTTTATTCCTCACCTATTCACCTGCCTGCCTTCAAACTCTTCTTTATTTTTTTATGCTTTTGAACTTCCAAACACTATTTTCTGTTTGTCTAACTAATCATATCAAACACTACTGTTGCTTAATCCATCAATCCTCGTGGGATCGATCCTTACTCACGTAAGGTACTACTTGGTACGACCCGGTGCACTTGCCAGTTAGTCTGTGGTTAGAAAATCCGCACCAATGAGCAACTCTTTGCCATTCAGGAAGTACTGTGGTTTGCAGACATTGCAAACTATAAAGCTGTGAGATTCATACTCAAAGAGTACAGTAGACAGCAAACATAAAAATTAGTTTCTGATAGAAAGTACTACTTGTGGGATGAACCATATCTCTTTAAGAGATGTTCATACGGAATAATCCGTAGATGTGTGCCTAGAGAAGAGGCACAGAAGATCCTATAGTATTGCCATGGATCACAATATGGAGGACATTTCGGAGGTGAGCGAATAGCCACAAAGGTTCTCCAATATGGCTTCTACTGGCCTACTGATAAACCACTATTTTATGGTTTATCTTGTGCTCAATTGAGTGGTTTATATCAATTCTTTACTCACTTATTCATACTAATTGCATGAGTTTACATTTTCCTTCCTGATTTTGTGATAAGATTGAAAACATGCTTCTTTGATCTTAATTTTACTAATTTTAATCCTCTCTTATTACCATTTGATGCCTTGATATGTGTGTTAAGTGATTTTAGAGTTTATAGGGCAGAAATGGCTTAGAGGATGGAAAGGAAGTATGCAAAAGTGGAAGGAATACAAGAAACTGAAGGAACTGCTAAAGCTGTCAGCTTGACCCTCTCGCACTAAAACTGTCATAACTTGAGCTACAGAGCTTCGAAATGATATATAATTTGCTATAGTAGCCGTACAGCTAGGCAACGCGAATGCGTGCTTCACTTTTAGAGGCGAATGCGAATGCAGTGACGAAAATCAGCGTGACAGAATTCGCAATCAGCGATTTTTGGACTGTTTCTGTCCCAGTTTTTGGCCCAGAAAACACAGATTACAGGCTATAAAGTGTGAGAATGCATCCAAACAATATAGACGGCTCATAATACACAATTTTAGAATTAGATGTAGTTTTTAGAGAGAGAGGCTCTCTCCTCTCTCTTAGGATTATGATTTAGAATTTCTATTATGTTTAGGCTACTTCTCAATTTCCAAGTTCAATGTCCCTTTTATTTATTTTCCCAATTTAATTTATGAATTCCTATGTTAGATTTGATTTCTTTTATTTAATATAATTTGAGGTACTTCAGATATAAGATTTCTTTCTTTTATTTATGTTACTATTGCTTCCCATCTGAAGGCATTTTTATTCAAGTAAATTTTCTCTCTTTTTGCTTTGGTTAAGTAATTGGAGACACTTGAGTTATCAAACTCCTTGTGATTGATGATTGTTATCTTTGCTAGTTGATTTGTATTCTAATAACTCTAGTCTTTTCATAGGAATTGACTAGGACCAGAGGAATCAAATTGATTCATCCACTTGACTTACCTTCATAGTTAGAGGTTAACAAGGTGGGAGCAAAATCCAATTCTCTTCACAATTGATAAGGATAACTAAGATAGGATGTCCAGTTCTTATACCTTGCCAAGAGATTTTCTTAATTATTAATTTATTTTTCTTGCCATTTAAATTACTTGCTCCTTATTTCAAAAACCCAAAATTCTACCTTTTCCATAACCAATAATAAATCATACTTCCCTGTAATTCCTTGAGAAGACGACCCGAGGTTTGAATACTTCGGTTATTTATTTTTATTGGATTTTGCTTAAGTGACAACCAAAACTTTTGCACGAAAGGATTCTCTGTTTGTTTAGAAACTATATCTACAACGCGATTATTTTTATAAAAATTTCTTTACCAGCAGAAATCCTATCGTCAAAATGGTGCCGTTGACGGGAAATTGCAAATGTGTGCCTTATTATTGGTTATTGTAAATATTTACTTTTAAATTGATTTTTTTGAAAAAAAAATTTCAGATTTTTATTTTAAAATTTTTTATCTTATCTTATCTTAGTTTTAAATTTCAAAATTCAAATCTTTTTCAAAAATCATATCTTTTTCAAAATCTTATCTTATCTTATTTCAAATTCAAATTTCAAATTTCAATTAAATTCCAAAATTCAAAATTCAAAATTCAAAATTTAAATTTAAAATTTTAAAAAAATCAAACCTTTTCAAAATTTAAATCTTTTTTTTCAAATCTTTATCTTATATTGTTGACTTTTCAAAATTCAAATTTCAAAATTTAAAATTCAAATTTCAAATTTTCAAAATTCAAATTTCAAAAATTTAAAATTCAAAATTTAAAATTCAAAATTTAATTTTTAAATTCAAAAAAATTAAATTTCAAAACCTTTTAATTTAAAAACTTATCTTCTCTTACCTAATTATCTTATCTTTTCTAATCTTAAAAATCAAATCTTTTTCAAACCTTTTCTCTTATTTATTTTATTTTTCTTTGCTTGTTTATTTGTTTTTGTTTTAATTTTTATTAGCTACTATGAATTCTCATCCCTCTGGTTTCAAGTTTGGTTCTAATATTAATGCAAGGAATAGAAATTATAACAGGAACATGCATCAAGGTCGAAACAATCACAGATGGAAGGAGCCACGAGGATCTGATCAACCCTTTCGGCAACAACACCTTCCAAGATACCATGGACAACGACCATCTTACAATGCATGCCAAGACAATAGTTATGGTGGATCCCTTCGTGACAAACCACCTCCACCAGGTTACTATGGTCAAGAGCCATTCTGAGGTGCACCAAGATGATAGATATGGTGGACCCCCTTGTAGTTACCAGCAAACTCCATCATATGCCAATGAACCACCTCCTCAAAATAGCTTTGGACCACCATACTCACAAGTCCCCTACTACCAAACACCATCACATGATCCTAACCCTTATCCACCAAATCAACCACCCTATGAGCCATATGAACCATATCTAGAACCACCCCAATTCCAATCCAATTACTCCCAAGAACCACCACCTCCATATACACCATGTCTACATCCATCAATTCAAGAGCACTATGATCCTAATCATGTTATTCAAGCTGGACAAGAATCAAGGGAGCGTCTCAAGGAAACAGTGAATAAATTTCATGCAACCCTTCACCAATTGAATCAAGCGATAAATCGATTACCTTCCCGACATTCAGACATTCAAGAAACCCCCATGGCTTCATGTGGACAATCTAATGAAGAACGTAGCATGAAGGAGATACTAGAAACTCCAGTGGACAGTACGGAGCATGACTTTGTACTGGAACAAGTGGAGGAAGCTGTAATTATTGAAGAGGAAGAAGTGGTTGAAGACTTAGGAGTTGCGGAACATCCATGGGAAAGCCCAGTCATAGAGCCCCCTTCAAAGACGTTTGAAATTGATGTTGAGGAGGGTGTACAACCTCCAAGGCATATCATGGCTAAAGACTTTGAAGAGGTTAATCAAGAGATGGATTCAATCATTGATGAATTCTTATCTACAATTGAATCCTCTCCCATTGGACTTGACATGGAAATTAAAGAAGAAGCACAACCTCCCATGCCCTTGGTGAACAATGAAGAAGAGATCAAATTAGAAGAAAGCTACCAAGAGGAAGAGGTTGATATTGAAGAAGCTTGCAAAGAGGTGGAAGTTGGCAAAGAAGAGCCCAAGAGAATGGAGTTGGAAATCACCTTACCAAAGTTGCTGGAGACCTCTCCCCCAAAGGCATCACCATCCATCCCTTCATTCAAGTGGGTAAAATATCTCATCTCTAACCTTAATTAGCTCACTTGAATATGCTTTGCTTGAGACAGATGGTCAGCTTAGAGCTCTTTGTGGCTATAAGAGCAAGCGGGAGATGGTTAGTGGTAGGAAATGTCATGCAAGGTTCAATATGGTTGCATGCTCCAAATTGAAGTACAAAGGTTGGTACAACTCTCAATTGAATGGATCTAGGAAGCTGTTTGGATGTCTCAGTGAGAATTTAAATTGCGTGCCACCCCGATGGAATCATGATGATCAACACAAAGACAGGTGCAAAGGCAAGGTTTGGGACCCCGGAATTCAGTCTAGAAATCAACACTCTTGGGGCCTTGTCACTTGCTTTAACTTGCTCGAAGGCTTTTTGCGCGTAGTTTGGGATCCCGGAGGCTATTGGAATTGCAAATATTGGTGGAGATTCCTGGATGAGTTCAAGCACAAACCTCCATGACAAGGAGCTCACCAAATGTCCAACTTAAGGACTCTAACTAAAAGTGCTAGGTGGGAGACAATCCACCATGGTATGATAGTTCTCTTTCAGTTTTAGTTTTATTTTAATTTGTTGATTGCTTACTTTTATTTTATTTTATTTTTATTAATGTTCATTCATAATTCCTGCATATTCATCAGCATTTGCATTTGCATTCTGCATAAAAAAAAAAAGAAGCATGCGACGCGCCAGCGTCGCTGACGCGCCAGCGTCGCTGACGCGCCAGCGTCGCTGACGCGCCCGCGTCGCTGACGCGCCCGCGTCCGCGTCATAGTGCATTAGAAACAAGGATGAAAAGAAGCAGAGAGTCATGCGAAAGCGTGGCTGGAGGCGTGCCTTAGGCACAAATATGACCACGCGACCGCGTCGCTGACGCGTTCGCGTCGTTTGCGAAATAGCCTCCCCATGCGTCTGCGTCACCCACGAGAATGCGTGGCCCTGCAAAATCGACGTAAATGGCTGTATGGCAGCAAGTTGGGATGAAATGGGGCTGGAACCATGCTAGAAGCACAAGCCCTACCACGCGAACGCGTTCCCCACGCATCCGCGTCATTTTTAAAAGAAAGGCCATTCATGCGTCCGCGTCACCCACGCGCATGCGTCACCCTGAATTTTGGCAATATGCGTTTGAGACAGAGAGATGCGCGAACGCGAGGCTGCTCTCGCGCCACTAGCACAAATCAAGTCATGTGACCGCGTGACCCACGCTTCCGCGTCACTTGAAAAAATCGCAACTCACGCGATCTTGTTTTCCATGCGTCCGCGTCGCCTGCGCCGCAAAACTTATCCAGATCAGCGCCAATTATCTTATCTTTTCTTTTCTAATCCTAATTTCTTTTATCTTTTCTTCTTTCTTCTTTTTGTCTTACTTCATCTCTTTAACTTCTCATCCTTCTTCTCTTTCATTCTATTTTACTTAATTTATTTGCATACTTTCATTCATTGCATTTTAATTTTGTGCATATTTTTATTTTCTTTTCTAAATTTATTATTTTTTCCATTGGTGTTAAACGTTCAACTGTTATAACTTTTCTCGCATTCCTCTGGTGCTTCATGACTTTTTTTATTCTGATTGGGTATTATTCTTCATAAGTCAATGCTAAGTTTTATAATACCGATATTCCTTTTGCATTGACATGAGCTTATACTATCTTGCATTACCCACACTCTCCTCCCCTTTGTTGCAAATTTTGCACTATTGATATGCCATGTGCTTCTATTGTTTTCTCACTTGTATGTTGTAGCTACCATGTAATTGAGACCCTCATTATTTGGCATTAACCCACCCAGACTTTATTTATTTTCTTATCTTTATTTCTGGGTTACTTTTTCTTCTTTTTCCTCTTCTTTCAGGATGGCCACCGAGGAAGGAAAACAGAAAACTTTTACATGGGGAGACAAACAAGTCCATCTGCACAATCCTTGGAGAAAAGCATCAGTTGTAGCAACCCGTCCACTTGCACATCTCAGCATGCACCGAGGACGGTGCAATCTTTAAGTGTGGGGAGGTCGATACCGACTTCCGTGGGTTAGTTACCTTCTTCTCAACACCAATATTTTTATTTTCTTTGTTAGTTCATTGTTACATTTGCATGTTTGATTGCATATTTATTTGATTTTGTGCATATTTTACCACCACTTGGTTAAAGTAATAATTTCCTTTTCAAGAAACTTTTTATAGCATTTCACTAATTTGATTTAAAATTTTTGAAAAACTTGTTTGAAGGAATATTATACTGGAACATGGTTTAGAGCTCGAACACACAAAACCAGTGAGATTTTGAGCCTATTTAAATTGGTTGCATTTTACCAACCAATTATTTTATTTTTGGTGTGTGTTGTTCTCTCTAAAATTGTGATCTTTGTCTTGCTTAATTCTATATTTCCATGGTTTGATGTATGCATGCACTTATATGATTGAGGCCTTTGTTTTACTGAGCTTACATACCCATATGGCCTTACCCTTTTATTATCCTTTGCAAACCAATGTTGAGCCTATTATACCCCTTTGTTCTTTACTTTAGCTCATCACTAACTCTAAGTGAAAAATAATAATTTCCTTAATTTGAATCCTTGGTTAGCTTAGACTAGTGAGAGTGCTCATGAATTAAGTGTAGGGAAAAATTGGGATTGAAAACATTTGGTTTAAGAATTGGGTGTTATATATCTTTATGAAAATGTGAAAGAAATGTTTAGGACATGTTTATGCATTTAATAATTTAATCATATGTATTGAGAAAAACAAAAGAAAAAAAATAGGCATATATATAAAAAAAAGAAAAAAAGAAGAAAAAAGAAGAAAAAAATAAAAAAGAAAAAAGAGCAAATAATAAAAGGGGACAAAATGCCCCAAAGTAAATGGTGAAAGCAATGCATATGTACTGTACTCGAAATTAGGATGCATGAATATGTGGAAAACATGGTTAATGGATAGTTAGATGTTGTATTATGATTACATGGATTGTCTAAGTTAGGTGGAAAGTTTAAGTTAATTAAGGATTCAGATTTTAGTCCACTTGGCCAAATACAATCCTACCTTGACCCTAACCCCATTACAACCCTTAAAAGACCTCTTGATATGTGTATCTATGCATTAAATTTATGTTGATTGTTAGATAAAGAGCAAGCCTTAGAAAGCAAGATTAGTAGAGAACTGAGAGATCGAACCTTAAACACCTGAGCAATTAGAGTGCATACACTTTCAGTGAGGGTTCGATGCTCGGTTCCTTGTTCTCGGCTTTCATGAGCTATTTTCTTCTGCAAGTCCACTTGTACTTTATTTTGTGATTTGAATTAGTGAAATCCAGTTCATATTTGTTCTTGAAGGATTTGTTTACTTTTAACCAAGTAGGTAGAAACATTTTGCATGTAGTTGCATTCATATAGATAGGTTGCATTTCATACATTCTACCATTCCTCTTCACTCTCTTATAGCTTCTCTTGAGCTTAGCATGAGGACATGCTAATGTTTAAGTGTGGGGAGGTTGATAAACCACTATTTTATGGTTTATCTTGTGCTCAATTGAGTGGTTTATATCAATTCTTTACTCACTTATTCATACTAATTGCATGAGTTTACATTTTCCTTCCTGATTTTGTGATATGATTGAAAACATGCTTCTTTGATCTTAATTTTACTAATTTTAATCCTCTCTTATTACCATTCGATGCCTTGATATGTATGTTAAGTGATTTCAGAGTTTATAGGGCAGGAATGGCTTAGAGGATGGAAAGGAAGCATGCAAAAGTGGAAGGAATACAAGAAACTGAAGGAACTGCTAAAGCTGTCAGCTTGACCCTCTCGCACTAAAACGGTCATAACTTGAGCTACAGAGATCCAAATGATGTAGTTCTAGTTGCATTGGAAATATAACGTCTGGGGCTTTGAAATGATATATAATTTGCTATAGTTGCCATAGAGCTAGGCAACGCGAATGCGTGCTCCACGCGGACGCATCACAGTGACAAAAATCAGCATGACAGAATTCGCAATCAGCGATTTCTGGACTATTTCTGGCCAAGTTTTCAGCCCAGAAAACATAGATTAGAGGCTATAAAGTGTGGGAATGCATCCAAACAATATAGACGGCTCATAATACACAATTTTAGGATTAGATGTAGTTTTTAGAGAGAGAGGCTCTCTCCTCTCTCTTAGGATTATGATTTAGAATTTCTATTATGTTTAGGCTACTTCTCAATTTCCAAGTTCAATGTCCCTTTTATTTATTTTCCCAATTTAATTTATGAATTCCCATGTTAGATTTTTTTTCTTTTATTTAATATAATTTGAGGTACTTCAGATATAAGATTTCTTTCTTTTATTTATGTTACTGTTGCTTCCCATCTGAAGGCATTTTTATTCAAGTAAATTTTCTCCCTTTTTGCTTTGGTTAAGTAATTGGAGACACTTGAGTTATCAAACTCCTTGTGATTGATGATTGCTATCTTTGCTAGTTGATTTGTATTCCAATAACTCTAGTCTTTCCATTGGAATTGACTAGGACCAGAGGAATCAAATTGATTCATCCACTTGACTTACCTTCAGAGTTAGAGGTTAATGAGGTGGGAGCAAAATCTAATTCTCTTCACAATTGATAAGGATAACTAAGATAGGACGTCCAGTTCTTATACCTTGCCAAGAGATTTTCTTAATTATTAATTTATTTTTCTTGCCATTTAAATTACTTGCTCCTTATTTCAAAAACCCAAAATTCTACCTTTTCCATAACTAATAATAAATCATACTTCCCTGCAATTCCTTGAGAAGACAACCCGAGGTTTGAATACTTCGGTTATATATTTTTATTGGGTTTTGCTTACGTGACAACCAAAACTTTTGCACGAAAGGATTCTCTGTTGGTTTAGAAACTATATCTACAACGTGATTATTTTTATAAAAAATTCTTTACCAGCAGAAATCCTCTCGTCACCTACTCTCTATAGAGACTCCCGAGAGTTTGTACGTAACTGTGACAGTTGCCAGAGAGCTGGTAATCTGCCTCATGGTTATGCCATGCCTCAACAAGGGATCTTAGAGATTGAGTTATTTGATGTATGGGGTATTGACCTCATGGGGTCTTTTCCACCATCATATTCAAACACTTATATTCTGGTGGCAGTAGACTATGTATCTAAATGGGTAGAGGCAATTGCAACACCCACAAATGATACTAAGACAGTGATGAAGTTCCTCCAGAAGCATATCTTCAGTAGGTTCGGTGTCCCTAGGGTACTGATCAGTGATGGAGGCACTCATTTCTGCAATAAACAGCTTGACTCTGCTCTGATCCGATATGGAATTAACCACAAAGTGGCAACTCCATATCATCCACAGACAAATGGGCAGGCTAAAGTCTCAGATAGATAACTAAAACAAATTCTGGAACGGACTGTAAGTACCCATAGAAGGGATTGGGCAAGAAGTATGGATGATGCTCTGTGGGCATAGAGAATCGCATTCAAGACTCTTATAGGGACCTCTCCATACCAGCTTGTGTATGGAAAAGCCTGTCATCTGCCAGTGGAACTGGAACACAAGGCCTACTGGGCAACCAGGTTCCTAAACCTTGATGCTAAGGTAGCTGGAGAGAAAAGATTACTCCAGTTGAATGAGTTGGAGGAGTTCAGACTCAATGCTTTCGAAAATGCTAAAATTTACAAGGAGAAAGCAAAAAGGTGGCATGACAGAAAGCTGTCATCTAGAGTCTTTGAGCCAAGACAGAAGGTTCTTCTGTTTAACTCTAGGCTCAGATTGTTCCCTGGGAAATTGAAATCCCGGTGGAAGGGACCATATGTGATTACAAGTGTGTCACCATATGGATATGTATAGCTTCAGGATATTGACTCTGACAAAAAGTTCATTGTTAATGGACAGAGAGTCAAATATTATCTTGAAGGCAATGTTGAGCAAGAGTGCTCAAAACTGAGACTAAATTAAAAGCTCAGTAAAGTCTAGCTAAAGACAGTAAAGAAGCGCTTGCTGGGAGGCAACCCAGCCATTATCAAAAATTATATGTTTATAAAAATTATATGAGTCTATTTAATTTTGTTATTCATGTTCGTTAATGCATTTCAGTGAATAAGTCAAGGAAATGAAGGTTCAGGACATAAAGCAGAGCAATCACAGAAAAAAAGAGCTCAATGGCATCAAAACGCCAGTAAAGGGGCATTCTGGGCATTAAACGCCAGTAAGGCTATCTTTCTGGGCGTTTAATGCCAGAAACAGCAGCATCCTGGGCGTTAAAAAAAAAGCCCAGTAACAAATAAATTCCGGCGTTTAACGCCAGCCAGGATACCTGGCTGGGCGTTAAACGCCCAAATTGGCTGCCAGATGGGCATTAAACGCCAGAATGGCTATCATTCTGGGCGTTTAACGACAGAACAGCAAAGGGGAGGTAATTTTGTTTCTAAGTCGATTTTTTTCAATTTTTCATGGTTTAATTCATAATTTTTTTTTGCATCAAAAATATTTCAAATGTTCATCTTTCAATTTCTATTTTCAAAAACTAATAATCCTTTCAATTCTTTTTAATTCTTGTCCATATCTTTTTCCAAACTTACATATCTTCTCAAATTCTTTTCAAATCCTTTTAATTTTTTTAACATTAACAAATTTTTCAAAATTAATTACCTCATTCTTCTTCTACTCCCTTCTATCTTATTTTGCTCGAGGACAAGCAAAGCTTTTAAGTTTGGTGTGGAAAAGTTCTGCTTTTTGCTTTCCATTACCACTTATGGCACCCAAAGTCGGAGAATCCTCTAGAAAGAGGAAAGGGAAGCAATTGCTTCCGCCTCCGAACCTTGGGAGATGGAGAAATTCATCACCAAAACCCATTACTAAGAAAGAGGATGGAGCAAACTAGAGGAGCTCAAGCACTCCATTGGACCATCAAGAGAAAGAAATAGCCGCCGTCACTAAGGTGGACCCCCTCCTTAATTTCCTTGCTTTTATTGTTATTTGTCTGTTTTTATGTTTTTTTTCTGTCTAAGTCTTGTTTTTATTACATGATCATTAGTGTTTAGAGTCTATGTCTGTCTTAAAGCTATGAATGATTCCATGAATCTCTCACCTTTCTTAAATAAAAAATACTTTTATTTGCAAAATAAAAAGAAGTACATGAATTTTGAATTTTATCTTGAAATTAGTTTAATTATTTTGATGTGGTGGCAATACTTTTTGTTTTCTGAATGTATGCTTAAACAATGCATATTTGAAATTGGAATTAAGAAAAGTTGGCTCTTGAAAGAATAATGAAAAAGGAGACATGTTATTGGTGATCTGAAAAATCATAAAATTGATTCTTGAAGCAAGAAAAAGCAGTGAAAAAGAAAAAGCTTGCGAAAAAAAATGCGAAAAATAAAAAAAAAGAAAAAAAAAAGAAAAAGCAAGCAGAAAAAGCCAATAGCTCTTTAAACCAAAAGGTAAGAGCAAAAAGCCAATAACCCTTTAAACCAAAAGGCAAGGGTAAAAGGATCCAAGGCTTTGAGCATTAATGGATAGGAGGGCCCAAAGGAATAAAATCCTGGCCTAAGCGGCTAAATCAAGCCGTCCCTAACCATGTGCTTGCGTCATGAAGGTCCAAGTGAAAAGCTTGAGACTGAGTGGTAAAAGTCGTGATCCAAAGCAAAAGAGTGTGCTTAAGAACTCTAGGCACCTCTAACTGGGGACTCTAGCAAAGCTGAGTCACAATCTGAAAAGGTTCACCCAGTTATGTGTTCGTGGCATTTATGTATCCAGTGGTAATACTGGAAAACAAAATGCTAAGGGTCACGGCCAAGACTCATAAAGTAGCTGTGTTCAAGAATCAAAATGAACTTAACTAGGAAAATCAATAACATTATCTGAATTTCTGAGTTCCTAAAGAGGCCAACAATTCTGAACTCCAATGGAGAGTGAGATGCCAAAACTATTCAGAAGCAAAAAGCTACTAGTCCTGCTCATCTAATTGAGACTAAGCTTCATTGATAATTTTGAAATTTATTGTATATTCTCTTCTTTTTATCCTATTTTATTTTTGGTTGCTTGAGGACAAGCAACAATTTAAGTTTGGTGTTGTGATGAGCGGATATTTTATACCCTTTTTGGCATTGTTTTTATATAGTTTTTAGTATGTTTTAGTTACTTTTTAGTATATTTTTATTAGTTTTTATGCAAAAATCACATTTCTGAACTTTACTATGAGTTTGTGGGTTTTTCTGTAATTTCAGGTATTTTTTTTGACTAAAATTGAGGGACCTGAGCAAAAATCTGATTTAGAGGCTGAGAAAGAACTGCAGATGTTGTTGGATTCTGACCTCCCTGCACTCAAACGCGTTTTTCTGGAGCTACAGAAGTCCAATTGGCGCATTCTTAATTGTTCTAGAAAGCTAACATCTTGGGCTTTCCAGCAATATATAATAGTCCATAAACTGGCATTAAACGCCAGCCAGAAACCCTTTTCTGGCGTAAAACGCCGGAACTGGCACCAAAACTGGAGTTAAACGCTCAAACTGGCACCCAAGCTGGCGTTTGACTCCAACAATGGCCTATGCATGTGAAGCTTCAAAGCTCAGCCCAAACACCCACCAAGTGGGCCCCGGAAGTGGATTTCTGCACTATCTGCACTTAGTTACTCATTTTCTGTAAACCTAAGTTACTAGTTTAGTATAAAAACTACTTTTAGAGATTCATTTTGGACGGATGACATTTTACATCTCATATTGTATCTTCTACGGCATGAGTCTCTAAACCCCATAGGTGGGGTGAGGAGCTCTGCTGTGTCTCAATAGATTAATGCAATTACTATTGTTTTCTATTCGATCATGCTTGATTCTGTTCTAAGATACTCACTCGTACTTTAATATAAAGAATATGATGATCCATGACACTCATCATCATTCTCAAATTTATGAACGCGTGCTTGACAACCACTCTCGTTCTATCTAAGCTCAACGTAGTCATTGGGCTACAGCTTGAGTGCGTATCTCTTGGGTTTCTAATCCACGAGTTTGACTTGCATCTCCTGACAACAGAGCATTCAAACCCATGAGATTAGAACCTTTGTGGTGAAGGCTAGCACAAATGAGCTTCAAACTCACAAATGTTGGGCGTAGTGACAGTATGCAAAAGGACAGAGAGGTCTTATTCCGACACGAGTGAGAACCGACAGATGATTAGCCGTGCGGTAGCTGTGCCTGGTATTTTTTATCCAAGATGAGAGATCCGACAGATGATTAGCCGTACAAAATCCGTGCCTGGACCATTTTCACTGAGAGGAAGGATGGTAGCCATTGACAACGGTGATCCACCAACATACAGCCGGCCATAGAAGAAGCCATGCGTCTTTAGAGAAGAAGACAGTAGGAAAGCAGAGATTTAGACGACAGAGCATCTCCGGAACCTCAGCCTGTTCCTTATTACTTAATCACAAGTATCATTCATTTCATGTTATTTACTTTTCATAAACAAAATCATTCATATCATTTGAATCTCCTGACTAAGATTTACAGGATAACCATAGCTTGCTTCAAGCCGACAATCTCCGTGGGATCGACCCTTACTCACGTAAGGTATTACTTGGACGACCCAGTGCCCTTGCTGGTTAGTTGTACCGGAGTTGTGAAAAGTGTGATCACAATTTCGTGCACCAGTGGGTTGCCTCCCTCCTAGCACTTTTCTTTAACGTTCTTAAGTTGGACGGTCCATAGGCTCAGTCCTCTTCCTTGGCTGGGTCCTTCAAGAGGAAGATCTCCAGTTCATTGGTATTCTTCACTTTTACACCATCATAAAGCTTTAAACGGTGGCCATTGACTTTGAAGAAGGTAGGGCTTGAAGGGGTGACTTAGGTGGACAACTCCATACGGTTCAACCTTCTCCACCATGTAGGGTCCATCCCATCTTGACCTCAGTTTGCCCGGCATTAATCTCAACCTTGAGTTGTAGAGAAGGACTTGATTCCCAGCTCTAAACTCTCTTCTCTTGATGTTTTGATCATGCACCGCCTTGACCTTTTCTTTGTAGAGCCTTGAGTTCTCATAAGCCTCTAGCCGAATTCACTCCAATTTTTCTAATTGTAGTTTCCTTTCAATTCCGGCTCCTTCCAATCCCGAGTTTCAATCCTTCACAGCCCAGTAAGCCTTGTGTTCCACCTCTACCGAAAGGTGACAAGCATTTCCATAGACTAGGCGAAACAGACTCATGTCGATTGGTGTCTTGTAGGCTGTCTGATAAACCCATAGCGCATCTCCAAGCCTAGAGCTCCAATCCTTTCTATGAGGTTTAACAATCTTCTCGAGTATGCGCTTGATCTCTCTATTAGACACCTCGGCCTGGCCATTTGTTTGGGGATGGTAAGCCGTCGCAACCTTGTGAATGATGCCATGTTTCTTCATCAAACCTGTCATTCTTTTGTTACAAAGTGAGAGCCTTGATCACTCATGATTGCTCGTGGTGATCCAAAGCAGCAAATAATATTATTCCTAACAAAAGAGACAACCACGTTAGCATTATCAGTATGGGTAGAAATTGCTTCCACCCATTTAGAAACATAATCAACAGCTAACAGAATGTATAAGAAACCATTCGAGTTTAGAAATGGACCCATGAAGTCAATACCCTAAACATAAAAAATTTCACAAAACAACATGAGTTTTTGGGACATCTCATCCTTCTTGGATATATTTCCAAACCTTTGGCATTGGTGGCAAGAGTCACAGAAAAGATTAGCATCCTTAAAAAGTGTGGGCCACCAAAATCCGCAGTCTAAAATTTTTCTTGCAGTTCTTTGAGGACCAAAGTGGCCACCACTCTTAGAAGAGTAGCACGCCTCTAAAATATACTGGATTTCTGATTGTGGAACACACCTTCTAATTATTTGGTCAGCACTACATTTTCACAAATATGGGTCATCGCATATGTAATACTTGGACTCGCTCTTGAGCTTGTCCTTTTGATGTTTATAAAAATTAGGAGGAAAGGTGCGACTAACCAAATAATTAGCTATGGGTGCATACCAAGGCACCACCTCGGATATTGCCTGCAAGCTATCAAGTGAAAATGCATCATTAATAGGAGTGGAGTCACTTTTAATATGTTCTAGATGACTCAAGTGGTCCGCCACTAAATTTTGGAAACCACTCCTATCTTTGATTTCTAAATCAAACTCTTGCAATAGCAATATCCAACGGATTAACCTTGTTTTTGACTCTTTCTTAGCTAACAAGTATTTCAAAGCCGTATGGTCTGAATATACTACCACTTTGGTTCCAAGTAAATAAGCCAAAAATGTATCCAAGGCAAAAACAATTGCTAAAAGTTCCTTTTCAGTGGTAGTGTTTTAGAATCATAAGCTACAATATATGGATCCTTACCTTCGCGCTGAGCCAGCGCCGCTCCTACCGCATAATTAGATACGTCGCACATAATCTCGAATGGCCAACTCCAGTCAGGCCCTCTCACAATAGGAGCTTGGGTCAAGGCAATCTTCAACTTGTCAAATGCTTCCATGCAGTCTTCACTCAAGTCAAACTCTACGTCTTTCTGCAGCAGACGGGAAAGGGGTAATGTAACCTTACTGAAGTCCTTTATAAAACACCGGTAGAAACCTGCATGACCAAGAAAAGAACAGACTTCCCTCACAGAAAAGGGGTAAGATAAACCAGAAATAACATCAACCTTTGCAGGATCAACAGAGATACCAGTATTAGAACAACATGGCCTAGAACAATACCTTGCTTTACCATAAAATGACATTTTTCAAAATTAAGCACAAGGTTTGAACTAGCACATCTTTCTAATCCTCTAGCAAGATTATCCAAACAAAGATTGAAAGAATCACCATAGACACTAAAATTGTCGATAAACACTTCCATACAATGATCAAGAAGATCCGAAAAGATACTCATCATGCCCCTTTGAAACGTAGCCGGTGCATTACATAAACCAAAAGGCATTCTTTTATATGCATACGTTCCAAAGGGCATGTAAAAGTAGTTTTCTCTTGGTCTTCTGGAGCAATATAGATCTGAAAATAATCAGTATAGCCATCTAAAAAGCAATAATGTGATTTACCTGACAGACGATCAAGCATTTGATCGATGAAAGGTAGTGGATAGTGATCCTTGCGAGTAGCCAAGTTCAAGCACCTATAGTCGATGCACACTCTCCAAGAATTCTGCACCCTTGTAGCCATGAGTTCCCCATACTCATTCTTCACTATTGTGACACCGGACTTCTTCAGAACCACTTGTACTGGACTAACCCACTCACTATCCAAGATTGGATAGATAATGTCAACTTCAAGCAATCGGGTCACTTTCTTCTTCACAACTTCTAAAATTGTGGGGTTCAACCGCCTTTGAGGTTGACGGATAGGCTTGGCTCCCTCCTCTAGAAAAATATGATGCTCACAAACTTGAGGGCTTATACCAACTATGTCCGCCAAACTCCACCCAATAGCTTTCTTGTTTCTTCTCAGTACATTAAGCAGTCGCTCCTCTTATTGGGAAGTAAGTTCTTTTGCAATGATCACTGGGATCTTTTGATTATCTTCAAGATAAGCATACTTGAAGTGAGGTGGAAGGGGCTTCAACTCCATAGTCAGCTCATGGCTTGGCACCTGATCATCCGGAACCACTGGAGGTGGCAAGGTGTCTTCAGTATACTCAAGGGGCTTCCCCACACTTCCACCTTGAATCATGTTCTTCTCATCAACTGTATCCTGGTGGACTTTGGCCACAATTTTATCAATAATATCACACTGGAAGATAGAGTGGTCTTCCGGTGGATGCTTCATAACTTCATCAAAGTTGAAACTCACTGCTCTTCTATCTATTTCAAAGGAATAGGTACCTGAGAAGGCATCCAATTTAAACTGAGAGGTCTTCAAGAATGGCCTTCCAAGCAAGATAGATGATGGTCTTCCTAAGTCATTAGGGGGTATCTCAAGAATGTAGAAATCAATAGGAAAAATCAACCCCTTAATGCTCACCGAGACGTCTTCCAGAATGCCAACCATAGAGTTTATGCTCTTATCCGCCAAAACAAAATGGAATGCCGACCTTTTCAACGATGGAAGCTTCAAAGTATCGTATACAGATAACGGCATAATGCTGACACAAGCGCCTAAGTCACACATGCAATCCACAAACTACATACCACCTATAGTGCAAGTAACCATACAAGGACCAGGATCACCACATTTCTCTGGTATAGCACCCATCAGAGCAGAAATTGAGCTACCTAAAGGAATAGTTTCTAAATCATGAATCTTTTCCTTATTCATGTACAAATCCTTTAGAAACTTAGTATACTTAGAAACTTGACGAATAGCATTAAAAAAGGGAATAGTTACTTCAACCTTTTTGAAGATATCCACCATCTTGGGATCGAGTTCCACTTGCTTTTTAGTCTTGCTAGCTAGGTGTGGAAAAGGAATGGGAATGGCCTCTTTCAAAACATTGTCTTCCTTAGAAACTCCCTCCCTTGGTTGAGAAACTTCTTCTTCAACCGCCTCTTGTACCTCATCCTCGTCTTCCACATCTTCTACCTCAATAATGTCTTCATCTTGAGTGGCTTCTTTTGAGCTTGCCTCCTCGGGACTCCTCTCATGCAATGTAGTGCCGGACCTCAAGGTGATGGCATTGATTCCACCCTTGGTATTGGGTAGAGGTTGAAAGAGAAGTGCACTAGAGATTGAAGGTTGAGTATTGGAGGTAGAGGGTGGTTCTATACGGGATATAAGAGCTTGGAGAGTGGAGGTAAGATCGGTGAGGCTAGAGGTAAGTGAAGTTTGAAGCTCTTTTTGTCCTTGAAGAATAGAACGGAATGTTTCATCTTGGTTGGAGGAAGAAGGAGGGTAGGTAATTTGGGGAACTTATGGTTGGTTGAGTTGAGGTGCTTGAGCTTGCCTTTGGTGAGGTGGTTGGTATCTTTGGCCTTGGTTTTGTTGTTGGTAAGGAGGGTTTTGTTGATACCGGTTTTGTTGGTAGTTATTATTCCACCTTTGGTTTCCACCATTGTCTCTTCCTCCTTGGTTGTAGTTGTCTCTCCATCTTTGGTTGGGATTGTCTTGCCAACCTTGATTGTAGTTACCATATTGATTATAGTTACCACCTTATTGATAGTACCCTTGATTCGGACAGTTGTAATAAGCATTGCTAGCCGCCAAGGTGTTGTCCTCTTGGAGTTGTGGACATTCATCAGTATAGTGAGAATAGCAAGCGCAAATTCCACATACTCTCTGAGGGACTAACTGTTGACATTATTGTTGTGGAGGGGGTGGAGGTTGTTATTGATTAAGTTGGAGTTACTTGAGTATATTGGTCATCTCTCCCAAAGTCTTGGTAAGAGCGGCAGTCTTATTACTAGAAGAAACTTCCGCAATAGCCTTGGGATGATTATTTCTTTACCTTGCATGTTGGGTAGACTCGGCTAAATCGGTGATAAGTTGCCACACTTCTGCCACCGTCTTGTACTTTATCAAAGAGCCATTACTTGCAGCATCCAAGAGGATTTTATCTTGAGGCTTCATGTCTTGGCAAAAGTAACTAATTAACACCAACTGGTCAATCATGTAATGGGGCACGAATCAAGGAGATTCCTAAAGCGTTCCCAATACTCAGAGAGAGTCTCTGATTCACCTTGAATGACGCAAGAAATTTCCTTCCTCAATCTATCTGTGACCTCCGGTGGAAAGAACTTCTCCAAGAATTCCCTTCTAAGCAAATCCCAATTAGTAACAACAGCTTCGGGTTGAGTGTAGAACCACTCCATTGCCCTTCCCTCAAGAGAAAATGGGAAGGCATATAACCAAACGGCAACCTCATCCGCACCATACCGCCTAGTAGTTGAACAAGTTGTTTGAAAGTCTCTAAGGTGCTTGATGGGCTCTTGAGCGGGTAAACTATGGAATTTAGGAAGTAGATTGATTAATGCGGTCTTCAGTTCAAAATCGGCAGTCAAATTTGGATGATGCGCTTGAAATGGTTGAAGGGTAAAATTCGGAGCTCCCGTTTCCTTGGGAGTAATCCTTCTAGAAGCTGCCATAGTACTGGTACCTAAATCAATGGAAGAGCCATCAATAGATTTAGTAGGAGAGGAACTAGTTTCTTCCTCAAATGACACTTCAGACTTAACCTCGGGTACGATTGATGAATTGGGCAAAACCTCCTCACCACCCTCGGAGGCTAACCGACGCCGAGCTCGCCTAATATGTGAAATGGTTTTTTCAATCTCAGGATCAAATGGGACTAAGCTCGGATCCGGTAATGAACACGTCATTCAATAGAACAAACATAGAGCTCATGGCAACAAAATATATTAAGCAAAATACTAATAAATACTACTAATAACAAAAAAGAAACACAAATAAAATATGCAATTATGCAAATCTGAAAATATTTACACCAACCAATAATTTAGCACACATATGCAACTCCACGGCAACGGCGCCAAAAATTGATGGGCGGATAAATGCCAGTTAAGAATTTCTGAAAAGTATTTTCTAAAACAGTATTGCAAGTACAACCTTAACCCACGAAATTTTCACTATCAATTTCGAATGTGTCACAATTAATAATAAATAACCGGGATTAGAATCCCGGGTCGTTTCCCTAAGAGTTGACACAAGATGCAAATTATTGGTTAGGATTTTTCTGAATATTTTTTTGAAATTGAGAACGGAAAAATAAATAGCTAGAAATTAAAGCAATGGATAACTAGAAAGAGTTGATAATTAATCAAAATAAAAGGTCTTGGTTAGGGGAGAGAATTGAAATTTCTATCCTTGTCTTTCCTAAGTGTAATGATAAAGGTTCATTGCTCCCACTTAGTTATCCTCTAATAATTGAAGGAAAGTCAAGTGGGTGTCACTAACTCTAGCTCACAAGTCCTAGTCACTTCATGGGGAAGGACTACAGTTGGTAAGAATTGAGCTAGCCAGCAATTTCCAATTACAGATTAATACTTGGGTCTAACAATTCAAGGGGTTCCAATTACTCAACCTCCAACCAAGTTGTGAAATTTACTCCATTATCATGAATGCCATTTCTACAAACACATGGTGGGTGTAAATAAAAGACATGATAATTATGAGAAATTAATTAAATCAAAATTAGCACTAACAATAATTAACAATTTGATCAAACAAGCAATAAAAATAAACATAAAAATAATTCAATGCATTAATAAAATTCAAGAGTAACAAGATCCAAACATGAATTCAATAACCAAATGGAAAAGAGTATTAAGGGAATTAAACAAGAAACTAGAAATAAAATGACGAGGAATGAAGGTAGCAGCAGCTCTCTCAATATCCAATTCGAAATGAAAATAAGAATGCCAAAACCCTAGAGAGAAGTAGGAGTTTCTCTCACTAGAATTCAAAACTAATCAAAAACTAAAGTGAAAAGTGAAGTGTCTTCAGTCTCAGCTTCATCCTAGCCTCTAGTCTGCATTTTTGGGCTTGAAACTGGGTCCAAATCAGCCCAGAAATCTCCCCCAGCGAGTTCTGTTAATTGCAGCACGTGATGCTCGTCACGCGTACACATCAACTACGCGTACGCGTCAGTGTTCAAGGCTCCTGGTCACGCGTACGCATCAGTCACGCATACACGTCAGTGGAAAATGGCTTGATCACGTGTACGCGTCAGCCATGCACGCGCGTTGCCTCCAGCTACTCAAATATTCAAATTCTTGTGTTCCTTCCACTTTAGCATGCTTCCTCTTCATCCTTTATGCCATTCCTGCTCTATGAATCCTGTAATCACTTAACGTACATATCACAGTATCGAATGGTAATAACAGAGGATTAAAATTGGCGATTTAAAGGCTTGTAAAGCATGTTTTCAATCATAGCACAAAATTAGGAAGAAAACTGAAAAACATGCAATTTACATGAATAAGTATGAGAGTAGTTGACAAAACTCACTCAATTCACTCCAAAATATATCATAAATTAGTGGTTTTTCAGTTCCCTAGCTGTAACTCAAGCGAGATAACTCTGTCGAGAATCACAGGAGCTCATGTAGAATATGGGTCATACTGTCGTTCCACCCATATTCATAAGATTAAGAACGGAAACAACACCTTAGAACTGAATCAAACATTAATTAAAGTAGAAGAGTAATAATCTTAATCCATAGAAATAAATAGAGCTTCTAACTTTAACTAAGAGGTTTAGTTGCTCATGACTTACAGAAAATAGAATTAGAAAAGTGTCAGGAGAGATCCCTCAACATCAATGATCTTCTCCTTTAAATACTAATTTAATAATTACTAGGTCTAAAAAGATATTAATTTTAATTAAAAATTACAAACAGAAAATAAAATAAGCTTAAGAGGTGTTAAATCTACTTGGAGGCCCAATAAATGAATGATGTGGGCTGAGGACTGGTGTTCAACGCCAATATGGGCATTGAACGCGCATAGGAGGGTGAAACGATGCTGGCTTTGTCCTGCTTCTGGCGTTTAACGCCAATAACGCCAGGCTTTGCTCCCTCTAGGGCGTTTGAATGCTAAGCTTCACGTTCAACGCCAGTTTTGGGTAGTGATTCCAGAAGAAAAGTATAGACTATTATATATTGTTGGAAAGCTCTGGAAATTAGCTTTCTAACGCCGTTAATACTGCTTCAATTGGATCTCTATAGCTAAAGTTATGCTTGTTGGAATGCATGGAGGTCAGGGTTGACAACATCTTCTATCTCTTCTTTGCTGTTGCACAGAACTTTGCCAAATTCACCCAAAATTTACCTAAAAATCATAGAAATACCACAAAAACTCAAAATAACATTCAAAGATAAATTTTACACTAAAACATACTAAAACTTAATAAAATCTAACTAAAAACACCTAGAAAATATAATGAAAAAGAGTATAAGATGCTCACGCATTAATTGGTGTACATGCATGCAATACTTGATTAATTATAAGCTTCCATTGGCTTCATTGCATGCTTAATTGATTCATGCATAACATCTTCCTTCCATTAATTGGCGTAGTACGCCAATCTCATTAACACATGCATCATCATATTATTAGTGCCACATGCATGCTTTTTTTATTAGCACATGCTTCATTCATTCATCATATTAATCACGCCAATTGCATTATATGCTCACTTCATTATATACTTCATTTGGCTTCATGCATGCTTCTTGCATTATACGATTCAGGATAATAAAATATGCTTGCCTTCCTTAGATTCACATTGATAACATGCATGACTTTTATTTGCTTTATTCATTAACGTATGATTCATTTGGTTTCATTATTCATTGGCATTAATGGCGCCAAATCATGCATGCCCTTGGCACGTTTCAAGGCCATGCTTTCAAAAGTGTGGCCTAAAACTCAAAAGCGTGGCCTAAGGTTTTTAAGTCTGTTTTGTATTTTTTTTTTTTTATTATTTTCTACAGAATTCATCAATTTAAAAGGATCAAAGTAATATACACAAAATTTTAAGGAATCTCTGCTCCAGCATCGTCACTATTTGCTCTATTCAGGGTTGTATACGTGTTCATGGAGTAAGTTTGGTGTGCTACACTAAATTTGCATCCCACTGGATACTTGACCTAGTCCACATAGATTGTATCACACTAAGTTTGGTGTTCTCACAACAAGTTTGGTGTTGCCACATGCACCATGCAAATACAGTAACAACCTCATTATTTTACTTTATTTTGGCTTCCATTTCATTCTGTTTTGATTTGGTTTCTTTTAATTGAATAAGCCTCGGCATTAACAGAATTCTTTCACTTGATAATCATGTTTCCATTACCATAACTTCTTCTTTTCTTTGATGCTTGAGAGAAACCAAAGGCTCAAATTAAAAGGCTGTGAGTACCACTGACTAATGAAATTAAAATAAAAATAAGCTCAAAGAGCACCTTAGTCAAGTGCTTGTAGTGCTTATGTATCAAGCCAAAAGTTTGAAAACAAAGCATTTAGAGTCACGGTTAAACTCAAGGTGCAAAGCACCCCCCTAAAGTGAGAAAGCTAAAGGCTCTGAGCACCAATGGTGGGGAAGAATAAAAAGACAAAATAAGCTCAAAGAGCTCCTCAATTATGTGCTTGTGGTGTTTTTATGTCGAGTAAAAGCTTGAAATAAAGCATTTAGAGTCACGACTAGGCTCAAGGTGCAAAGCACCCAATGAACTTAAATGATAGAAAGAAAGTGAATAAGCTTGCTTCAAGGTGATGATTCAAAGAAGGATTCTATAATCTAATCTGGATATAACCTTAAAATATTATAGTCAATTGTGTTGAATTGTGCATAAGTAAAACAGGTAACCAAACTCATTTAGATTGCAATCCATTACCCCTGTATCATAAGGTTAAGCAATTTGGATTAAGATGATTCTTTGCTTACTTGAGGACAAGCAAGATGTTAAGTTTGGTATTGTGATGCATCCACATCTTTAGTGTTTTTCCATATAGATTTTAATTGATTTAATAAGAATTTCTGTAAATAATCAATGAATTTAAGGTTAGAATGAACATTACTTTAATTAGTTGAAATTCATTAATTACAAAAAATTTTAGAAAGAAAACAGAAAGGAGGATGGAGAGCATAAAACAAAAAGCTCCCTATGACAAAACAGAAAGCTCTCTGTCACAAATAGAAGCTATCCTGGAAGCATAAGGGGCGTGCAACGTGAAGACCATCATGTACTACGTTATGAGGCATTTCACATGTCATGCATACGCATGTAGCGCGTGTATGCATGATCATCACTTTTCACATAGTACGCTAGAGATTTCATGTACAACACTGCAGTCACGCGTACGCATGATGCATGCGTACTCGCAATAAGATATTTTTGGGCGAGCACTCATAATGTATGCGTACGCGCAAGTTGATTTTTGCGTAGTATGTTGAATTCACCACGTACAACGCTAGGGCACATTCATAAGGCCAAATTGAAGGAAATTGGCTCACGTACAATATAGCCTAATTCACGTTGTACGTGAGCCTAACAAATTGTGTTCCAAGCCAAAATATACTTCACTTATAATGTGGTGCAAGCAATGTACTACTTGGGCTTTGGTGCTTCTCCCAAGGTTCCAATTCAAGACCATTCTTCCTCCAATTTCTCAACTTTTTGGATGATCAATCACAATTAGAAAAATATTTAATTCTGTTTTAGTTTTGATTTGTTTTTTAAGTTTGAATTTTGAATTCTATTTCTCTAGGGTTAGTATATAACGGAAGAGGGTTCTGACCTTTTCTCTTCTTCGGCAATTTGGAGTTATATTTTCTTAAGGATTTTAAGGAAGAACATGAGTTTCTAATTCTCCTCGATTAAGGTTAGGAGCTCTATTAGTTCTATGGATTAATGCAATAATTTTTCTACCTCTAATTTGTGCAATTGATTTCTTCTTAAGAAAAGGTTTTTGTTCTTCATCTTAAAAGGTTTGAATATATTGGAAAACAATTCTTCTTTTATTTGAATTTTCTTAATCTCTTAAAAAAATTGATTAATTGAATTAAGCTTAAAAACCGATTCTCATAATTCTTAAGTTTTGAAATTGGATTGATAAGTGACATAAAATCAATTAGGTTAAATTCTTTTGAATTGTGTGGCTTTATAAATCATAGACGTACTTACCTCTTTTCTTGGTTAAGTGACAAAGGGATTAGAGTTTAATTAAGTTAAAGTGAGATTGAATCACCTGGTGCGTGTTTAGATTTCAGTTTGTAAACGAGAGTTTATATAAAATTGATTTTGCAAACTTGATTTTGATGAAAAGTAAGTTTGTGTTAAAGTGATTTATATTTGGTAATCTTTATATCAAAATGGATTATAGTAAAGTAAATATTGTTTGGATTACACTACTCAAAATTTCTTTTAGATAAAAAATTACTAAAATAGACATCAATTTAAATAAATTTTTATATTATTCTATCATTTTAATTTAGATATTTAAATAGATGTTATTAATTAATTTTATAATAAAATTAATATTTACTTACTAAAATAAAAATAATATATAAAAATTGGCAAAATATATTTTTATATCAAAAGAAAAAATAATATATGAAAAATATATCAAAATATATTTTATTATATTATATTACTTATAATTTTTTAGTACTCTCGATACTCTTTTATTTAATATTATTTTAAGCTATAAATTTTAATTATTTATGACTTTATTCTTAGTTATAATTAGTTTTTTATTTACTTTGTTCTTTTTAATGAGATTAATAATTTATATTATAACAAAATTATAATAATAAATTAATATACAAGAATTACACTTACATATTTTAAAATAGTCAAACAAAAAATAATTTTTTTATAAAAATAAAAATAAAAATTTAATAAAAAAATATAATTATATATTTAAAATATTTGAATACTAAAGAGACTACAAGCAAGAAAATAAAGGGTAAAATTGATAAAAAAATAAATAAATTCAATTCTAATGTGATTTTCTAAAGGCAGAAGCTACAATTTCTAACTTCTTGTAAACGCACGTTAAGAACTTAAAAGTTAAAACTACGTTAGCGTTAAGAGAAAAAAAAAAAATATCCAAACATAAAGAGGAAGCTTTTAATGCACTCAAACGTGCTTCTCTTCTTTCTAACGCTAAACCAAACACAGCCAAAGATTAGAATTTAATTACTAATAATTTGTCATAAAAGAATTATTGCATGATTAAGGTGAAAAGTGAAAATTATTAATCCGAATGTTCTAATATCTCTTAAATTTTAACTCTCTTAATCATACACATTTTTCACACTCACTGTTTGCTTCTGTTTTTTCTTTGTTTAATTGTTGTTTGTGCTTAAAGCTTTACAAAACTCTAATTCATTGTCTGACTAGATTAATTAATCTGTTAATTCTCGTGTAATCGAGACTCATCTCACTGTGAATTATTACTTGTTAACATCCAATACACTTTCCAGTATTTTATAGATTGTAAAATCGACATCAATCATGTCAGTATCCTCACTAAATAGTTTTAGGTATACATTATTGCATGTTTTTATTTTTTTGGTACTCCACATGAGAAGAACGACTTCTTGAAAAAAAATCTAGTAGAACATTTTAAATCGTCCATTATCTAAATTTTTCATGTGTATTTAAAAAGAATTGCATGGTAACATTGTACCTACATTTTCTTAACAGGATGAATCTACCAAATCCATCTAGATATTAAAATACACTATTACACATTAAAATTCCAAAAATGATTCAATACAAGATCAGGTTGAATCACGGCCATATCTAAAGATAATAACTAATTAATATGTATCATATTAAATAGATTAAATGATTTTAAATGGTGATCACCTTAATTTTTTTATGAGAAAACAAACAAAAAAAGATGTCGCCCATCACTAGTACTCGAGTAGGACGAAAAGAAGGATGATGGTAGAAACAAGGAGATTAATAAATACACTACGCTCGGAATAAATAAATAAATAAATAAATAACTAAATAAATAAGAAGAAATATCATATCATGAGGCTTGGCTAGGTGGGGGTGCTAGGTGTGGCTATCGGAGGAAATCTCGGGTATTACTTTCTTGTGTGTCTTTTTGAGAGAGAGAAAGAGAGATGCAATTCCAAATATTGCCGACAACATGAAGAATCTTGATCGCTGAAAAAACCTATGCATTCCCGAAGAGAGAGATCCAACACAAGCTTCTTTCTGCATTCAATTCAAACATGTTACTATATAATTATCTGCTTTTGCACTCAGCTTCACTGTCCAATTCTCTCGTTCCAACCCCTTCTCTGATAATTCCAGCTTGATGACCCCGATTTCGACAACACCAACCATACAAGGATAAAGCTTTCTTTCTTTTCACATAAAAAAGGTAACTTCCTCCTTTTTTTTCTTTTACTTTTCCATATGCGTTTCCAAATTGTTGCTGTTGTGTTTTCCTTTCATTCTTTCTTGTTTCTGCCTCTGCTCTTAATCGTGACACTTGCTACAAATTTGTGTTTCGTCATATAGTTTTAAGAAAAAATGAAATTAAAACTTTTTATTCGGATCTTGGTGCTTTAATTTTTATGCACACTCACTCTCACGTTGAATTGCATCCACTTGTTACCCTTATTGGTGAAACCACATGCTGCCTGCCGCTGCTTTCAAAAAAATTGGGATTCAGAGGTTGTTAATCATTGCTAGATGTTAATAGTAACAAGGATAGTACTGTTCTACTGTCTTTTTCGTTTAATCGCTTTAAAAATTGGATATAAGGATTACTTAATAGATAATAGTAAGATGAACTTAGAATCATGACAGCATAAAATAAATAAAATCTAAAACTTTGATTATACTTTCTGAATTGTGAGGTGGCTGCAGTTAATTTGCAGGGAATGGCAACTCAGGTTGAGTCTCCAAATGGGATCAAGATTGAAGGGAAGCATTATTATTCCATGTGGCAAACCCTTTTCGAGATTGACACGAAATATGTCCCCATCAAACCTATTGGCCGAGGAGCATACGGAATTGTTTGCTCTTCTGTGAATAGAGAGACCAATGAGAAAGTTGCAATCAAGAAGATACAGAACGCCTTCGAAAATCGCATTGATGCGCTGAGAACTCTGCGTGAACTGAAGCTTCTTCGGCACCTTCACCATGAAAATGTAATTGCTTTAAGAGACATCATGATGCCTACTAACAAGAGCAATTTTAAGGATGTCTATCTGGTGTATGAACTCATGGATACAGATCTGCATCAAATTATTAAGTCTTCTCAAGCATTATCTAACGATCACTGTCAATATTTCCTCTTTCAGGTATGAATCTTTGACTCGCATCTAGACTAACTTAGTGTTACCTAGATTATTTTTTTTATCAATAATAGATATAATTTTTTTAGTAGAAGTACATAAAGAGTACATAGTATATAAGGTATAATAACTCAACAAATTTTTTTGGGAAAAAAATAAGTTTTTATCATTTTGAATAGAATGAAAAATCTCCTTAAAAAAATATTTGTTGAGTTATTACACCTTATATACTATGTATTCCTTATGTACTCCCACTAAAAAAATTACAATGGTAAGCTTATATATATTATTGATAAAAAAAATAATCTAGGGAACACTCAGTATGAACAATGAACAATTATTCATATTAGTTTACTAGTATGCATGTTTAGTATTCTAGAGTCGAAACTGAGCATCATATCATGCTTATGGAGCTCATTTGCAAGTGATTGTGATAGTCCAGCAGTGTTTAATTCTGCTGCTTTTTCAGTTTACTTCTCTGCCTATTTTCTCCCTTGATTTCTTGTGAACCTATTGTTCTTCCGTAAAGAACTTGTCAATCATGTGTGGCACATTTGTAAGGCTCGCCAAAGTTATAAATTAATTCTAGTAATTTGTCTTGCTTAGCTGATTATTGCATTTACCAACTGAGAAGTTCTTGGTTGCAGTTGCTTCGGGGCTTAAAATATCTTCACTCGGCCAACATTCTTCATCGTGACCTGAAACCCGGGAATCTTCTGATCAATGCAAATTGTGATCTAAAAATATGTGATTTTGGTTTAGCACGCACCAACAGCAGCAAGGACCAGTTTATGACTGAGTATGTTGTCACCCGATGGTATAGAGCTCCAGAGCTCCTACTCTGCTGCGACAACTATGGGACGTCTATTGATGTTTGGTCTGTGGGGTGCATCTTTGCAGAGCTTCTTGGACGGAAGCCTATTTTCCCAGGTTCGGAATGTCTCAACCAGCTAAAACTGATTATCAACATCCTTGGCAGTCAAAGGGAGGAAGACATCGAATTCATCGATAATCCAAAGGCAAAGAAGTTCATCAAATCTCTTCCATATTCTCCGGCAACCCCCTTTTCCCGACTCTACCCACAAGCCCCCCCATTGGCAATCGATCTGCTGGCCAAGATGCTTGTTTTTGATCCAACTAAGAGAATCAGCGTCGCTGAAGCGCTGCAACACCCTTACATGGCCCCTTTGTATGATCCTAATTCTGATGCCCCTGCCATCATTCCGATTGATCTTGACATCGATGAGGATCTTGGAGAGGAGATGATTAGGGAGATGATATGGAGGGAAATGCTTCATTATCATGCTGAATCTGCTATGGGAAATGCACCCTTGTGCTCATAATATTGAATCTTGGTACTTCTTTGGTCGTTTTCTCTTGTTGGTGCTTAAGACAGTTCTAATAACATAGGTTGCTTTAAAATAACTAGAAGGGCAAAGTCATCATTGAGCTCAATACATGTTCAGCTTGCTTCCAGTTAGTAACTAGAAAGGATTTCTCATAAAGGTTGTTTTTGTCTTGAGCTCTTTTTTCTTCTTTTTTTTTTTTTTTTGTTTTTAAATCAATCATAGTTGCTTCGTTTGAGTTGTGTACATATGTCTTGTGTCTTCAGAACCACTTTGTAAATTCAGTCTTGATGTTTATGAATAATGTATTATTATGATATATAATGTGTGCTTCTTCTCTGTATGTGATGCCTCATTAGATGCTGTTCTTGTTATTTATTTTTCTTAAACAAGGTTAGTGTATCAAAATACAAGATTAGTGCCATGCTTTGTTTAGCTTTAACCACCCAAAATTGGAAGCAAAACAAGCTTTGGTCATGGCTTCTTTTCTCACAAAACATTAACAAGAGGCTTAAAAACAACTCATCAATTACTTTATGATAGTTAAAACTCAAGACTTATCTTCTCAGTTTTTGAAGTTTACAAGCCGACAGTGTTTTTTTAATTTTTATATGAATATGGATTTGCTTGAGATTTTACATAGGAGTTAGGCATCGGTGGTTTCAAGTTCCAAAACGTATTGAAAGCAACTCATCCAAGTTTCTTTTTCAAAAACCCTAGAAATTAAATAAATATTGAATTTTTTTTCCCCTCCATGAGGAGGAAAGTACAACTCTTCAATATAGACAATCTTGCGTGCGTTGCAGACAATGAATCTGGGAAAGATATTTTGTCCATAAAGGCATAGAGTGAGTGGCGGTAGGAGAAACACTGCATAGATTTTACACTAAATAGTTACATCAATGAAAAAATTAAAAAATCATTCAATGAAAAATATATAAAGTTTTTTACTTTATTTAAAAAATACTTTTACTATTTTCTTTATGATATCTATACTTATCTTTTATGGATGTTTTGGATATATTTTTATAAATCTGGAACGAAAATTCAATGAGAAAAACTGTTTATTCATGGAAATATTTTTAGATTCAAAAAACTTTTAGATTTATTCAGAGATGAAGAGATGATACTTTTTGTGTTACAGCACTTTTTGTATAGAATAAAAAACAAAAGAGAATGTGAATTATTTCTGTTTCTACCTTATAAGATTTTGTGTAATCGAATTCAGTACCTCCTCTCAGACAATAATTTAACATAAAATCTATTTTCTTTCTTAGTTTCAGATTTAATGTATTATCTACAATTTGTAAATGCCGCTTGACTATTTCCTTGAATGATAGTTTTTTTTCTTCCCTCAAAATATATATATATATATATATATATATATATATATATATATATATATATATATAAAGTATAAACTCATCCATTTCTTTAAACATATTTCCTTTCCCTTCTTTTTCTTTTATTTGGAGTCTAATATTGTGGGGTCAAGGTTGCCTACAAATAATTCCAACGTGCAATATGACAATGAAGGATCAACTTGTAATTTGCGGCGAAAGATAATAAGAATCTGGACGAAAAATTGGTTTCATTGCTGTCATATATATCTCCGGGCTTATTCATCTATTCTGATGGGCCAACAAAACAAACTAAGCTAGTTATTTGTTTTCTTTATCACTGAATTAGGCAATTCCAGACTCCAGAAAACGCATCACAAGAGGTTCTAGCAGCCATAATCCCATACCATTACCAGAAATATGCTGATATATTAAGTATGTTCGGTTTTTCATTTTCCCCTAAACTAATTTTTAGAGCCAAATATTGACTTTGATCTCTAAAAAGTAAAAACCAAACACAATATAAAAAAGAGTAAATGTCGGATCGGCTCGTAACCCTTTTTTCGAGGATGCATAATTTGATAGTAGAGACAATAAAAATATATATATATATATATATATAATAATTTTTATAATAAAAATATTATGTGTACATAAAAATTAGTTATTAAATTATTTATTAATTATTATATATTTGTATATAAATATATATATTATTTAATTTATTTTTAATATATATTTTTTATTTCAATATATATACAGGTGGTTATTTTTTATGTATATATAATATGATTAGTTTTTAAAATATCTAATTTATAAATTAAAATACTAAAATAGTAATTTAAATAATAACATGTAATTTAGAATTTTATTATTTAGGTTTTATATTTTAAAAAATTTAAGTAATCTATTTCTTAACAATAACAATCGAAATATCTCTCTTTTTATATAGAATGGTACAACACATTCATATTTTTTTGTTAACCAAATTCAACTAAGTTAGTCTAAGATAACAAAAATCAGTTATGACTAGCATTATTCTAAGTCTTGTTGTTTAACTTGGTTAGACTTAGTTCATAAAAAGACTTAGATGTGTAGTACTATTCTTATATATATACAAGTAAATACTTATTTAAAAATTTATTTTTCATACAATTAGAAACAAATTCTTATTGAGATTTATAGTAAAAGTTCTTTCAATTAATGTAGTTGTTACAAAAAAAAAATAAAAAACATTCTTTCGAATCGATTTCTAAGAAAAAACACAAATTTAATTTAAATTGAGAATTGATCATTCTAATAACATCTAATATGAAATTCTTAAATTGACTATGAAGTACCAAAAATTGAATAAAAAATTATTGTGTGGTCAAATTCAATAATTTAATGGGGGTAAATAAATATTATTATCATATACTACTAAAAAAAATTTCAAATGGTAGTGGAGGCGCTTGGCCCCACAATCACACACATACATCCGTCAATGGGTGTAACATAACATGAAAGTCTGAAAATGAAATTGAAATGCATCTAAATGCAGAAGCTTCTAGCACAGAGAGACTAGAACCCATAACCTCAGGATTCGGTGGTCCAAGAACCTTTGGACCACTTAATGGTACAAGTAAAAAACATGTTTTTAGAGTTTTTTTATCAATTGCTACGTAGTCTTTGAACTAATTTTAATTACAAATCAACCCCATATATTTTATTTAATTATAAAAATAGTTTTTTTATTTTATAAATTATTATTTTATCAATTATCTATTATATTCATTAACAATCAAATACAAAAATAACAACCAAATATATCCTCCATTTATCCTAATAATTCCAATTGATTAAAAAATTAACTTTGATCTCGTTACGTTCGTCCATGGCTTCCAAATCGTGTTTCCTTGAAATTCAATCGATTGGTTTACACTATATCACAAAACAATCGATTGAAAGTTGTAAGGTAGAATGGTAAAAAGCTTAAACCAATCGATTGTTTATACTTTCCAATCGAATGAATGCCTCAAAACAATCGATTGTTGTTGTTACTCAATTGATTGAATTCACGAAAACGCCAAATACAATCGATTGGAAAGTGATGACATTGAAGTTTTAGCCAAATTCAATCGATTGGTAATGTAATCTAATCGATTGGAAGGTGATGAAGTTGAATGTTTTGCCAATTTCAATCGATTGGTAATGGAATATCCATCTACTCAATCAATTGGTAATGTTCTCATTTTTCAGAATTCTGTAGGATTTTGCACAATTTATTCTATTCTACTTTCATAAATCACAAATAGGTTGTACAAATCCTCATTAATCCAATTTTTTTTTTCAATCACCATGATCAGGATCTTATTATCTTCTTGCACCAATATCAATGTATTAACATAAGAACAATTTTTATCACTTAACTTAAATCATTGATCCTATAGTTTTGGTCTAGTTTGGACGAAGGAAATGTATTTCTACTAGTATTAATTAAATCCGTGATACTATATGACGAAAATATTTTGGTAACCAAGTTTAACCAAGTTGGTTCAATAGCTTATTGGTATAATAAAAAACAATTGATTGAGTAGATGGGTACCATTACCAATCGATTGAAATTGGCAAAACATTCAACTTCATCACCTTCCAATCGATTGGATTACATTACCAATCGATTGAATTTGGCTAAAACTTCAATGTCATCACTTTCCAATCGATTGTATTTGGCAAATCCATGTTATTTTCGTGAATTCAATCGATTGAGTAACAACAACAATCGATTGTTTTGAGGCATTCATTCGATTAGAAAGTATAAACAATCGATTGGTTTAAGCTTTTTACTATTCTACCTTACAACTTTCAATCGATTGTTTTGTGATATAGTGTAAACCAATCGATTGAATTTCAAGGAAACACGATTTGGAAGCCATGGACGAACGTAACGAGATCAAAGTTAATTTTTTAATCAATTGGAATTATTAGGATGAATGGAGGATATAATTGGTTGTTATTTTTGTATTTGATTGTTAATAAATATAATAGATAATTGATAAAATAATAATTTATAAAATAAAAATTTATTTTTATAATTAAATAAAATATATAGGGTTAATTTGTAATTAAAATTAGTTCAAGGACTACGTAGTAATTGATAAAAAAACTCCAAAAACATGTTTTTTACTTAGACCACTAAGTGGTCCAAAGGTTCCTGGACCCCCCAAATCCTGTGCCCTCTTAGGTGAGTATGGAGAGATATTTGAACTATAACTCATTGGCATACAACTAGTGAGTTTATTAGAATTAGGTGAAAGTTATTTATCTCTTTCCCGTGTACAGATATATAGAGTGTACATCTATAGTGTAAAATTGTGATGCTTCATTCATTCAATGTACAAAGAATGTTCATCATCCAAAATCCTCTCTGATTTCTTCGAATCTTCTTCCACTTTCTTCTTCAATTTCTAATCTGCTGAAGCTTTATCATCAGCTTCAACTCTCACTTCTCTTCTCTTCTTTCGACAGCTTGCAGCACCAGACTGGTACCATTTTACAGAAGGAAAAGAGAGTAAGAGACCTAATTGTCTCTTAAAAAAACCAATATTGTTTTACTTGTCTTCTAAGATTTAATTGTCTTTAAAAAACGAACTACTTTCACATAATATATCACTAACTTAATGGGTTATGTCAGCTGTTACCTTTAACTGACTGAAATTTTCAAATCTTTGAAAATAATTTATCCTCCAAAAAAAATAATCAAGGATAGAATCATAGAAATGAACATTTAGGCTGTAAAAAAGTGTCAAAATAATTCGATTCTAACATGTGAAAAATGGTTTATTCAATGCCTAGTAAGAGGGAAGGATTATTCAACAATCGTCCCCATAAAGAAAAAAATAGTCCAAAGATTTACAAAAGCGAAGTTTGCTAACACAACAACAGGGTCCACTTTTGCCAATCAACATTTTTATAAGTCTGTGTCGCGAATGAAATTTAAAAGTGCGGGCGCACACACGTGTATATATATAATTCTTGTATTTGTTGTAATAAACAACCTTGGAGATATGAGACTATATTACGAATATTAACGCATAATTTATTATATTTCGTTCTACTCCGTTCCCTGGAGAGACATTGAACGAACTAACCCCACATGTTTTCATGAATGACATCACGTGGCTAATTTGCCTTCGTCTCTAAGAAAACCAAAGGGAACAGAGAAAACGAATTGTGACTAGATAGCAGATACAAATTCAATTAAAGTAGGTAATTTTGAAAGATGAAACTACATGACCGAATTGGGGAGCCTGCACATGTATATAACTTATTACGTTAATTACATGTTGATTACTCAAATAAAGGCATTTTACCCAAAGATAGTAACCAAAATGCTGCCATATATATATATATATTAAGTAATTCAATCAGAGTGAAAACTCATATGCAGTCAACTTCACGTGAAGTTTATAACTGAGAATCGTTAGATGAAAATTTAATCAAATCAATTAAATTATTTAACTGCTCTCAACTATCAACTTCAAGTGAAATCGACTGCATCTGAGTTTTCACCTTCAATCAAACATGTTAAACGGTCTAAACTAATAGTTCGTATCTGTTGGTTTATGGTATAACCAGAAATATTTAGGACAGAGATATGAGAAAAATACGTAGGTGAAAGGAATGGGAATCACACCTATTTACTTTACTGAAGCAGTACATTTATAAGATTTTAATCCATGACACTACCACATCACCACTAAACTAGGAAGTGGGATGAACAGAAACTGCCACATACCCACTAGATAAGGAAGTGGAATAACAAAAACTACTTTTCTCCTAAAGTGCAGGAACCACTAATTGACTAAAACAACAAACTGAAACAATAATAAAAAAAACTTAATGCAGTCCAAAAGCAAATAATTAACACTCCTCCTTGCTTTAGGATCTGCAAACTCCAATTTTCTGCCTCAATAGCTCAAACTTGCTGACAGGAAGTGGCTTTGTAAACAAATCTGCCAATTGATCTTCTGACCTGCAATAAACCAAAGTTATTTCTCCATTTTGCTGCATCTCTCTTAAGAAGTAGAGCTTGATGTTAAAATGTTTAGTCTTGCCATGACACACTGAATCCTTTGAAATCACAATTGCTGCCTGGTTGTCGATAAACACTTCTGTCTTGTGATTCTGTTGGAGATGTAAATCACATAAGATCTTTTTCAGCCACAAAACTTGATTTACAGCTGCTGTTGCTGCTATGAATTCAGATTCTGCAGTGGATTGTGCTACTGTCTCCTGCTTCTTTGTGCACCATGAAAAAACTCCTGAGCCTAAACTGAAACAATATCCGGAAGTGCTCTTCATGTCATCAATGGATCCAGCCCAGTCACTATCAGAGAATCCACACAACTTGAAATTTTGACAGCTCTCAAACTTCACACCATAATCAACAGTACCTTTAATATATCTCAATACCCTTCTTGCTGCCTTTAAATGCATTTCACTAGCACAATGCATAAATCGAGAGAGAAGACTTACAGCAAACAAAATGTCCGGCCTTGTTGCAGTGAGATACATTAAACATCCAATCAAGCTCCTGTAATAGCCTTCATCAACTTTATCAGCACCATCTTCTTTGCTCAGCTTCTCCTTTTGGTTCATTGGTGTGCTAACCGCTTTGCACTCCTCCATCTGGAATTTTTTTAAGATTTCCTTAGCATATTTTTTTTGACATATGAACACATCATCCTCATTTTGTTTGATCTCAATTCCAAGAAAATAAGACATAAGACCAAGATCAGTCATTTCAAAAACTTGCATCATTTCTTGCTTGAATTCTTCAACCAAACTTGTATCATCTCCAGTTACTAAAAGATCATCAACATAGAGGGAAACTATGAGAAAATTTTTTCCCTTATGTTTTACATAAAGAGTGGCCTCAGACAAGCTTTTTACAAAGCCTATGCTCAATAGGTGTTCATTTATCCTACTGTACCAAGCTCTTGGTGCTTGTTTTAATCCATAAAGGGCTTTTTTTAGTAGATAGACTTTATCTTCTTCTCCATGCATAACAAATCCCTCTGGCTGCTCCACATATATCTCTTCTTGTAAAACTCCATTTAAAAAAGCTGATTTGACATCTAAATGGAATGCTTTCCAGCCTTGTTGAACAGCAACTGCTAACACCAATCTAATTGTATCTAATCTGGACACTGGTACAAACGTGTCAGAATAATCAACACCAAAAATTTGTGCATACCCTTTTACTACAAGTCTGGCCTTGTATTTATTGATAGAGCAATCCGCATTAAGCTTTGTTCTGAACACCCATTTAACTCCAATAACTTTTCTGTCTTGAGGCTTGTCAACCTTTTCCCATGTGTTGTTTTTTTGAATCATTGAAATCTCATCCTCTATTGCCTTTTTCCATTTTGGATCCTTGAGTGCTTCTTCACAGCAACTAGGTTCGCATACTGCTACATTGCATCTTTGATAAATGTCTGACAGCAGTCTTGTGCCTCTGATGGGATGATCATCTTCTAATTCATTTTGACACAACTCTGTTGTTTGGTTTCCGCCATAATCATCTTCAATATTGTTACAAGGTTCAATTGTTTTTCGTGGGTTCTTCCAATCCCATTGTTGATCTTCATTGAAATGCACATCCCTAGACACAGTCAACTTTCCAGATTGAGGATGATACACTTTGTAGGCTTTTGAAACAGAACTATAACCCACAAAAATACCCGGAATTGCTTTCTTGTCAAGCTTGTCGCGCTTAACCTGTGGAACATGTGCAAAACAAACACAACCAAACACTTTAAGAAAGGTTAGTGAAGGCTTATATCCATACCAAGCTTCAAAAGGAGTTTTGTCTTTCAAAGCCTTGGATGGAAGTCGATTTTGAAGAAAAACGGCTGTGTTGGCCGCTTCAGCCCAAAATTCTTTAGGCAATTCCTTCTCATGCAGCATGCATCTGGCCATCTCCATTACTGATCTATTTCTCCTTTCACTAACTCCATTTTGCTCTGGAGTGTATGGGGTTGTGAGTTGATGTACAATACCAGCTTCTTCACAAAATTGATCAAATTGTGTTGAGGTGTACTCCTTCCCATTATCTGATCTTAGAAATTGTATCTTGTACCCACTTTGAGTTTCCACCATATTCTTGAACTTTACAAAGACTCCAGCCACTTCATGCTTGAATTTCAAGAAAAAAATCCAGCACATTCTTGTAAAATCATCTATGAAAAGAATAAAGTATAGACTACCTTGTAACGATGGAGTTCTTTGAGGTCCTGCCACATCAGTGTGGATGAGTTGCAGCTTTTGAGAGGCTCTCCAAACTGTTTTGGGAAATGACACTCTGTTTTGTTTACCAAATTGACAGGCATTACAATTTGGCAAATGATCAGAGAGTATTGGTAGACCTTCAATCATATCTTTCCTCTTCATGTTCAGCATCCTTTGAATATGACAGTGACCAAGTCGCTTATGCCAGAGTTCAGTGGGACTGACTTGGGTGATGTAAGCTGTCTGCTCCTCCACAATTGGATCAAATGAGAAGCTTTTTCCTCTCATTTTAACCCTTAAAATCTCCCGACCGGTAGTGTCAAAGATAAGACAATGTAGATTTTCGAAAAAAACTTTAAATCCCTTTTCTAACAATTGACCCACACTAAGCAGATTTTGGTCAATGTCAGGCACATACAGAACATCTGAAATGGTTTTCATACCTGAGCTAGTTGAAATTACAATTGTTCCTTTTCCTTTTGCAGAAATATAGTCACCATTCCCAATTCTGACTTTTGAGAATTTAGCAGGCTTCAAATCCTTGAAAAGAGTTTTATCATATGTCATGTGGTTTGTACAACCACTATCAATCAGCCAGCATTCAGAACTACTCCTTGCTGAGAAGCATGTTGCCACAAAGATTTGATCTTCTTCATTTTGCTCTACAACATTGGCATTAGCTTCATGTTGTTGAAATTTGCCTTTGCAAATTACAGCTTCATGTCCAAGCTGATTGCACTTGTTGCACTTTGCGTCTGGTCTTCTCCAACATCTGAAGGGTGGGTGACCCATTTTGCCACAATGCTCACAAGGTAGGTAATTTTTCTTTTTACCTTTGTCTTTGCTTTGGCTGCTTTGACTACTTCCAACTTCATGATGCTTGGCTGGTAAAGCACCTTCAACCACGTGATCTTGTCTCATAAGCCTTCGCTGCTCTTGGGCCTGCAAGGCATGTAACACTCCTGCTAAGGTGATTTTGGACAGATCCTTCGTATTCTCCAAAGTAGTTATTGATGCTTCATATCTCTCTGGCACTGTAACTAGAATTTTTTCCACAATTCTAGAATCAGTGAATTCAGTGCCGAGTAATCTAACTTTGTTTGCAATAGAAAGCAACCTGTCAGAGTATTCTTTGATTGTCTCAGAACCTTTCATTCTCTGCATCTCGAATTCCCTCATAAAGTTGAGCACTTGCATGCCTCGAATCCTCTCATCCCCTGCGTATTCTTCCTTTAAATAGTCCCAAATTGCTTTTGGTGTTTTGAGAGTCATGATTCTAGTGAAGATTATTGATGAAACACCAGTAAAGAGACATGATCTTGCCTTTGCCTTCCTTGTTTTTTTCTCCTTGTGCAATTTTATTTGAGCCATGGTAGGATTGTTTGGCAGCGGAGGAATTTCGTAATCCTCTTCCACGGCTTCCCAAAGGTCCAATGCCTCCAAATAAGACTCCATTTTAACTGCCCAAAGGTCATATTTTTCTCCATCAAAGGTGGGCGGAGCAATTTGTGAGAGACTTGCTTCACCTTCCATTTTCACAGGCCCCGTAAGAAGAATGCTGTGATACCAATTTGTTGGTTTATGGTATAACCAGAAATATTTAGGACAGAGATATGAGAAAAATACGTAGGTGAAAGGAATGGGAATCACACCTATTTACTTTACTGAAGCAGTACATTTATAGGATTTTAATCCATGACACTACCACATCACCACTAAACTAGGAAGTGGGATGAACAGAAACTGCCACATACCCACTAGATAAGGAAGTGGAATAACAAAAACTACTTTTCTCCTAAAGTGCAGGAACCACTAATTGACTAAAACAACAAACTGAAACAATAATAAAAAAAAACTTAATGCAGTCCAAAAGCAAATAATTAACAGTATCACTATCACATACATGAAAATATCTTTATGTAAGTAATCATTGAATTAAATTCTTATTAATTTTTTTCCCGTTATATACTAGCCAGAAAAAAGAAACAGTTTTATTGGCATACAGTACGTTTAATTTCCTTTGATGGTAACAAGCCTAACACGAATATATACTCATTCTATCTGTATCATTTGGGTCTCAAAAATGTGAAGGTTTGGGTATATTCTGAAATAAATATGGAAAAGAAGTGAAAAAGTAATTGAATAGCGGGCACGTTTGAGATGCAGACAGAGCAGCCGCACATGCTAGCTAGCTATATATCTTTCAACATTAAAATCAAAAGCAAGCGCACTTGCATTGGTAAAGAATCCCACACCCAGATTTCATCTGCATATTCTCTTTAATTTGTTCTTTTAGTTATTATTAACATGCATCTATATATTTCTCTCTCTGATGATGAAGAGTACTGTTCAGACTTCAGATAATCTCATGTTAGATTGTTAGTTATAACTCAACATATTATTCAAAAAGTAAAAATAACGAGAGGAAAAAAAAGGTTAGTTATATTAAGTGGAAATATATATAGATAGACCAAAATTGTCCTTTTTCTGATCATCTCCTTTTATTTTCCGAATGTTTTAATCGGTTGCTTGCAACTAATTAAGAAGAATAAAGGTATCATGCTGCAACGGATATCCCTTTAATTTCTTGATTATTCAGCAATGGAATATATTTTAGGAAAAGTATAGGTAAACAATGAAAATACATAAATAATATGAACAATGTTCAATTCAATAGGTATGCAGATGATTATATTTATTATTTTGAATTGAATGGTTATTTTTTTTATTTGATTTACTCATGCACAGTTAACATGGTTGGATATTTAATTACTAGATGTGTAGATGGTTATCTTAATATTAAGGTTTAGAAAGTAATTTAGAGGTAGAGTGTTTTTTTTTTTACTTTATTAGATTAATTCTAGAACCCATTGTTCATCTTATTTACAAAAGTCATGGTCTACCTAACAAAATTCTTTATTTTATTTTCTTTTAAAAGCAATTAAAAGCAAGCTAGCTAGAATATTTTTCCAAACCAATTCATTAGTGCGATCGCTTACTAATCGTTCACGGCATATTTTTTGCAATCTCAATAATTAATCGATAATAATTAACTTTTATAATTGAAAAAAATTGCTACATGATGAGCAGTGACATACAGTAAACTTAGAATTATATTTCATTTGCTGATAGATTTGTTGGTAGGTATGGATATTGGAGGACCCATCTCCTATGCATGGCCATGCCATTTTCTGAGACTGATGGGGCCATATGTCATCAAAAGAGTTCTTTAATGTCTGCAACGGATTAGTCCTTAACTTATCGTGACGGATTATGGGATACCGTTTGGATAAACCACAAAAAAAAAAAAGAGTTCTTTAATGTTAATTCTTGATTCTTATTTATTACATTACATTACCTGCTATTATGGCCATTCAATATATTATTTCATATTAGAAAGGAGCAACATCAAAGTTAGATTCTTTAAGTTGTTAGTTAGATAGCTAGTTGATGCTTTAATTCGGAGTGGAAGGCAAGGCCGTGTGCAACTAAGAAACGTACGTAGCTAGGCAGCAGTGGAAGCCTATGAGGTTGGGGATTTAATCGCTAGTGCCTTCTCCATCAACTTGCTTTCCAATGCTACCACTTTTACGGTTAAATTAAAAGTCAATATTCATGCCAAGATATTTTTTTAAAGATAATAATTAATAATTATTACATAATTTAGTATATTTGATTAGACTTTTTTAATATAATATATATTAGTATTTTAATTTTTTTTTTTCACATGAAGAATATTTATATGAGTAATCATTTAAACTAAATAGTTTTCTCCATTTTTGGAGTTAGGGACCACTTTCACATCTCCAACTACAAAAAATATCAAAAACTTTGTTTTTATGGTAATCCCCACAAGGAAGAAATTAAGAAAATAATGATGTTAGGGAAGACAATAAAAAATTAATTTAAATAGTTTAAATTTGTTTTATTTAATATTCGTTAATTTTATCAATAATTAGTAAATATTAAATAATATAAATTTAAATTGTTTGAACTGATTTTTTATTGTTGTTAAGAAAATTGTTGAAAGGATCATTATTGTTTTTATGCATTATTTTTAATTATTAATTTAATTTTTTAATTTAGTAATATAATAATATATTTTTAATTTATATTTTTAAATATTAATAAATAAATTATTAACTAAAAATAATAAATTCTACTAGTTCTTTAATATTTATAGGAAATTAATACAATGGCTTCCAAGCTTCGTTTTTAGCTGCTAGTTGCTGCTACTTGCTTCTTGTATGCATTATCAGTGAGTGCTCTGCTCTCTAATTTCAAAATCGAATCTAATAGAAGAAGTATAGGGAGTCAATGGAGTATTTGTACAATGTGTATAATGAGGTTTAGGAATGTTCGATTCAGTAGGATATCATATGTTTATTATCTTTGGTACTCAAATTATTATTCTGGATAGTATGAATATATTGTGTTTAAAAAATTAGTAGTATTTTATTCTAAATGTTCATTTTTTAACTTATATTAGGCCAAATAAATAACCCATTATACACATTGTATAAATACTCCATTAACTCCCTAACAAGATTCAATCTAATTGCAATGCTAGTTGCTACTACTTGCTTCCTTTTTATTACTGTAATATGTATAGTTCTTTAACGAATAAGATTTGTTTTTAAAAAAATGAAAACATAAAGCTTATTCAATATCTTAAAAACTTTAATTAAGAAAATCTTAACAAATACATATTTATGAGACTAATTACGGAGTCAAAAATGGTAGGTATCTATAAGCAGGTATGTGTAATTAAAAATAAATAAAATTTATTACTTTAGTAATAAATATGTATTTCATATTATTATTATTATTATTTGATATTGAGATATTGTTTGAGTCACTAATCTTAGTAAAATTAACAATTTTATTATAATAAAAATAGTCAAAAACTTACCTTAGTTTAATTAAAGATGCACTTCTTACTCATAAAAAAACCTAGAAAAAAATAGACACACAACTTATTTAAATTTAATTCAATCAACTCAATTTAATAAGGAAAAGGGATATATATATATATACTAAAAGAAAAGGAAAAATCGTCATAACTTATACAATGTAGAACTAACTTATAACACAATATAATAACATATGATAAACTAGACTATTGTAATTAACAACACAAACGTAAAAATATATGCTCCTACATTATTTTTTCTAGGTTGGAAAGAGCTCATGCATTATCCTCTCTGAATTGAAAAAACTCAGCTTGTAGTAGTAAAAGATTCCATTGGTGAGTGCATTTGGTCTTGAAAGATGTAAAAGGACATAACTCAACTTGATTCTTTTGACTATCTATATAATCGTAACGGAGTTAATACGATCTTCTTGCCATCTTTTAACAAAAGACGCGTACCCACGAACCAAATAAAATTTTATTAGAACAAGACAAGGATTAACCTTACTCTGATACCAAACTGACACCGGGACGTCGTTTGAGTCACCAACCTTGGCGAGGTGAATAATCTCACTATGGTAAAAATAAGAATAGCTAAGAACCCTCCTTGGTTGGCTAAGGCAAGGATGTATTTCTTGCTCTTAAAAGAGTCTAGAGAAAAATAAGTATACAACTTATTTAAATGGGGTACATATACATATTTAATTATTTATACTAGTAGGAGAGGAAAAAACTTTATAACTTGAACAATATGGAATTAACTTATAACACAATATAATAACATATGCTAAATTAGACTATTTTAATTAACAACACAAACGCAAAGAAGCTCTAGTATTGATATTTGATAGTCCCAAAACGTCTAAACTATTAAATGGTCCTAGTAAAAAAAAACATATTTTTTAAATTTTTTAATAATTGTTAAATAGTCCTTATTTAATTTTATTTATTAATTGATCATTCATATATTATTTAATTTTAAAATTTATCCTATATTTTATAAATTATTATTTTATTCTTCATGATATATTTTATCGTTAAAACTTTATCATTAAGTTCTATGAAGATCAATCTTGAAATCAATTTTATTTTGATTTGAAAACTCTAGTTTTATCTTTTTCAATATTAAGATTACTAATTTCATAATCTAATCTATCATCAATTTGTTTCTCAATTACCTAATTCTATAATTGTAATTGCTTATAAATTTCTCCCACTGTGATTATCAATTTGTAACAGTGTTGATCATCTTTTATGAATTGACAGGTATGTTATCTTTGTAGTTGCAGAAATCGCAATTTGCAAAAAATTAATCGATTTTTTTATTGAAGAAATCGATTGGTTAGTGAATAAAATTCCTCTCTTTTACGTTGTTCAAAAAACAATCCATTTTTATTTTCAGCTAATCGATTGGTTCACAAGGAATTTTTTTTGTTTGGAACTACTCGTAAATCAATCAATTTTTTATTGTAAAAGTTGATTGATTAATTACAATTTTTTTAATAACAATCGATTGTTTTCTGAGGAAAAGTCAATTTTTGTGCAATTAAATCAATTTTATTACCCATTTAATTGAATGGAGAAATAAATCAATTGATTGGATTTATACGTTCCAATTGATTGGAAGAAACATCTACTTGATTGGAATGGATATGCACTTTTATAATCGTCAACGAAAAAATATGTGTCCAAATAATAGATTGTGTGATCCTCGACGGAAATTATAATTAGATACTAGTGGCCATAATCATCAGAGTTATGGAGACGTAGGCAGTTAATGGGACTTAATTGAATTAATTGATGGATTATGGCCTTTAAATTTTTTAAGATAGGATTAAGCATTTTAGCTCCAGCTTAAATCTTGATAGATGCGTCAATCTTAAGGGGACAATTTGTTAGTCAAAAAATAAAACAAGTTTAAAATATCGAGGTAGGAACTCATTTGTATTTTTTAAGATAATGAAATTCATCGAAAAGGACATATTGACAAGAGAGATGAGTTCGATCGACAGGGTTCATCGAAGAAAAGTGAGATAATCGAAAATGGTGGAGAAGTTGACAAATAAAGACAATCGATGGCCATTACCACATCATTCAAGGCGCAAAAACGGGTACTCAAGAAATCACACACATGGAAAATATGTTGGTTTGATTCATTGAAAAGTCTTATAAATAATTGAAGAATGGAAGGAAAAAAGGTTAAATTCGTTTTCAGAAAACACTCTCGCATTCTCACATTCCCAGTGATTTTCTGAGTCTGCAAAGAGCTTTCTCTTCTGTAGGATTCCTTCCATGTCTTTTATACTTCCTTTAATTATCTTGTAACTTTTCCATCTGTAATATTTGTATTTGAATTCAAAGTCCTTTGACCCTGTCAAAGACAGTTTATTGCTTTCTTTTAAATTCAAAGTTGTTTTCTTCATTCTAGTAATTTCATTTTATTCTTTTTCAAATAATTTTCTTTTATATTTCAAATTTTCTTTTGTCATTTTGATCAAGTGAAAGAATTTTTGGTGCACTTTCAAAAACTAGTACTCATAAGAGGAGTAGGTTTCGCTCCCAAATTATTAGATATCAAACCAACTCATATTTGTTAAAAATCTGCATAACAAATTAGCATGCTCAGTGGGACAGTTTTTTGAAAAAAGTGTGTCAAAAATTATTCGTAATGATTTAGTTCATGCAACTTAGAAGTGGAAGAATAATACACATGGCGGACGAAATTTCTAATACCAATGGTGGTTCGTCTATAAATGATAATGTTCTTGTAGTTGCACAAACTTCTGTAGAGTTGACGGCGCATATGGAAGGTAGTATGTTGCGAGAAAATGCGATGGTCAATAACCACATGTTGGGAATAGTGGGCATAATCCACGCCCATGAATCACTCCACAACCGCCAGTAACTGCAAGTTGGCCTCCTTTCGGCCTTCCTTCAGGTTATACTCCACCAATGGGTAGTTATGGGCCTCTAATTCGATTTGAAAATGCATCAAGAGCGGTTAACAATCAACCGCCTTTACATCATCCTGAATTTGCCCGTGATTATCAAGTAGGTTCAACATCAAACAGCCCTGGTTCGATGGCAGCGTTTCGACAACATGTCGATGAAAGTCATTATGATTTAGTCAATTTATTGATTCAGTAGACGACTACTATCTTGAATCCTATGATGGCTGATCATAAGACAAAGTTTGAACGCCTCGCTAGACAAGTCGAGCGAATTGCTCGATCTGTTGATTATGACGAGGGTGATTGATGAAGAGAATTTTTGACGGTTTAGAATTTCACAAATGAATTCTCGTTGTAAAGTATAGTTTCCAAACTAATCAATAATCATTTCATACAAAAATTTTTTGGCTGTCACAAAGAACAATCCCCAAATAAGAATTAACCGGAGTATTTAGACTCCGGGTCGTCTCACAAAGAGTTGCAATGAAATGATCAATTATTGGCTATGAAGGGGTAGGGGGGTTTTGGTTGATTAGAAGGGCAATAAAATAAAAAGACAAGAAAAGTAAATTGAGCAAGTAATTAAAGAAAGCAAGTAATAAAGAGAGACATTCATGGCAATGGATTGAGATCATAGGCTTTCTATCCTAGTCATGCATGATTAATTCATCTTATTTAGTTAACTCACACATCGGGAGAATGTCAAACAAGACTAATTAATCATATCACAAATATAAACAAGAATTTATCTCATTACGTCAACTCCAACAAATAGGGAGAAAGTCTAACGAGACTAGCTAATCTCAATCCAAAAGTCCTAACCAACTTACTAATTAAAATAGCAAAAGATTAGCGTCAATGGAAATAATATTCCAAAAGTCCTAATCAACTCACTAATTTAATTAGCAAAAGGTCAGCGTCAATGGAAACAATACTAGCTAACAACTCTAGATCACCAACATAAGTTGGGTTTTCATGACTCAAGATTACCCAATCACTCTTTCCAAGCCAAGAATGCTCAAAATCTACTCCAACATCCTTCCAAGCATTTTATCAAACACTTGGAAGGCATAAAAGAAAAGCATGGTGAAAGTGCAAGAAATAGTAAAATCTACCAACTACAATTTGCAAGGAAAGTAAATCAACAATTCAAATTAACAATAAAAGAACATCAAACATAAAATTGCATTAAAGAAAATTAAGATTCAACAAAGGTTCATAAACATAAAAGAGGACAAAATAAAGGAAATGACAAGTAAAACTAGAAGAGTAGAGATGTAACAACAAGAAATTAAAAGGAAAACTAAATCAAGACAAGAATTGAAAATTGGATTTGAGAAAATTAAACCTAAACTACCCTAATTTCTAGAGGGAAGAGAGAGCTTCTCTCTCTAGAATTCTACCCTAAAACATGATGAAAACTAAACTATGACTACTTGTTTCATTCCCCATTCAATCCTTGGGTTCAATAGCATCATAAATGGGTTGGATTGGGCCCAAAATGAGCTGCAAAATCGCTGGGGACGATTTCAATAAAGTGGGCCACGGACAGCATCGGCGTGCGCGCCCCTGAACGTGAAGCAACATATGGCAAAATTTATATCATTTCAAAGCCCCGAATGTTAGCTTTCCAACGCAACTGAAACCGCCTCATTTGGACCTCTGTAGCTCAAGTTATGGTCGTTTGAGTGCCAGGAGGTCAGGCTTGACAGCTTTACGGTTCCCTCATTTCTTCATGAGTTCTCCCACTTGCATGCTTTTCTTCTCACTTCTTCCATCCAATACTTGCCTTATAAACATGAAATCACTTAACAAATATATCAAGGCATCGAATGGAATTAAAGTGAATTAAAATCATCAATTTTAGGGCCTAAAAAGCATGTTTTCACATTCAAGCACAAATCAAGGAAAAATTACAAAACCATGCTATTTCATTGAATAAATGTGGGAAAAGGTGATAAAATCACCCAAATTAAGCACAAGATAAACCACAAAATCGGGGTTTATCAGTGATCAACAAAATGTTGAAGTAAATCCAAAGGATTTAGAGAACATGCCTAGAGATAGAATGGTGATGTGCATGTGGGTGGAGATATCCCTCGAGTAGATCGACACGATCAGAATGCAGATGAAGTATTGGCTCGAATGTGAGTTAATCAACGTGATGAACGTTATAAAGTTACAAGAATTGTTGAAGATGTTCTCAACAGGGTCGGATTCAATGTGAGTTTTATGAATCAACCATACTTTGTTTCTGCATTTCCTGCCGATGTTCAAATGGCAGAAGTACCTAGGGGTGTAAAAAATCCTAAGATAATAACAAAGTTTGCAGGAAAGGTTGGTGAATCGACTAGTGAGTATATCACTCGATATCTGGTCAAAATAGGCAATTTAGCAAATGATGAAAATTTGAAAATGAAATTATTACCTTCTTATTTAACAAGAATGCTTTTACTTGGTTTTCAAATCTCAGGCCTAATTCGATTGTGACTTTGGCACAATTAGAGAGCGTTTTTCATTCTCAATTTTATAGAGGGGAATTGAATGTAACAGTCACTGATTTAGTGGCTTTGAAGCGTGATGATGGGGAGTCGATTGATGACTTCATGATTCGTTTTAAAAATGTTCGGAGTCCATGTTATGTATCACTTCCTGAAAGTGAACTTTGTAACGACCCAATTTTCAGTATGTCTAGATCATACCAAAAACTGAGTGCTACCAACTTGTCTTCCTACCAATTATCTATTATTTATTATATGAGTCTGATTTGTTGTTAAAAGTGTAGTTATTTTTGCGAGGTACTTTTTTTTGAAACGTTTGGATTAATAAACGGAATCATTCATAATCAATTCACAAATAATAACAGATAAAACAATTATAAACAACTACACGTAAACACATCTCAAGCAGTTACTAACATTCAGTTATCCAGCCTTTATTAGAGTATATATCTCAGTTAGAACACTCCTAGAAATAGCTAGATAATATATATATATATATATATATATATATATATATATACACACATACACACACACATACATACAACATCTCAGGCTCTGACCTATTCAAGAAGTCCCTAAGCTGGCATCTAGGCGAGCCTAGACTTTATACTCACCTAATCCCTCTAAACTACAAAAGCAAGGGAAAGTATATTCTAGGTCTTCAAAACTCAGGTCATGTTGAACATCATCAAAATGCAAAACATATTCTACTACTCATTTGCACGATCATACGTTGTCATAGGGCGTCTCACTGGTACTCCATCAAGTAGCCATATAATAGGAGCCTCGTACAAAGGATTTAGGCTAAAGTTCGTATTCAAACGGGGTGCAAACATTGGCTGGTCTCACAGTATTTATATATAAATAGAGAACAGCATTCACCATAGACTCAGAAGACTACCTAGAGCAGAATCCTCTTTGCGGAACAATCATCAGCAGATTACGGAAGGGTACTCCTACTTCTATCTAAAGGGGGAGATAAGGGATAAGAAATGGAAAGTTGTTAGTAGAATCGGGCTAATTAGTCATGTTAATCGGCTCCATCGTGCTTTTCAGACAGTAATATACTTTACAGAAGATAGAAGAAAGTAAAGAAAGCAGATAAACAGAGAAGCAAAAAAAACAGATAGAATAGTACAAATAGAGAAATACAAGAATAAAGCAAAATACAGAAAATATACAACAAAGTATAATGTGCACACAAGGATGATGCATGTCTAGTCCTAGTGCAGGTAATGAGCTCATTTGTCAGTTTCGACCCACTCCTGACATAACCCAGCATTCTTAGCTGGATATGGCTTTTTCCAAAACTAAACACAACACATCAACCCTCTGTAGGTGAACTTTGGCCTATAAAAATAGTGCCCCTGTAAGTGAACTTTAGCTTACAAGAATAACAACTCTCTGTAGGTGAACTTTAGCCTACAGTAATAGTGTCTCTGTAAGTGAACTTTGGCTTACAGGAATAATAACTCTCTGTAGGTGAACTTTAGCCTAGAGGAGCAACACCCTGAGGTACACAATTGATATTCACTATAGGTGAACTTCGGCCTACTGGAATAACAACTCTCTGTAGGTGAACTTTGGCCTACAGGATCTCCAGGACTAGCGAAAAAGTGGCACACAATTTACAAGCATCTTCGTTCCAGTGTTCGGCCTAAGACCCAATCCAATAATCCATATGTATAGCCTTTTTAACTTATTTCTCAGTTATCAGTTAATCATCAATCTCACATTCTCGTTCAGTGTCTCTTTACTTACATTCTTCCTTTGTTTATTTCTTTAACCTTTATTTTGTAGTTACTTCGGTTTCGGTATGAATAGCCAACCTGTTCCAAGCATAGGTTTATTAAATCTATACTGAACTAATATGACTTTTCATATAATACCTAACCCTAAGAGAAATTCAAATACTAACTATGTTGCTCCTAGATCGCTTCACTAATCACCATTTATCTCTGTCATTTAAACTTTACTGACTTTTCGATTTTTATCTTTTCTTCAATTTTTTTTATCTTTCTTTTATCTTTACCTTACTAATATATTATTACTACTCCCTAAGTATTTTATTAAAGGTAATTATGAGATTCTGAGTTTAAAGTTATCTTCCTAAGATTTTTACGAAAAATTGCCTTTTCGTCATTATTTTAATATTTTTAATATAACAACATTATTAATAAAATAATAATATTTAATATTTTATTATTGATTAATTTTATAAATATTTTATTATATATTTTCGAAAATTTACAAAGTGACCCCAAAAATTTTATAAAAATTGTATTTTGACTCCTTCAACTTTTGATATTTATACTTTAACCCCTAAACTTTTAGTAATTGTACTTTAACTACACTAACAGAAAAATATTTATAATTTGACCCCTCCCAAGATCAAAAAGGTATTCTTCATTTTTCTTCATCATACTCAAAGTATTCTTCGTAAATTCTTCAGATTCTTTCTTTGATTCTTACCATTTTTCAATCTTTTTGGTAACCGATTTTTACCATAATTCATAATAAATTAGCAACCACCAAAACTCCTTAATTTCCACTTGATTATAACATAACTTCAACCCTAATTTGAGGGTTAGGGTTTGGTTTTTTTTAGCTACCAAGAATACAAACTCATGGCTTGAATTTCATCAAATTTCATCAAATTTTATTAAATTTTCACCGAAATTTCATAAAAAATCAATCATATAAAAAGCCAATTTCAAGCATAACCAAATCATATCATAATCACACAACTCAAACACAATTAATCAAGATTAATTTACCAAATCCTACCTTGATTTGCTGTTCCTATTTTCGGCTATGCTTCTAAGTGTTCCTAGAGTACTTTTTCCTCCTAAATCACATTAAGAACAATTTTAAATCCACAAAATCCTAATTGACCGAACCTTTAATCACAAGTTAGTATGAGATTCCTCACCTTCTTGCTAGAATTCGAAGTTCTTTAGCCCTCAAGTCAAGCTAAGCATGATACCTATGGAAGAACATCAAGAAAACACATGCATGTGTTCTTACAACCGAAATCAAAGAGAAGGAGAACAGCCATCTCACCTTATTTTTAGCCTTGATTAGTCATATGATTGTGAAGATAAAGAAAAGAGGATCATTTTGATCGGTTCAGAATTTTGATTTGAGATTTAGTTTAGAAGAAATCAAGCTTTGAAGTTCAAGAACCAAGAATTTTTCTCTCTTTTCTCTCTTGCAAATTTTTGGCCACAATGAGGAAATGAAGCAGCCTTGGAGGTCTTGGGGTTGAGGGGAGAACCGTGATTGGCTAGTGTGGGTGGTGGATTAAAATAACATTAAAATATCTCAGGTGTATAATTATTAAAACTAGATGTATTAGAACACATACTTAATAATTCATCTAGAGATTAGTATCTCAGCTACTAGTATAAATGACACTAGTAACATGATTAACGTGAGAATAGAAGGTATATGATGTGACATTAGCATTGCTAAAGTCATCAGAGTGCTGGTATTAACCTGTACCAGAAAGCTGTAAACTCGGTTAAACTGATCTCCTATTTTTAACTAAACCAGATCAAATAATATTATAATATTATTCAAGCAGCTCTAATATTAATATAATAATAATATTATATTATTTTCCTCTTCTCTCATGAATCAAGTTCGGTTCGTCAAACTAAGACTACCTACGAAAACCAGAGTCTAGAACCTCTAATTAAAACGGCTCAAAAACTAGGTTTTTCGTGACAGTATCGTCAAGTTTAACTCAATAGAGGTGCTGGCTTAGTGATGACATAATAATGATGTAGATTGAGGTGCTTGATAATGCAGTAGAGATGCATGTAGGTGCTTCGTTCACTAAACTTCTGAAAAACTCTGTTTCGCCAAAAACTAGGTCGTTATAAAGTTGTTAAAATAACAACTATGGGGTTAGATTTTTATATGCGTCGAAAGTTGCTTAATGTGCATATACCTAATTTAGCTTATTTGGCTGAAAGGGTTCGTCAGGTAGAAATCCTTCGAAAAGAAAAAGAAAAGTTTAAAAAGTGATAAAAAGTAAGTAAGACCTTTGCTCGAAAGAAAAAGGTCTCATATGTTGAGATGGAATCCTTGAGTAAGGAATTTGATTTTGAATTTTCTGAAATCGATTTGGCTGAATTAAAGAAAGGTCCATCTTATTTTTGTTCTTTGCTTAAGAAAATTACAAGTGTTGATAAATCTAATGATGTGAAATATAAGAGTGGAAAAAAGTATAATTTTGATATTTTGAAATTAGATCTAATATTTGATGTATTGCTTAGAGATAAACAATTAGTGTTGTCGGAAGGCAAGACGTTGCTTTTGATAAAAATTTTAAAAGGAAAGCCTTATTGTAATTTTCATCAAGCAACTAGCCATTCGACTAATAATTGCGTCTGTTTCAGGGACTTGATCCACAAAGTAATTATAGAGGGAAGATTCAAGTTCAATAATGGCAAAAAATATATGAAAGTTGATACTGATCCTTTCGATGCTGGAGCAAATTTTGCTGAGTCTATTTTTCTAGGGATCAACATGGCTGGCTTCACTTATGAATTTGACACTTTTTAGGAGATTTTGAATCTAATATTCGATCGGTGTACCCTGGTGTTCATACCCTGGGTCGAGCTGTCCGACTCAAGATGTTTAGCGAGAAAGCGACTGACCTCTTCAGGTCAGACTATCCGACCTGTTCTCAAAGAGCTCGGCCAAATTACCAGGAAAGCCGAAAAAAGGGCCCAGATAGAGGAACACGGTCCAAATCCAAAGGCAGCCCAAGCCTATAGAGATAAGGGCGGTTCCCTTGAAGATAAGATGAGCTCACTCAAAGATAAAGATAAGATAAGATAACTAACTTATCTTATTTAAAAAGGTCACTCCACACCATTATAAATACACTGGAGCACCCAGGTATAACTTATACTCTGATTCTACTAAAACCTGCTTAATAGCCTTGCTAACTTAAGCATCGGAGTCCTTTGCAGGTACCACCACCCCCCAGTGAACAGAGGATCAGCAGCATTGTCAGTCCAACAAGTCGGGCGCGACAGCTCCGGCCACCATCCACCAGCCGGACACGTCATCTCCGACCAGCACAGAAGATCTCGTCCGAGATCGACCTACAGTTTCAGGTAACCCTCGGAATATTGGCGCCGTTGCCGGGGAACTTGGAAGTCATCCCACCACCATGGCGGACGACCATGACAACGACCACAATTCAGATCTAGAAGATAGAACGCCGCACAAGAACATGGACACTACACCAAAAGATACTCCTCAACCTAACAAACAACGATTCACCAAATGCGGGAGCCATGGAGGGACTTCAAGATCGCTTAAAGCAACTCAAAAAAGAGGTGGAGCATCAACGAGAAGCTGAGAGAGACCTACGAAGGGAATTCAGGCGACGCCGCGAGTTAGAGGACAAGCTCCTAAAACTCGAAGCAGATCTCAAGACCAAGACTACTCGATCAGATCACGAAGGTGACTCTTGTAAAGACCAAGATCCATTCACCAAAGAGATCATAAGGACCAAACTCCCAAAAGACTTCAAACTTCCCAACATGACTTTGTATGATGGCACTGCAGATCCCGGCCATCATCTCAGTAATTTTAGAAGTAGAATGTACCTCACTGACGCCTCAGATGCAGTTCGCTGCAAAGCCTTCCTGACTACCTTAACAAAGACAGCAATTAGATGGTTCGACAATCTACCTCCTAGGTCCATCTCAAGCTTCGATGACTTAGCCAAGAAGTTTCTGGCCAGATTTTCCATCCAAAAAGATAAGGCTAAGCACACCCCAAGTCTATTAGGAATCAAGCAAGGAGAGCGGAAAAGTCTCCGCAGCTACATGGAAAAATTCAACAAAGCGTGTTTGGACATACAAAGTCTACCAATAGAGGCAGCCATTATGGGCCTCATCAACGGTTTACGAGAGGGACCTTTTAGCCAATCTATATCGAAAAAACACCCCACATCTCTGAACGAGGTGCAAGAACGAGCAGAGAAGTACATCAACATGGAAGAAAAATCTCGACTAGGAGAGACCTCAAAATCTGGATTCTCCTACTCCTCTCGAGATAAGGATAAAGAGTCCAAAAAGAAAGAAGATCAACATGGGAAAAAAATAAAAAAATACCACAATTACACCCCTCTTCGGGTGTCCCTTGTGGATGTCTACAGAGAAGTTTACCATATTGAAAAAATACCCCCAGCTCGACCACTCAAAAGCAAAAAAGGGGGAGGAAATTGGACTGAATATTGTGAATACCATCGAATCCGTGGACATTCCACCAACGAATGCTTTGACTTCAAAAATGTCATAGAAAAACTGGTAAGAGAAGGGAAATTAGATCGGTACTTAGCCAACCGAGTTGATGAGCAAAGAAAACGAAGAAGGGACGAAGATGTTGGACGAACTGGGCGATCACCTCGTACACCAGAGAGATACATCCACATGATACACGGAGGATTTGCGGGAGGAGAAATCTCCAAATCATCTCGCAAAAGATATCTTAAAGAAGTATATCATGTCGAGGGAAAAGAAGAAACACCCGACATCCCCACAATTACTTTTCCTAAGGAGGACGCAGCTGGCATCGTCTCAGGACACGACGATCCCATGGTCATCACCATCATATTGGCCAACGCAAATCTCCACCGCACACTGATCAACCAGGGAAGCTCCGCCGACATCTTGTCCAAAATTGCCTTCGACAAACTCGGCCTGGAAGAAAAAGAACTCAGAACATATCCGAACAACTTGTTCGAACTGGGAGACACTCCAGTTTAGCCACTTGGATACATCTCACTACACACAACCTTCGGAAAAGGAAACCAATCAAGAACACTCAAAATATACTACATTGTGGTCGACGTGAGTTCAGCCTACAATGCCTTAATAGGTCGGACAACATTAAATCAACTCGGCGCAGTAGTCTCGACTCCACATCTATGCATGAAGTTTCCAACTACAGAAGGGATAGCTACAATAAAAATAGACCAGAAGACGATGCGCCGCTATTACAACGAAAGTCTAAACTTCAAAGGCAGAGGAGAAGAATTCCACACCATCGAACTCGGAGGAGTTCAGAGGCGGGAAGAACTCCACCCACAACCCAAAGGTGAAGTAGAAAAAGTCCAGATCGGAGATATCCCAGACAAGACAACTAATATCGGTACAATCCTAAAAGGAGACACAAAGGAATCACTCGTACAGTTATTATGAGATAACGTCGACCTCTTTGCATGAAAAGCTGCAGACATGCTAGGCATAGACCCCAAGTTAATGTGCCACAAGCTAGCGGTCTACCTAGGATCTCGACCAGTACAACAGAGACGTAGAAAGCTTGGACCAGAACGATCCCAAGCTGTGGAAGAGTAGGTACAAGCTCTACTGGAGGCAGGATTCATAAGAGAAGTCAAGTACCCACTATGGCTAGCTAACGTCGTCTTGGTGAAGAAATCAAATAGGAAGTGGCGGATGTACACCGACTACACTGATCTCAACAAAGCTTGCCCAAAAGATCCTTACCCACTCCCAAATATCGACGCTCTAGTGGATGCCTCCTCCGGATACAAATACCTTTCGTATATGGGTGCATATTCGGGATACAATCAAATCCCGATGTACCCACTCGACCAAGAAAAAACTTCATTCATAACGCCAAAAGCAAACTACTGCTACATCGTCATATCTTTTGGACTTAAAAACGCAGGAGCTACTTACCAGAGATTAATGAATAAGGTCTTTACGGATCACATCGGAAAAATCATGGAAGTCTATGTGGACGACATGTTAATAAAGACACAAAGTGAAGAGACGTTACTGTCCGACCTCACCCAAGTTTTCGACACTATAAGAAGACATGGCATGCGACTTAATCCTGCAAAATGCACCTTCGTAGTAGAAGCTGGCAAATTCTTGGGTTTTATGCTCATACAAAGAGGAATCGAAGCAAACCCGGATAAATGCCAGGCCATACTCGATATGAAGAGCCCCACTTGCGTCAAAGAGGTACAACAGCTCAATGGAAGATTGGCAGCCTTGTCCAGATTTCTAGCAGGATCAACAATAAGATCTCTCCCCTTCTATGCTACTCTCAGGAAGGGAAAGAGGTTCAAAAGAACAACAAAGTGCGAACAGGCCTTCCAATTCAAAAAGTTCCTGGGACAACCTCCTATCCTAACTCGGCCACAGGAAGGAGAACCCCTTGTATTATACCTTGCAGTAGGAAGTCGAGCAGTAGCCTCAGCATTGGTCCGAGAAAACGACAGTGGGCAACAATCGGTATACTTCATTAGCAAGGCACTACAAGGATCCGAGCTAAACTACCAAAAAATAGAAAAATTTGCCTATGCTCTCATATTAACATCTCGACGACTTCGCCCATATTTCCAACCCCACAGCATCAGGGTTCGGACCAATCAGCCAATAAAAAGTATTCTGCAGAAAACATATTTAGCAGGAAAAATTTTACAATGGGCAGTCGAGTTGTCTGAATTCGACCTTTAATACGAAGCTCGGACAGCCATCAAATCCCAATATTTGGCTGACTTCATTGTAGAATTTACAGACACCCCGGAAATCCCTACATAATGAAATCTCTATGTAGACGGTTCCTCAAACAAAAATGGAAGCGGCGCGGGTGTGATAATCGAAAGCGATCAGGGAACCCAAATCGAACTTTCCCTCAAATTCGGGTTCCCTGCCTCAAACAACCAAGTTGAATATGAAGCACTACTAGTTGGTTTGAAGCCGGCTAAAGAGGTCAGAGCTCAAAAGCTCATCATCTTCAGCGACTCACAGGTGGTCACTTCACAAATAGCAGGGAGCTACCAAGCCAAAGATCCCACCATGAAAAAATACTTGGACAAAACCAGAGAACGGCTCGGACAACTCGGGGAATATGAGGTCTGCCACATACCTCGAGAACAAAACGCCCGAGCTGATGCACTCTCAAAGCTAGCCAGCACCAAACCAAGGGGCAACAATAGAAGCCTCATCCAGGAAATACTGCAGAACCCGTCAATCTCGGAAGAAGAAAAAGTCCTAGCCATAACAAACCTGGATCAAGGATGGATGACTCCCATAATTAACTACCTCAAAATAGAAACACTCCCCACAGATGAGAAGGAGGCAAAGAGGCTAAAAAGGGAGGCACAATACTACACTATCATAAATAATACTTTATACAAAAGAGGGATTTCAATACCATTGTTAAAATGTGTACCGACTTCCAACACAGAAAGTTTTAGAAGAAGTACACAGTGGCATCTGTGGCAATCATCTCGGAGTGCAGGCACTTACCAAAAAAGTACTCCGGACAGGATTTTATTGGCCAACTCTATAAAAGGAAGCCACAGAGTTCTTAAAGACGTGTCCACCATGTCAGAAACATGCAAACTTTCATATCGCCCCGCCAGAGGAGCTCATCAGCGTAACCTCGCCCTGGCCATTCGCAAAATGGGGACTCGACCTGCTCGGACCTTTCCCTCAGGGAACAGGACAAGTCAAATTCCTCATAGTAGGGGTAGACTACTTCACAAAATGGATCGAGGCAGAACCTCTAGCTAACGTCACTGCTCAAAGAAGTCATAAATTCCTATATAGAAACATTGTCACAAGGTTTGGGGTTCCATACTCCATCACCACAGACAATGGCACCTAATTCACAGATTCAGGCTTCAGAAAGTTAATGGCCGACTTGAACATAAAACACCAATTCACCTCCGTAGAATATCCCCAGGCCAATGGACAAGCCAAAGCTGCCAACAAAGTCATATTGGCTGGGCTAAAATAGAGATTACAGGACGCAAAGGGAGCCTGGGCTGAAGAGCTTCCGCAAGTCCTATGGGCATACCGAACAATACCATATTCCACCACAAAGGAATCACCATTCAGATTAGCTTATGGAATGAAGGTAATGATCCCAGTGGAGATTGAAGAAGGGTCGCCCAGAGTGATCCACTATAATAAAGAAGCCAACTTCCAACTTCAAAGGGAAGAACTCGACCTACTTCCGGAAATCCAAGAAAGAGCTCGGATCAGGGAAGAGGCATTGAAATGTCGAATGGCTTCGAGATACAATCAAAAGGTAGTGCCGCGAAGTTTTGCCGAGAACAACCCCATCCTAATCCGAAATGATATCGGAACAACTCGACCTGGAGAAGGAAAGCTGGCAGCAAACTGGAAAGGACCCTACCGAGTCATAGAAGTACTTGGAAAGGGCTACTACAGACTGTCCGAACTCGAAGGGCGAGAGCTCCCTAGGTCGTGGCACGCCTGCAACCTGAGAAGGTACTATAGTTAGGGGTGATAAAGGATCTTAGGATAAGGCGCACTCTTTTTCCTGAAAAGGTTTTTTAATGAGGTGCCAAGCCAAAGACCTACAAATTGCCCGACTTAGGGGGATAAAACTCCCACATGTATATATCTGCATTTTCTTTTGAATAAAATTTGTTTAGATCTTCTACAAATTCTCAAGACGCATTAATCTGAAACGCTCACTGTCTGATTATAAAGCCACAGATCGGCAGAAAGTGAAAACCAAATTCACTGCACGATCACGATAAATACCAACAAAGATGAAAACCAAATTCGTCAAAAGGTCGACCAAACGGGGATTAAACCCAATTTCTAAAAAATCGGCAAAGATGAAAACAGAATAATGCAAGAAGTTATCGAAAGTGATCCATAGAAAGGACCTGACGAGGTCTTAATAAAATGGATTGCTAAAAAATAACTTAAAGACTGGCCGACGTAAAGAAGTCGGATCAGTCACAAAACATAAAGTTATAAAAGTAATCCCTGAAAGAGACCTGAGCAAGGTCCAAAAAAGAGGATTACTAAAATAACTTAGAAGGGCTCAACATGACGAAGTCAGCCCAAAACATAAAGTTATAAAAGTAATCCCTGAAAGAGACCTGAGCAAGGTCCAAAAAAGAGGATTACTAAAATAACTTAGAAGGGCCCGACATGACGAAGTCGGCCCAAAACATAAAGTTATAAAAGTAATCCCTGAAAGAGACCTGAGCAAGGTCCAAAAAAGAGGATTAATAAAATAACTTAGAAGGGCTCGACATGACGAAGTCGGCCCAAAACATAAAGTTATAAAAATAATCCCTGAAAGAGACCTGAGCAAGGTCCAAAAAAGAGGATTACTAAAATAACTTAGAAGGGCTCGACATGACGAAGTCAGCCCAAAACATAAAGTTATAAAAGTAATCTCTGAAAGAGACCTGAACAAGGTCCAAAAAAGAGGATTACTAAAGTAACTTAGAAGGGCTCGACATGATGAAGTCGGCCCAGAACATAAAGTTATGAAAGTAATCCCTGAAAGAGACCTGAACAAAGGTCCACACAAAACGGATTACTAGAAATAACTTTAGGCCGAAGTGAGGAAGTCAACATACAAGTTGGACCCAAACATCCACAACCTCAAAAGAATCAAGCCACAAGTATGAAAATACAAAGGCAATCAAAAGAGGTCAGACAATAAGACTCCAACACTCCCAAACAGATGCAGACAAACATGTTATGAAAAAGCACAAGTTATAATAGTAACAAACTCAAGAGGCTATCAAAAGTCAGCCCCAAGAGCTTGAGAAACCACTTTGTTTTTCAAAATAAAGTTGCTAAACAAGCAACTAAGAGAGTATCAAAAAGTCAGAGCTACCAATTACAACATATAAAAGGTTCAAAGCCCACAAGCCGAGCTATCTACACAAATGTCCAGAATAATCATTGAGGATCTAAAAGCTTCTCAGCAACATCAACACGGGGTGAAGGAGAGCGAGTCTGAAGAGGCACCGCATCCACTGTCCCATCATCCCGGTTCAAGATTTGGCAATCAGGATCCGACCGGGGATGACCAGCCTCAGCTGAAGGAATTGAAGAAGTCGGCACAACAGAAGTCTTGATGGCAGGCACAGGAGGAGATTCGACATCATCATCATCATCATCAGGGTCATCAGGGACAATCTTACCGTCCTTCACAACGTTGTCCAAACTGAAGAGAGTAAGATCGAGCTCAGGTTCAAGAACCCGAACCGGCTCCTTCAGGTTCTCATAAGCATCATTTATGCTGCCTACAAGGTGACCCTGGAGCTCGGTATAATTAGCTCGGGCAGACTCTAGATCATCCCTGAGACGCATCATTTCTCTATAGGTCGTGACATAACTCTCCTTGTGCCTCAACGCCGTGTCTTCAGCCAACTTCACAGAAGCTGCCAAGGCAACAGAACTAGCCTTCTCACCCTCCAACTCTTTCTCTAGCTTGGTAACCTTCACCTCGAGCTCCTCCTTCAAACCCTTTATCCGATCGAACTCCAACTTGGCCTCCTCCATAAAGGCCTTCGTAGCATGAAGAGGAAGATCTTGGGCAGTCCGATATAAGGCCGCCCCCATGTGTGCCATCTTGATGCTACTTTGAGTAATAAAATCTAGATGGTGAAGAAGAGAAACATCATCAGTAGGGATGGTACCATAAGGACCGATCTGCTGGTCGACAAACTCAACAGCATCGAAGTCAGGGGCATCAGGGTTAAAAGGCTCGTCCGTTTTTTTTCTTTTTTGGAACCATTTCAAAATCAAAAAATACCTCCACAGCAGTAACCAACAGATGCACGGCGAAACAAAAAAGGTTCAAACTTTACAAAGTCAAGCCAGAAATAAAACAATGCAAGCGACGAAGGAAGTAAAGAAGCGGAAGGAAGAACTAACCTGAAAAAAGGGGAAAGCTCTGAAGAAGGTTGAAAGCCGGAGCGACAAAACCGGAAAACGCCTCTCAAGCAAAGCACCAACAAAGTACCAAACAAGCGTCGCAGAGAAAAAAGCGAAAATGCAAAACAGAAAGACAGAGAGAGGGGAAGTTACAGAGAAGAGAAAACCGTTTTTTAGTGTAAAATTCAAAATAAAGGAAGAAGAGAAACGAGGCATTAAAATCAATTAATGAGGGTATTAAACCCTCGCGCATTCCCAAGGCAAGGACGCTAAATACAAAGAGGGCGCGCTTAAAAGAAAACGAAGAAAACGCTTCGCATTCGAAAGCTTCAACGAAGTTGATAAAATGCTCAAGTTCGGCCTCACCAGGGAAGGATCGAAGTCCTAAAACTAAGACTCGACCTCAAAAAAAGGACTAGACTCGAGCAGGGGCACTGTTCATACCCTAGGTCGAGCTGTCCGACCCAGGATGTTTAGCGACAAAGCGACCAACCTCTTCAGGTCAGACTATCCGACCTCTTCTCAAAGAACTCGGCCAAATTACCAGGAAAGCCCAAAAAAGGGCCCAGATAGAGGAACACGGCCCAAATCCAAAGGCAGCCCAAGCCTATAGAGATAAGGGTGGTTCCCTTGAAGATAAGATGACCTCACTCAAAGATAAAGATAAGATAATTAACTTATCTTATCTAAAAAGGTCACTCCACACCATTATAAATACACTGGAGCACCCAGGTATAACTCATACTCTGATTCTACTAAAAACCTGCTTAATACTCTTGCTAACTTAAGTATCGGAGTCCCTTGCAGGTACCACCACCCCCCGGTGAACAAAGGATCAGCAGCATTGTCAGTCCAACAAGTCGGGCGCGACAGCTCCGGCCACCATCCACCAGTCGGACACGTCATCTTCGACCAGCACAGAAGATCTCGTCCGAGATCGACCTACAGTTTCAGGTAACCCTTGAAACACCTGGTGTTAGCGAGGGGTTATTAGAATTTTTGATGCAGCAGAAATTAAAGGATCGAAATGTGTCTTTGTACCTTCGATGTAATGTTGTATTTGATGTCGAGGCTGCAGCAATATTTGAAAAAGAAAAAATGAAAAAGGAGTTAGCTCATAAGAAAGAACAGATTCGTCAAAGGCATCCTCCTCGATGATAAGTTGGTCAGAGTTCTCGAAGTTCTCAAGAGAATTTTCTTCCTCCACTTAATCGTTCACAAGTATTAGAAGTTCAATAGATCAAGAATTGTCAGGAGTTTCGGGATCGTGAGATGTCCCAATATTAATAACATCAATTTCAAAGGGGTTATAGATGCTTTAATCGTGGTTAATATCCATACTCCAAGAAAAGTGAGGGGTAATCGAGGTGAAAGAGGTGTACGTCAATAAATGCCAAAAAAGTCATCGATATCGATAGATAAAAGACAACTCCTTTAGCGTCATAAAAATAATTATTAAATAATATTTTAATTAAATAGACTAAGTGTATACTATTTAACTCTTGAAAATATATATACATTAAAAGAATATCACTTAAATATTTCGAAAAAAGTGTCATTTTCTCCTAAAATAAATTCATGATACATTCGTCTGAGCTGCAATGTGCTTTCATTGCAACAATTCAACAAATCACTCGAGTTTTTAATAATTCAATCAACATTGTTAAGAAAATAGAGTTAATTAAGTAAACATGTATATCAGTATATCAAACAAAGTTTAATGTGTACACCAATTAAATGACCCTCCCAGAAGTCGCTATCAGATAACAAGGATAAAAAACCAACTCATTTGAGCTGTAAAGTGTGAACATACAATTCCATTTATTAACACAGGATTTCACACAATTTTATATGTTGCCATTTTCTTTTGCCTTCCCTTTTACTTTGCTATTATTGTGATGTGATGATGTAGGATTGTTTGTAAGACACGCTTTTCTTTCGAACAATGGAATATTCCATCCATGGATTAATCACAACAATTAAATTAGGTTCAGGGACTATATACATTGGTGTAGTATTAATTAATTAATTTGTGTATTGCCCACAATAATGATGAACCATTCATGAATTTGATAACATTATTCCATCTTTTCTGTCTCATTTGCATTTCTGAGTAACGATCGATTTGTATATGTTGTCCTTATATGGAATTGAGCATTACGAAGAATGCAATATTTGATGATGGCTATATAATAAAAATTAAAACAAATATGGATGGTTCAAAAAATATTTTTTTTTTCTTTAAGTTTGGTTGTAGAAGGCTAGAACCAAATGTGCAATACAGTGACGATGAGATAAAATATCTTAGTCCAGTTATTTAATATATCAAAAATCTTTTATTTAGATACTATTTTAATTAATTTGCGGAAAAAATCAGTTCCACCTACTTTTGCCTAAATAATAATAAAAAAAACTATGATTTTAATGTATCAAACTTTTTTAAACGGAAGAAAATTTTAATATGTTATTATCAACACATAAGACATCACATTCCATTTAAAAATAGCATTAAGATCATGCATCCAACCAAGTAATATAGATGAATCCAATGGTTTTGGACTTTTGGTTAACAATAAATGACTAACTATTAGTTCATCTTTAAATATTTTTTACTAAGTAAGAAATACTGTATTTTTTTATTTATTATATTTTATATTAATAATTTAAATTTATAGTTTAAATTTTAAAATTTAAAATTTAAAATTTTATAATTTAAAGTTTAATATTTAAGATTTAAAATTTAAAATTTAAAATTTAATCTTTAAAATTTAAGTTTTAGAATTTACATAATATTATACTTCTTACTTTTTTCTAAAGCACGTTAGCCTTCACCGTTTATTTATATTTTTAACCCCAAGAATGATCGAACCACCAAATAAATAAATTAATTTTAAATTGTAGATGAAATGAGTTTGTACCACACATACCCAATCAACTCTCTGTTCCATCAAACCTTGTAGGCTGCGTAGCAGCACATTCCAATTCCAATTCCACTTTCTTTTTGCCCAAACTTTTCCTACTCTTTCTTTCTTTCTTTCTTTCTCTTCTTTTTCCTATCACTTTGGTTTCTAGTACAACGTCTTTTCCTCCATTGTCCCCTTCACCTTCTTCTTCTTCTTCTTCTTCATCTTTTTCTTCTATAAAACCACCCTTCACTCACCCATACAACTTCCCCCTTCTCCTCTGCTTCTTCTTTCTTCTATAACCTCTAATCTCCATCCCTTTCTTTTCATTTCTTCATTGCAGGAAACCAACAAATCTTCATGCTGCTGCCACTGATTTGTTAACGCTGTTTATTCATATTCATGTCTCCAGTTCTGAGTGAAATCCTTCGTTCCGGTTTTATGATCAATTCTTCCCTCAGGCGCAGGACCCACCTTGTTCAATCTTTCTCTGTTGTCTTCCTCTATTGGTTCTATGTTTTCTCATTAATCTTCTCTTTCATTTACGCTATTGTATAATACTATTAATAATTAAGACTAATCATCGTCCAAATAAGGTAGTGTAATCAAATTGTCTCACTCTTTTTCTGGGGTCCTGCGTCTCAATCCATTGTTCTATTATATTCTGTTACAACCATGGCTTCATCGAGCGGAAACTCGACCCTTCAAAGCTCGGGTTCGGAGGAGGATATGTTGTTGATGATGATGGATGAAAGGAAGAAGAAGAGGAAGCAATCGAATAGGGAATCAGCAAGAAGATCAAGGATGAGGAAACAGAATCACATGGATGATCTTATGAGTGAGGTATGCAAGCTTGGAAAGGAAAAGAGTGAAATCCTTAAAGGCATAGACATCACCACACAGCAATATTTGTGTGTTGAGTCTCAAAATTCAATCCTTAGGGCCCAGTTGGAAGAACTTTCTCAGAGGCTTCAATCACTCAATCATATCGTTCATCTCATCAACACAACACCACCTAATCTGCCCTTTCATCATCATCATACACAAACACAATATGATTATCTTCTGCCACCAACACCAGCTGCTGAAAATTTCTTCACCAATAATATGAATATGTTCAATCATATCAACCAACCAATTTCAGCTTCTGCTGCAGACATTTATCAGTGAGTCAATTGATGATTTGAAATTACCAGTGTGTGCTCTTGTTCTCCTTGGAATATTGCTTAATTATGGTGGATTAATTATGAGCTTGAGTAAGGGTGAAAATATGTAGCACATAGTTAGGGGGAGATTATTATTGTGTTATATATTAGATAAGAGAAGTTGGAAAAGTGGTTGGAAATGATGTATTGTGGGCAAAAAGAAGGGACCTCACTGTCACTGTGTGTAATTTGTGCTTTTAAGTATAATTCATATATATGTATTAATGTATGTTAGTGTGTTCTTAATTAATGTAAAAAAGTACTGGTTGTTCATTATTATGTTTCTGTCTCATACTTCTTATATGATAAGTTGATAACTATGCTGTTTGGTACGAATTTAATTTTGTTGATAACAAAATATACGGTAAATATATTTTTTGTCTTTGGAATTTGTTAAAAAGTTTAATAATATTATTAAGTTTTATTTTATTTTAATTTTGTTTTAAAAAATTTTGATTTGTATAATCAAATATACTCTTGATAGCTAATTTTGAAAATATTAGGACCAATTTAACAATAATTTTAAAAAAAAAATTTTAACATAAGCAAATCAGATATAATTGTCTTGCATTATTGTTGGATTAGTCCTAAATTTTCTGAAAATTTAGCTGTCAGGAATATATTTGATGCAAATAAAAAAATTTAGGAATAAAATTAAAACAAAATAAAATTTAGAGATATTTTTAAAATTTTTGACAAATTTCAGAGGCAAAAAAAAATATATTTTACCTTAAAATATAAAGTTCATAAAACAATAAACTTCTAAAAGACAATTAAATATTTGAGTAAAATATCGTTTTTGTCCCCAATATTTGGGGTAAGTCCTATTTGTATCTCTAACGTTTATAAAAGTGATTCAATGTTATTCTACCTGCCGTCAATTATACTAGCAAATTAGATTGTATTTTTCAATTATTCTTACTTAAATGTATTCATTCTCAATTAGGTGTCACTTGAATGTGTTCGATTTCAACATTGTACCCACTACTTGTGTTTAGGTTTAATTATGTTCCTAAAAGAGTGAATTATGTAAATATTGCAGGGATTAGTTTCAACTTTTGATGACCTATTTTTCGAAGTAGATCATCCATTCTGTTCCAAACATTTGTATTTTAACTTTAAGAAGAGATTTTCAAAATTCAAACTAAAACTCATAATGTGTAATTAACGGCAGGATAACATTGAATCACTTTTTCAAACGTTAAAAATACAAATAGAATAATTTAAACATTAGAAACACAAATAGAATTTACCTAAAATGCTAAAGGTAAGAACGATACTTTATTCTTAAATATTTGGAAATCAAGTTAGGTCAAGTGTTCATTAATTAATTTGTCAATTTAATACTTTGGTACTTTTTGTGGAGTGAGAATTATCTATTGATTATATAATCAGGTATATTACCGTTTCTTTAAAAAAAAAAACAGTTATATTTTGGTTTAATACAGTATCTTTTTATAGTATGATAGATTAAGAAGATAAAAATTAATTTGTTATAGATTGTAGTTTTATTTAAAAATTTATTATTGATTAATAAATTACTACCTACACAAAGTAGAATTTGACTCCCACACTTATTTAAACCAATGAGTAAATTACCTACTTGACTAACCTCATTAATAGAGATGCCAATAAAAAGAAAATAGATTTTTTAGCATTATTGACTCCATCCTTCTTTACCTTATTCTATATAGACATGGAAAGTGTCAAAGGTCATTCATGGATACAGAAAGAGATAGAAACAATAATTTAGCTTTGTCACCAACATAAATCATTGATAGTAGCGACAATGATGAGTATGTTGATTTATCTTTTGAACTTCATCGTGTATATTTTTTTCACTATTAATATCGTTTGCCTAGCAATATTTTTTATCATATATATATTTTTTCACTATCAGAGTCGAAGCCTTATACAAAGAGAGGGATAATGGTCCCTCTAAATCTCAATTTTTCTTTATAAATCATATAAAAATTTTAATTTAGCATCTTTTAAAATATTTAATTTTCTCTTTTATATTACTTTACAAAATTAACTTTTAACCCCACTAAAATTTAGTCTAACTTTGTCCTTATTTACTATGATTTTGGATATCCAATGAATCTACAAGAAGGCAATGAGGTGAGAAGGTAGAGATGATGAGAGCTTGGCTAATGGCTATAGTGTTTGAGGGATGATGGGTTAAAAATGAAGGGATTCGTAGTTGGAATGCTTTGGATAAATCTACAAAATAAAAGTCATAGCATTTTTGTTTCAATCTCCAAATTTTTGTGTTTTCCTTAATCCTTATACCTATACCTACTGTTGTGCTAAAAATTTGACACAAATGATCAATGTCAGACAAAATTCAACAGTTAAATTTAAAGATTATATGTGCATCAAGCATTGGAGAAAATAAGAATGAATTAGATTTGGTAGTTAAGTTATTCTATGCTTGGTGTCAAAATTTGCTTAGATTCAAGACTATTTGGGATCGAAGTTTACTTGAGTTTTAAGACTACTTAAAGTCTAACTTTGCCTGAGATCCAATACTATTTGAAGTGTAAGTTTACTTGAAGTCCAAAGTTATACCAATTAGTTTAGAATTTATTTTTCTTTATAAATAGGATTAGTTTCAATATGTTAGGAGAGTGGTGCGGAATTTACAACCACAAACTAACCGGCAAGTGCACCAGGTCGTACCAAGTAATATCTCAGGTGAGTGAGGGTCGATCCCACGAGGATTGATGGACTAAGCAACGATGGTTGATTAATTTACTTAGTTAGGCAAGCAGAAAATAGTGTTTTGGTTTTCAAAAGCATTAAACAATAGACAGAATATTAAAGACAAGCAAGTAAATAAGTTGGGAATAAAGTATGGAGAAACAGTTAAGACTTCAGAGTTATCTATTTTCTGGATTGACTTTTCTTATTAATTTATTTTAATCATGCAAGATTTAATTCATGACAAACTATATGTGACTAGACCCAAATTCCTTAGACCTTTCTAGTCTCCTCTAAAATTCATCAACCGCCAATTCTTTGGTCAATTAATTCCAATTAGGGGGTGAAGTTTAATTCTAGTTTATGTGCCACAGAAATCCTAATTACCCAAATATAAGAGGATTATATGTCACGTATCCTGTTAAGTCCAGATAATTAGAAATTTAGGAGAATATGTTTTCAAGCTGTTGTTCAAGTAAAGAGCTTTTCCAAGTTATACAAGAACTCAATTAGAAAGAGGGTCATACTTCCGTTCCACCCAAATTCATAAGATAAAGAACGAAAATAATTCTTAAATATAAATCAGTACATGAATTAATATATAAAAGTAATAGTATCAATCTATACAATAGACAGAGCTCCTAACCTTAATAGTGGAGGTTTAGTTGCTCATGATTCAGAGAGAAAATAAGGATTCTGATAAAATGTATTTTGGCTGAGGTGGAATCCCCGTGAACTAATTGGAAATCCCCTTTTATATCTAATCTTAATAAATTTAAAATCTATCTTCTAAAACTAAAATAATATCTTTTCCTATTTTAAAAATAAAAGTTCAAATCAGAATTTAAAATTAGCTTTTTCTGCATTTTCTGCATGTCGCGCATGTCACGCGTACGCGTCAGTCACGCGTACGCGTCGATGGTCTTCTTTGCGTGTCACGCGTACGCGTCAGATACGCACACGCGTCGCTGTACAGCTTCATTTTTCACGCGTACGCGTCAGGTATGCGCACGTGTCGCCATGGAAAGCTCCAAATCACGCGCACGCGTTAGGCACGCGCACGCGTTGCTCCTCGCTGTCATCTCCTTTAATTCTTGTGCTGATTCTATTTGTGCAAGCTTCCTCTCCATCCTCTAAGCCATTCCTATCCGATATAGCCTTCTTCTCTTTTCCTGCGAAAGCTCCATCAAATCCAACCAAATGCTACCTAAAATAAACAGAATTGCACAAGACACAAAGTAGTATCCATAGTGGCTAAAAGATAATTAATTCTTAATTAAACTCAACAAATTAAATGCAAATTCACTAGAAAAAGATAGAAAAGATGCTAATGCATCACAACACCAAACTTGAATTGTTGCTTGTCCTCAAGTAACCAAAATTAGTACAGGATTAAGATGTGAATTTGCATGAGAGGTGAGAGTTCAGTTATTCTCGTGTCTCTTCTTAAAATGGGGTTTATTCATTGTAACTCTAAACAGTTTTGGCATCTCACTCTCCTTTGAATCAGAGGGATGTCAGTGTCATTCGGAATTGGAATCCGGATCATATTATGAATTCTCTTATCTTTATACGCCAGTTTAATCCTTGAACACAACAAAATTTACTTTAATTCTCTTTTCTTTGGTGCTTTGCACCTTGAGCCTAGTCGTGACTTTAAATGTTTTGTCTCAAGAATTACTTGACACAGAAATACCACAAGCACTTAACTGGAAAACTCTCTTTAAGTTCTGGTTTTCCTTTCAGTTACTCCCAGACAATGGTGCTCAAAACCTTTGGCATACTCTGTTAATTGCAATTGATCTTGACTCTAAATGTTTTTGTCTCAAGGATTACTTGACACAAGAACACCACAAGCATATGACTAGGGAAACAACTCTTTGAGCTTTTAATCATGTCTGACCTCCCTAGTCATTGATGCTCAGAGCCTTGGACCTTGCTTTTATATCCTTTTTTTTTTTCAATGCTGTTTCTTTTGCTTCAAGGATTAAACTTTTACTTATTGCAGAGACTTTATAATAGTTCTCTAAATTTCTATTCCTTGTACATCAACATTCTTTGATTTAAATTTAAATATGCATTGTTCATGTCATGCATTCAGATTCACAGAAAATACCACCACATTTGAATAAATGAGACTACTCTAAAAATTAAACTCAATTTCTCATGCACTACATCTTTTCTTCTTTCTTTTTGATTTCAACCTTAGCGGGCAATATATGAGGCACCTTTCAACATTAAAGCAAATAATAGATATTTTCAAAATAACATAACTAAACTCGAACCTAGGAATCTAACTGATAAAGGATCATGCAATAAACAAGAAAAAATAGCAGAAAACCGGAACATAACATAGTAAGAGCGGGAAGGAATATAGAATGAAAGGAACTCAACCACCTCAGTTATGTTGGTGGCCATCTCATTCCTCTGGCTATGATCCTCAGTGAAGATGATTCACCTCCCTTTGGTCCCATAGAAAAGCCATAAGCGAAGCGACAACACCAAACTTAAAGGTTTGCTTGTCCTTAAGCAAAGAAGAACTGAAAACAAAGAGGGGCATAGAAAGACATAAAAAAATAGTAAGACGATTTCATAAATTAGCTCAATATGCTCCAGAGAGAGGATTCTATTTACTGTATAAATCCACACTGGATTTCTAGTTAACACTACCTTTATTCCTGGGGAGAAACCTTCAGTGGGGATTTTTTTTGTTTCTCCATCCCCTGGGTATTTTCTTCTTTTTGGGAACCTCCTCCTTGGTGGATGATGCATTCCCAACACCAAACTTAGGTTTGGTGTCAGGAGGAATTTTATTGATTGTCACCAAAGGAGATTTGAGTTGCAATTTCTGCTGTGCATCATCAGGGAGTTCTTGAAGGTTTGGATCAATAAGCTCAGTCTGCATGCACCTCTCTTCTTTACCTACTGAATGTATATCTTTGAAGACATGAAAGACCAGTTGCTCATTATACACTCTGAGCACTAATTCACCCACTTCTACATCAATTAGAGCTCTCCTAGTGGCTAGGAAAGGACTTCCTAGGATTATAGAGGTATTCTCATCCTCCCCTGTGTCAAGAATCACAAAATCTGCTGGAAGGAAGAATTTATCCACTTTGACCAAGATATTCTCCACTAATCCGTATGCAGGCTTCATAGATTTGTCTGCCATCTGTAATGCTATCCCTGTGGGTTGTGCCCCTTGGATTTGCAACTTCTTCATCACAGACAAGGGCATTAAATTGATGCTTGCTTCCAGATCACATAATGCTTTCTCAAAGGTTGTGCTCCCAATGGTGTATGGAATTTGGAAGCTTCCTGGATCCAGCATCTTCCTTGGCAAGTTATTCTGAATGATGGCACTATATTCCTTAGTCAGGACCACTGTCTCATCTCCCTTTAAAGGCTTCTTCTTTGATAATAGCTCCTTCATGATCTTGACATAGAGAGAGGCATTTGCTCCAAAATCTCAGAAAAAGGAATATTGATTTGTAACTTTTTGAAAACTTTCAAGAACTTTGAAAACTGCTTGTCCTTGGTCTCCTTTTGAAGTCTCTGAGGATATGGCATTTTAGGCTTGTACTCAGGAGCCTTTGGCAATGTAGGATAAGTGTCAAGAGAGTCTGGGAATGGGTTGTCTGCACGCTTTGGAGGGACGTGCTCTACTTCTTCCTTCTTCTCCTCTGGAACTTCTTTTTCAACTAACTCTCCATTGACCTTGGTCTCTGAGCCAGCTACTTTACCACTTCTCAATTGAATAACCTTGCAATCTTCTTTTTCAACTGGCTCCTCATTATCTTGTGCTTTAATACTTGCCACTTGTCTATTTATCAAAGTGATAGCCTTGCATTCCTCTCTTGGATTTAGAATAGTATTACCAGGAAGGCTATTAGTGGTCCTCTGATCAATTTCATTAACTCTTGTGGCTATTTGACCCATCTGAATCTCCAAATTCTTGATTGATGCTCTGGTTTCCTGCATATAACTCCTCATCATCTCCCAATTAGAATCTTCTTGGGAATTAGAATTTTCCTGCGGAGGTGGTTGTTGTTGATGAGATTGAAATTGGCGGTTATTGTGATTGTTCTGTTGGAAGCCGCCCTGAGAATTATTGTTGAAACTCAGAGCTCTTTGAGGTTGGTCTCTCCACCCAAATTTGGGTGATTTTTTCACTCCTGATTGTAGGTCTGGGAATAGGGATCATTACTGGGATTTTTAGGAGCACTCCCCATGTAATTGACCTATTCATAAGAGGATTGAGTATAATCATAATTATCATTTTGCACAAAATTACCTGTCATGTCATAAGAGAGTTCTTGAGGTGAATTTTGGGTGTTGATAGCTGAGACTTGCATTTCACCCATCTGCTGAGTGAGTAAATTTATTTGCTGAGACATAAGCTTGTTCTGAGCAAGAATAGCATTAACAGCTTCTATTTCTAACACACCTCTCTTCTGAGAAGTCTCTGAGTTCACATGATTCCTATTAGATGAGTATAAATATTGGTTACTAGTAACCAATTCAATCAGCTTAATAGTTTCCTCTGGTGTCTTCTTCTTGTGCAATGATCCACCTGCAGAATTATCTAAGCACATCTTGGACATTTCACCCAAACCTTCATAAACGATGTCTAGTTGGGTTCATTTGGAGAACATGGCCGGAGGGCATTGCCTAGTCAGTAGCTTGTACCTCTCCCAAGCTTCATAAAGAGTTTTACCATCCTTCTGCCTGAAGGTCTGAACCTCCACCCTAAGCTTAGTCAGCTTCTTTGGTGGAAAAAAATTAATAAGAAACTCAGTGACAACCTTGTCCCAAGTATCCAAACTCTCCTTGGGTTGGGAATCTAGCCATAGCTTTGCTGCATCCCTCAGAGCAAATAGGAAGAGCATGAGTTTGTACACCTCTGGGTTCACTCCATTTGTCTTCACAATATCACAAAACTGCAGAAAATTAGAAATAAATTGATTTGGGTCTTCGTAGGGAAGACCATGATACTGGCAGTTTTGTTGCACCAGGGTGACCAATTGTGGCTTCAACTCAAAGTTGTTCGCAGCTATAGGAGGCACCACAATGCTTTTTCCATAAAGATATGTAGTAGGAGCAGAGAGTAAGAGCCAAGCACTATCCTTTGTTGATCATCCCCATTCAAATTTTTCACATTGGCATTAACAACATTATTAGGATCCATAGTGGATTCTGCAGCCTTGTAAAGTCTTGCTTGTTGCAAACGCTGCCTGAAAGTTCTTTCAGGTTCAGGATCAAAGTCTAAGAGATGTTCCTTGGCTCTGTTCCTGCGCATAAACAGACAGAAAATAAGAAAAGATGGGAATCTCTACGTCAGAGTGTAGAGAATTCCCAGTGAGGTAACCTGTGTGAAAGAAATAAAATAAAAGATACTAAAAAAAGTTAACTCTAAAATTCGAAAATTACTTATTAAAATAGAACAAAAAATTTCAAAATTGTTAGGAAGATTAAATAAGAAAAATTAAAATAAGACTAACTAGGAAACACCAAACTTAATTTCAGAAATTAAGAAAAATATTAGTGCTATTTATTTATTTATAATTTTTTTTCGAAAATAATAAAGCAAAATTTAAATAAAATTAAAATTAAAATGCCTAATCTAAGCAATCAAACAACTAATAGTTGTTAATTACTATCAATCCCCGGCAACGGCACCAAAAACTTGGTGCGTAATTTACAACCACAAACTAACCGGCAAGTGCACCGGGTCGTACCAAGTAATACCTCAGGTGAGTGAGGGTCGATCCCACGAGAATTGATGGACTAAGCAACGATGGTTGATTAATTTACTTAGTTAGGCAAGCAGAAAATAGTGTTTTGGTGTTCAAAAGCATTAAACAATAGACAGAATATTAAAGGCAGGCAAGTAAATAAGTTGGGAATAAAGTATGGAGAAATAGTTAAGGCTTCAGAGTTATCTATTTTCTGAATTGACTTTTCTTATTAATTTATTTTAATCATGCAAGATTTAATTCATGGCAAACTATATGTGACTAGACACCCTAATTCCTTAGACCTTTCTAGTCTCCTCTAAAATTCATCAACCACCAATTCCTTGGTCAATTAATTCCAATTAGGGGGTGAAGTTTAATTCTAGTTTATGTGCCATAGAAATCTTAATTACCCAAATATAAGAGAATTATATGTCACGTATCCCGTTAAGTCCAGATAATTAGAAATTTAGGAGAATATGTTTTCAAGCTGTTGTTCAAGTAAAGAGCTTTTTCAAGTTATACAAGAACTCAATTAGAAAGAGGGTCATACTTCCGTTCCACCCAAATTCATAAGATAAAGAATGAAAAGAATTCTTAAATATAAATTAGTACATGAATTAAAATAGAAAAGTAATAATATCAATTCATACAATAGACAGAGCTCCTAACCTTAACAGTGGAGGTTTAGTTGCTCATGATTCAGAGAGAAAATAAGGATTCTGATAAAATATATTTTGGTTGAGGTGGAATCCCCGTGAACTAATTGGAAATCCCTTTTATATCTAATCCTAATAAATTTAAAATCTATCTTCTAAAACTAAAATAATATCTTTTCCTATTTTAAAAATAAAAGTTCAAATCAGAATTTAAAATCAGTGTTTTCTGCGTTTTCTGCATGTCGCGCATGTCACGCGTACGTGTCGATGGTCTTCTTTGCGTGTCACGCGTACGCGTCAGGTACGCGCACGCGTCGCCATGAAAAGCTCCAAATCACGCGCACGCGTCAGGCACGCGCACGCGTCAAGCACGCGCACGTGTCGCTCCTCGCTATCATCTCCTTTAATTCTTGTGCTGATTTCATTTGTGCAAGCTTCCTCTCCATCCTCTAAGTCATTCCTGCCCAATATAGCCTTCTTCTCTTTTCCTGCGGAAGCTCCATCAAATCTAACCAAATGCTACCTAAAATAAACAGAATTGTATAAGACTCAAAGTGGCATCCATAGTGGCTAAAAGATAATTAATTCTTAATTAAACTTAACCAATTAAATACAAATTCACTAAGAAAAGATAGGAAAGATGCTCACGCATCATAGAGCTTCCATGCATTCACACACTCACTGACTTTAACAATTCCTAGTCACAAAGACGCACGAAAACATGAGTCATAAATCCACGTAAGTATTGAGATACTCCATTTTTCTTTCAATAATTTCAATTTTGTCTTTTCTTTCTATTATTTAAATTCTGTGCATTTTCATTCAAACAATTGTCAATTTCTATACATTTTAATACAAGTCTTGTAATTTTTAATTCTTTATGATTTTGCACTTGTTCTTTCTTACTTCTAGATTTCTATCATTATTATTTTTTACACATCTATTGGGTATTCTCTATAAATCCTAAGAGAAACTAAAAAAAAAGAGTTGCATCTTCTCTTTGAATTGAGATCTTGATATAAGTTTGGTCAATATTTTCTGTTGATGTTGAAAAACCAAAATCCAGGCAAAACAAATTGTCACCCTTGGTAGGACTTATGTAAGATTGGCTACCTAAAATTGTTGTATGTGTTTATAAAATGGTAAATGTATACCCTGTAGTAGTCTAAACACGTTTATTCCTATGTCATTTCAGTCACCCTCTTCAACTGAAGAGTCAGACTATGACTCAAAAGAGATAATACTATCTCCACAACCACAAGTCACTGAACCGATACGAGTACCTGTGACTTCTACTAAAAGTCCGACTAGACATATGAACAACAGAAATGTGACTTCAGTGGCTTCTCCTAATATTGTTGTAGTAAATATGATAAATTGGCCTATGTATGGGTTATTTCAATATTCGCAATCTTTGGCTAATCCAACTATTCCTATTGTATATACAAATGTTCAGTTGAACTCAATTATTGGAATAAATTCCTAAGATGTTGTATAAAGATACAATCCACATTTATATCAATATTTAATGCCAATTCTTTTTATTTGGGACTAATGATATTAGGACTCATGATATCACAACTACCTTAACAAAAAATTTTTCCAATATTGACGCAACCATGTGTATAGGCAAGATCAAGCTAAGTTAATTATCGATTCAGTCATCGACACAAATGGAAGTACCTTGTTCGACTTCTATTATATCTTTGACACCTAAAAAAATACATAAAGACCCATTGTTCTTAAAAAGGTCGACGAAAATCCCAATGGAGGGACAACTATTCCTAACATCATAGATTTCTTAGCAGTTTTTAGATAGCAAATAACAGAAAGTCATCATGATTTAATCAACAAATTGACTTAGAAAATGATAATTGTCTTAAACTTTTTGACAAAAAAATGATAATACTAAATTTGAACAAGTAGCAACGCAAATGAATGAATTGACTAGGATAGTCCAGGATAATTATAAGGCACCAAATCTGCTGGGAGGTCATCAACTTTATTTGGAGGGTTAGGGGCAGAACCTTAATGATGTGGTGAATAATTCCCAATAAAATCAGTTTTTGCCCAACATAATATTATCCAAATTGATGAGCAAAATATTATACAAGTTGTCGAGCATATGTTGAATAGGATAGATTTCAACATAAAGTTGACTCACAAACTATATTTTATATCTCTTTTTTCTGACCATGTGTTGCAAGCAGAGCTCTCTAGATGAGTTAAAGTTCCAAAATTTTTTATTAATTTTTTTGGAAAAAATGAGGAGTTGACTGTCGAGCATATGGATCGTTATACAGTGAAAATCGGAGTTCTAGCTAATAACGAGCAAATTAAAATGAGGTATTTTTCTTTTTCTCTGACTACAAATGCTTTCACTTGATTCTCAAATTTATAGTCCAAGTCGATCTATTTATGGAAACTGTTGGAAAAGAGTTTTCATGATCAATTTTTTAGAGGATAATTAAATGTTACACTCTCTAATTTGTTCTCAATAAAAAATATAAGAAAGAGATTATGAAAGACTATCTTATTCAATTAAAAAATATAAGAAATAAGTACTATAATTTGATCCTAGAGTTTGAAATTATAAAAAAAAGTGATTAATAGGCTTGACTTCAAAATTAGTAAAAAGATAGTTAACCAATAATTTATTGACTTTGCTCAATTGATAGAAAAAGTTTGTCAGATGAAAAGGCTACAAAAAGAAAAAGAGTAAGAAATGAGAACTTTTTTAAAGAAATGGTAATTTTTGTTAGTTGTGTGATGTCTTTTGAAGGTCAAAAACAATATGCTTGCAGTCGAAACAAAAGACGAGTCACAATCTATATGTCAATCTCTTAATTTTGTTGAAGAAAAATATATTCCAAAAGAAGAAAATTACTAAAAGTAAGTCAAAATTATCTAACAAGATACTGGATATGAAGGTCGACAAAAATTCTTGTTAGTTGACCTCAAACTTTGTTGAATTTGAGGGACTTGTTGTCAATACGATGGTGAACCAAGAAACTTAGTTTGACATCAGCATGCTCAAAGTAAGAGTTATATACTCTAAGGTTGGTGAAAATTTATTAAACTTTCTGATCCGGTAAAAAAAAAGTCAAAAATGAATATGGCTATGTCCTTTAGGTGCATTGCAAAAGAGAAAAAGAGAAGTAGTTGACAAATAATCAAGATAAAAGATACGCTTGTGAGGGCGAAGCTTGAACTCTTTTTAGGAAGGGGCTAACATGGAAAATACAACTAAATAAAAAGCAAAAAATAAAATTAGGAGGGGCCAAATTATAAAATTTGAGGACTTTATAAGTAAAATTTATTTATTTGGGAAGGGCCATTGCCCCCTTCATATATACTAAGCTTCGCCCTGTTTGTAAAAGTTGATACAAAAGACGAAGATAAATTCAAATTTACTTTTGGATTGAATTTAAAGGTGGTTTTGAAGTTTTTAATGCTTCTTCATCAAAATTGAAGTCATCTAACATTTTAAAGAGTATTTTGTTGTGCCAAAAATTTGGCACAAATGATCGATGTAAAAAAGAATTTAACAGTTAAATTTGAAGATCATATGTGTATGAAGCACACCATGGTTGGAGAAAATAAGAATGAGTTAAACTCGATGGTCAAGTTACCTTATTCTTGGTGCCTAAATTTATTTAAGGTTCAAGACTACTTGGGATTCAAGTTTATTTGAGATCCAAGACTACTTGAGGTTTAAGACTACTTGAAGTCTATGTTTGTTTGAGGTCTAAGACTACTTGAAGTGTAAGTTTGCTTGAAGTCTAAAGTCTAAAAATACTTGAAGTCCAAGGTTATATGAATTAGTTTAAGATTTTTTCTCTAAAAATAGGATTAGTTTCATTAAATTAGGGGAGTTTCCATGCATTCACACATTCACAGATTTTAACAATTCCCAGTTACACTGACGCATGGAAACATTGTAACAGCCCAGACCACCCGCTAGCACGATATTGTCCGCTTTGGCACACAAGGCCTAACGGTTTTGCTTTTGACGATAGGGATGCTAGCCGAAGCCCCCCACACTCACTCGTCAAAACGCGTCATGCTAGGGAGAGGTATCCACACCCTTATAAGGCATGCTTCGTTCCCCTCTCCAACCGATGTGGGCCTTACAATCCACCACCCTAAGGGAGTCCAGCGCCCTCGCTGGCACATCGATCTGGGTTCTGGCTCTGATACCATCTGTAACAGCCCAGACCACCCGCTAGCACGATATTGTCCGCTTTGGCACACAAGGCCTAACGGTTTTGCTTTTGACGATAGGGATGCTAGCCGAAGCCCCCCACACTCACTTGTCAAAACGCGTCATGCTAGGGAGAGGTATCCACACCCTTATAAGGCATGCTTCGTTCCCCTCTCCAACCGATGTGGGCCTTACAAACATGAGTCAAGAGTCCACGTAAATATTGGTCGACTCCATTTTTCTTTTAGTCATTTTAATTCTATCTTTTTTTTTCTATTATTTAAATTTTATCGTTTTCAATTAGATACTTGTCAATTTTTATACATTTTAATATAATTCTTGTAATTTTTAATTTTTTATATTTTTACAGTTATTTTTTCTTGCTTTTAACTTTGTTCGGTTAGTCGGTTGGTTCCTGAACGGGTCGGAGATGCGGGGTGTACAATCAGGAAACCTAGATGTGGGTTGCTCGAGCGTGACTGGACCTCCCGGGCAAGCGTTGGAGGGAGAGAAAAGGAGCTTCTCGATCTCCCAGGCTGGTGGTGTGATGAGAGGGGGAGCCACCTGCAAAAGGGATTTCGACGCTCAAGTCAGAATCCATACAAGGTGGCAGAAAAGGTGAGGGTTAGGTGATGTACTTGGGAGAGGGGTAGGGTCCTCCCCTTATATAGTCTGCACCTATGGCGGGTCCCACAGGAACAAACCCACTTCCAGGAAATTTCCTTCTCCAGCTGTCATGTACCTCACAGGGAGAGAGGAGGTGTCTCAGGTTTCTTGCCGGTTCGACTGTTGCATACCTGTCGGGTCGACCGGTCGGGCCTGGCCATCAGACCAGTTGGGCTGGGCCAAAACAGTGCCCCCAACATGTCAACCATAGTCGTGGGCGCCGTTGTTGGCGCGTTCCATTATACTTTCTCTTTGGTTGGGTGCTCGCGGGGTCGGCCACTCGTGATAGGGGCGTGCCCCCTACGCGCGAGTGGGTTTTAGCGTTTCGAGAGAATGTCATTCATTGCCTCGTTCTCCGCACCTGTCATTTAATGCCATTATGGCTGACTTGAAAGTTTGGAAAAAAATTCAGTTCTACCCCTGACTTTCGCGCTTCCCTATAGTGGCAGTTATTCCTCAGTGTTCACTTTCTTTCCCCATTCTCACGTTTCATCTTCTCATTTCCCCCTTTTGCACCATTCCTTCTCATTTTTTCCTCTCCTAATTTTTGGATTCCACTGCCCTTATCCACTTCCAATTCAACTGCAACTGCATTCCCTCGGATTTTTCCAGTTTCCTTTGACAGCAATCTTCCTGGTAAGCACTTCTTTCTCAATCCTTTGTGAATGAATGTTGCTATTGCTATTATTGCCACCGTTTCACTTTGTAGTTCATAGGTTGTGTATGCTTTTTCACTTGGATGACACCACTGTTAGTTAGGCTTTTAGGAGGGGTTACCACTATATCTCTAGTTTTTGTTTTTATCATTTTCTTAACTGTAGATATGCTTGCTACTATAGATAGGCTTGCTTGTAACGCGTAGTGCTGGTTCTGGATTAACCAGTTTTCCGACCTATCAAACTGTTTGACTAAGTGGTGCCTCCACTGTAGGTATGACATAACGTCCTGTTGTGAGGGCTCCCGTAGACCGGTATGCCTGGGTGACATCAGATGTGAAGGATACTCAAATTAGCGAATAACTCTGGAGGAGCTCACGGAGTTTCGTAAACCGACCAATTGTGCGGAGGAGGTCCCGAGGAGGATCATTACGACGTGTTCGTTCCCACAGACCGGGAACGAATATGCCATCTTAACTTAAACACTCCCCGGGTTGCTGATTAGATCTGGTTGTATAAAGCAATGTTCACCAGCCTGTGGGTTCGTATCCCCTTCTCTCCCTTCCAAATGGCGCTACTGAACCGATGTGACGTGGCGCCATCGTAACTGCACCTGAACAGTTGGGCCTCCATCCGATGCTTCGAGATGGTCTGCGAATATCTTGAGCTACCAGTCTCGGTGGAGGTATTCTTGTGGTTCTTTGTCTTGACGAATCCCTCAAAGGAAGGGAGAGCCAAGAAGGGATATATGTCTTTTCGGAGAGCCCAGGGTAGACGGATTTTCGGGTTGTTCGAAGACTCTTTTCATGGTTTCAAAGAAAAGTACTTTAAAGCGCGGGAGAGGGGACGGGGCCCGAGGTCATCGTTGTTGATAATCCGAGGAAAAGAAAACCGACCTCTAGCCCCGAGGGAGTTCTCACCGTAATGGAGAAGAACATCGATGCTAGAAACTTTATTGACTCCCAAGTCCTACCCAGCACGGAGGACTTCTTTCATGGTGGAGATCTTGCCTCCCGGGCCAAGTGGGTGTATCGCACCTTGCTCCGGGCTGCCACCATAGCGAGGAAAGTGGAACCCATTTTGGCTGGGGCTCAAACTCTGGAGGGTAAGCTTCAGGCAGCCGTCAATGCCCATGGAAAGTTAAAACTGGAGGTGGAGTCGCTGAAGACACAGCTGACTACTTCTAAAGAAAAAATCAAGACTTCTGATGCGACGGTTGCCTGGCTTACCGAGTGAGAGCTTACTCTGGAGTGCCAGTTCAATGTTGCCCAAGGTCGGCTGAAGGAGTTGGAGAAGGAGTGCGACGATGCCGTCTTGTCGGCAAACACTGCTAAGGCTGAGGTTGTGGAACTGAAGAAGAAAAATAAAGAGACAGTAATGAGCGGATATTTTATACGCTTTTGGCATCATTTTCATATAGTTTTTAGTATGTTTTGTTTAGTTTTTATTAAGTTTTTATAGGTTTTAGTGTTAAATTCACATTTTTGGATTCTACTATGAGTTTTTGTATTTTTGTACAATTTCAGGTAATTTCTAGCTGAAATTGAAGAACTGGAGCAAAACTTTGATTCAGAGACAGAGAAAGCACTGTAGATGCTATCCGGATCTGACCTCCTTGCACTCGGAAGAGCTTTTCTGGAGTTACAGACGTCCAAATGGAGCATTCTTAACGGCTATGGAAAGCTGACTTTCAGAGCTTTCCATCAATTTATAATAGTCCATATTTTGATTCAGATTAGAAGGTCCAAAACTGGCGTCCAACGCCAGCTACCTGCCCCCTTCTAGGCATCCAGCGCCCACAGAGCAGAGACCAGCGTCCAAACACCCAGAGAGGACCCCCTAGCCAGCGTTCAACACACTAGAAGCCTCATAGCATGTGGATCTCATCAAAGCTCAGCCCAAACACTCACCAAGTGGGCTCCAAAAGTAGATTTTAGCACTAAAAAAATTGTTTTACCCTTATTAGTCATTATTTAGTATTTAAGGGATTAGATTTATGTTATTCGGGGACTTTGGAGACTTCTTTTACCACTTTACACATTTATTATTGTATTTTCTTTTCAGTATGAGTTTCTAAACCTCCTAGGTTGAGGGGAGGAACCCTGCTGAGTCCTATGAATTAATAAAAGTATTACTGTTTCTTCTTCGATCCGTGTTTGATTTATTTCTAAGATGTATACTCACTCTTCAACATGGTGAATAGGATGATCAGTGACAATCAACTCTGTTCATCATACTAAGATGAACATGCCTGACAAACACCCGCGTCTACTTGGATTCGTGTGAATACGTGACTAGAAAGCGCGAACCAACAGCTATGTTTATACATCTATCAGACGGCTAATCCAAGACTTCGTTGGGGACTTCTCGAGACACCAGTTTAGCCAATTTCCATGGAAATTAGGGTCTCCGTGGTATAGGCTAAAATCCAAAGAAGCAGCATCCTCTGGTCCGGAAGATTCGACCTTGTCTGTGGCGTTTTGAGTAGGATCGCCAAGAGAATGAACTGCTAGAGCTTCACCCTTTGTCAGATTAGATGACCACGGCCAATGGCGTTTAATTTAGAGTATAGGAGATTGATGACCACAGCCCATGGCATCAATCACATACAGCCTGCCATAGAAGAGATCACTCACAAGCAAAGAAGACAGTACTACTAGAGTTCATTCAGAAAGGCAAAGCAACTCCAATCCTCAACTATATTCCTATTACTGACTCTATTTGATATAAAAAGTAATTTATACAATATTCCTTTAATGCAATTAAGCCTCAATCCACAACCTTCTGATTTCGACTGACTAAGACCTGCAAGATAACCATAGCTTGCTTCAAACCACAACCCTCATGGGATCGATCCTGACTCGCTCAGGTATTACTTGGACGACCTAGTGTACTTGCTGGTACAAATGTACGAAAGTGTGGGAAGTCGTGCACCAGACAGTGAAGCACACTCGAAATGCCATCGGGGCCACAGAGGAGGCGATTAAAGCTCAAGTGAAGCTGCTGGCTCCCGACTTCGATGTCTCGGCCGTTAGCGCCTTCAATACCATTAAAGATGGCAAGATTGTCGACCTCCCGAAGAAGTGAAAAGTAAAGACTTGTGCATTTTGTATAATTTCCTTTTGCCGCTTGTGGCTTAGTGTTATGTACTTTTGAACTGGTAGTTTGTAGTTTTTGTAAAACAATTTACCATTTTGTCGCACACCGACAACAAAAGAAGCCAAAAAGTGGCTTTTATTATTTAAGTACTTGTATTATGGCCATATTTTTGTAGCTGTTTAGTGTGGTACTTCATGATTTTGATGGCTCCTGGGGTGATCAGTCCTGTGATGCCGCAATCTTATTGAACTGGCTGGTTAAAGTAACCGAACGATGCCTTGAAGGCAGTAAGTTGGAAATAAAAATAAATTATTAAAGTTCAACAAAGTGTAATTAAAGCATGCTAAGTTCACGAACTAAACAAACGAGGTAAGTAAACAGTAGCAAATGAACATGAAACTAAAGATAAGTAAACAGTAGATTCTTTACTAAATCGGGGTACCGACTGACCACCGGGTCCGTTGAGGCTTCTAGGAGTAGAATTTCTTTAAATTCCCTACGTTCCATGTTCTGGGTACCTCCTTCCCGTCCAGTCGCTCCAGCTTATATGCTCCTCTACCGACCACTTCCTTTATCCTGTACGGGCCTTCCCAGCTGGCTGCCAGCTTCCCTTCTCCTGGGCTCAGCAGACCTACATCGTTGCATCGTAGGACCAGGTTGTTTGGTTCAAAACTCCTTTTAAGGACTTTGGCATTATACCGCAGGGCTATTCTCTACTTTAACGCCGTCTCTGATAAGTAGGTCATCTCCCTGGTCTCATCGACCAGATCCTTCTTCATCATTGTTGTCAAACTCTCGAATTAACTCGTAAACTCGTACGAGTTTATGAGTTTAGATATGGATTCGAGTTGACTCGGACATAGACTCTATCCTGAGTAAACTCGGCTAGACTCGGTCAAACTCGGACAAACTCGTGAGTTTAGGACCGAGTTAGCAAGATTGTGTTTTTCTTCATTTTTGCTCAAAAAGACGTTATTTTGAATCCAAAAAAACACTTTTTTTTATTAGGGTTACGATAACACTCCCAAAGAATGAAAGAAAACTCACCCACAACTCACTCATTTGCGTCGTTTCTCTCAAATCTCACTTTCTCCATGTTCTGCCGCAGTCGTTGTTCCCCGTCAAGCCACCGTTGTTCGCCTGTGTCTGCTATCTCTGCTCTGATTTGCACCATTGTCTTTGTGAATTTTACCTATGTTGCCCTCTGTTTTGTATTTCTTCATATCTCCACTATCCGCAACTCTATCGTGCTATCACCGTTCACGAGTTCGACTACTTCTCCTACACTCCTATCTCTACTCTGGTATGCACCGTCGTGAAATCCATGACTCTTTGTCGCCATCGTTTCGTGCTGCTGCTGCACCCTCACCACCGCTGCCTACTGCACCCTTGTCTTCGATCTGCTGTTGCTGGGACTTTGCCCCTTCTTTTCTTCTGCATCCTCTATTTTTTGTATGCCTTTTGCCCTTTTTTTGAGCCTTTACTTCTTGATTTAGTTTTTTTTTTTAATTTTATTGCTTCTAATTTTAGCCTATTGCTTATCGTTTATGTTAGATGGCCAGATGGTTCATCCATTCATGGATGATTAGTAATTAATTATTTTGATTAAATTTAATTTGATTATTTGATATTGTTCAATGTTTAATTAAAGATTTAGTATTACAGATTTAGAATTTTTAATTTTGTGTGTTCTATGTTGTATTTGTAAAAGAATAATTATAGTTGATTTGAATGTATATTTTAAAATATTTGTTATAATGTATGCTACTATTTTAATTTATTATGTGCTTTAAGATTGATATTATTAATTTTGAAGGGTTAGAATTGAGTAAATATACATTATGTAAGAATATATATATATATAAACTTCATAACAGGTGAACTCGTACGAGTCTACGAGTTAACTCGCGAGTCGAGTCTAGGTCAGCTCCACGAGTTTACTTAGACTCGCGAGTTTGACAACCTTGTTCTTCATTGCTTCCTCAACTCCGCCAAGGAGTAGTCGTGGGCTAGGTTCTCCTATTTCCACAGGGATCATCGCAGCGACCCCGTAGGTGAGCCGGAAAGGCGTCTCCCCAGTGGAGGATCGTGGTGTTGTCCTGTAGGACCATAAAACTGATGCGAGTTCGTCTACCCATGCTTCTTTCTTCTGGTCAAGTCGTTTCTTAAGGCTTTGGAGGATGACTTTATTCATTGCTTCCACTTGGCCATTGGTCTGCGGGTGCTCTACTGACGAGAACCTTTGCTTTATCCCTAGACCGGTAAGGAACTCACCAAACTTCTTGTTAGCAAAATGTGTCCCATTATCCGATATTACGACCTCCGAGATTCTGAACTGGGAGATCACCTTCTGCCACCTGAATTTTCGGCAATTTGCTGACGATATGCTGGCCAGGGCCTCCGCCTAAACCCACTTGGTGTAGTAACTATGGCCACGATTAAGTATTGACCTGTCCGGGGCCCACTAGAAAGGGGCCCAGGAGGTCGAGCCCCCACTGGCTGAAAGGCCAGGAGGCCAAAAGCAAACTCAACTCCGTTGCCAGGGTCCTATAGAAATTGGCATTTTCCTAGCACTTTTTGCACTTTTTCACGAATTCTTGGGAGTCCGCCATCATCGAGGGTGAATAGTAACCGGCCCTGACGAGCTTCCGGGCCAAAGCCTTTCCCCCGATGTGGTGGCCACAGCACCCCTCATGGACTTCTCTTAAGACATAGTCCGTTAGATCGAGGCGTAGGCATTTCAACAGGGGTTGGTTTAGTCCCCTCTTGAATAGTTGGCCATGTACTATCACATCTTTGGCCGCTTCCCTTCTTACCACCTTCGAAGCATTCTTATCCTCAGGGAGTTCTCCCTTCTCCAAGAAGTCGGTAATTGGATCCATCCATGAGGGGATGTCGGCTGCTTGGGTTATATGTAAAGTGACTGTTGGCTCCTTCACTAATCCTTGGATCAGGGATCGGTTTCTTGCGTCCTGGATTCGTGCTCGCCAGTTTTGACAGGAGGTCAGCTCGGGTATTCCTTTCTCTTAGAACGTGCTGCACCACGACCTCGTCAAATTCTTCACTCAACTTTTTGACCCTTTCCAAGTACTTTTGCAGCAGGGAGTCCCTGGCTTGATATGTTCCATTACTCTCTCACCACATTCTGAATTTTTTGCATGGTCTACACAGGTTTGGTAGTGAGGTGTTTCCTAAAGTCTTCGTTCAACAGCCCGTTTGTCAGACACAGGCTGGCCACTGAGTCAATCAGGCCATCAATCTCTAGGCATTCGTCGTTGAACCTGTCAACATACTTCCTGGTCGGTTCCCCGCTTCTTTGGGTAACCCCTAGAAGGTTGATCGGGTGCTTGGATTTGGCAATGCGCGTGCTAAATTGTGCTAGAAAACCACGAGTTATGTCCGCGAAAGTCGTCACAGACCCTTGAGGGAGAGCGTTGAACCATCGGATTGCCGGTCCTGCCAGGGTCACGGGAAAAGCGCGACATTTCACCTCGTCGCCCACGCCTTCCAGGTTCATCCTGGCCTCAAAGGCCGTTAGGTGTTCTTGGGGGTCCTGGGTTCCGTCGTCTCTCATGTCCGATTGCTTGTCGAAAAGTTTCGGCAGCCGGACCTCGAGAAGGGAGTGGTGAAAAGGGTTTGCTCCCATGATTATGGGGTTTCGTCGGCTTCTTGGTCTCTCCCTGCTCTCTTCTCGCGCTTCCCCCTCGGCGTGTCTCGCTAAGGGCCGTCTCCTCGGTATTTCCCTACTTTCCCCTAGGCCTTTTGACTCCGCGCGGGTCAGCGGGGTTCAGGATCCCATTGTACACCTGGCGTGGTTCCTCCGGGGGCTTCTTCCTTGGGCTTTCCCTCTCCTTTGAAGAGACTGGAAACGAGGTTGACTCAGGCCGGGCTGGTAGCGCTCCCTGGTCGCCAGCTCCCTCTCAAGGTTTTGCACCCTGTGGCGCAACTCCTGTATTATTCTCGCGCTGTCACTTCCCATTCCTCCGAAAGGGCGCCTTTCCCGGGAACGGGAGGGATGCTCATCCCCGCGGGAGGGGGATCTTGTTCATCTGCGGGAAGAAGCTAAGGAGGCCATCCTACTGGTTCAGTGGGCATTCTCCTCTACGCGCGGCTCGCCTCCCTCTTATCCTTCCACTGGGCCCAATGGTGTGGGAAATCGTGATCGTTCATTCCTTGGTAACGGCGCTAAAAACTTAATACGCACGTTCATAATCTTAGTTCTTTGTCACAACTTCGCACAACAAACCAGAAAGTGCACTGTGTCGTCCAAGTAATAAACCTTACGTGAGTAAAGGTCGATCCCACGGAGATTGTCGGCTTGAAGCAAGTTATGGTCACCTTGTAAATCTCAGACAGGCGGATTCAAATGGTTATGGTGAATTGATAAATAAAATATAATTTAAAATATAAAATAGGATAGAGATACTTATGTAATTCATTGGTGAGAATTTCAGATAAGCGTATAGAGATTCTTTTGTTCCTCCTGAACCTCTGCTTTCCTGCTGTCTTCATCCAATCATTCATACTCCTTTCCATGGCAAGCTTATGTTGGGCATCACAGTTGTCAATGGTTACATCCCGTCCTCTCAGTGAAAATGGTCCAAAATGCGCTGTCACCGCACGGCTAATCATCTGTCGGTCCTCGATCATACTGGAATAGGATTCAGTAATCCTTTTGCGTCTGTCACTACGCCCAGCACTCGCGAGTTTGAAGCTCGTCACAGCCATCCCTTCCCAGATCCTACTCGGAATACCACAGATAAGGTTTAGACTTTCCGGATCTCAAGAATGGCCGCCAATAATTCTAGCCTATACCACGAAGACTCTGATCTCATGGAATGGAAGGCTCGGTTGTCAGGCGAGGCAACCATGCGTCATGAACCAGGAGGCTAAGAGATACGCACTCAAGCTATTGCAAGTAGAACGGAAGTGGTTGTCAGGCACGCGTTCATAGGTGAGAATAATGATGAGTGTCACGGATCATCACATTCGTCAGGTTGAAGAACGAGTGTATATCTTAGAGAAGAAATAGGCGTGAATTGAATAGAAAAACAATAGTACTTTGCATTAATTCATGAGGAGTAGCAGAGCTCCACACCTTAATCTATGGTGTGTAGAAACTCTACCGTTGAAAATACATAAGAACAAGGTCCAGGCATGGCCGAATGGCCAGCCCCCCAAAGAGGGTTCAATCATCAAAACATGATCAAAAGATGTAAATACAATAGTAAAAAGTCCTATTTATACTAAACTAGTTACTAGGGTTTACAGAGATAAGTAAATGATGCAGAAATTCACTTCCAGGGCCCATTTGGTGTGTGCTTGGGCTGAGCATTGAGATTTACACATGTAGAGGTCTTCCTTGGAGTTAAACGCCAGTTTGTAACCTATTTCTAGCGTTTAACTCTGCTTTGCAACCTGTTTCTGGCGTTTAACTCTAGAATAGGGTAGAAAGCTGGCGTTGAACACCAATTTGCATCATCTAAACTCGGGTAAAATATAGACTATTATATATTTCTGGAAAGCCTTGGATGTCTACTTTCCAACGCAATTGAGAGTGTGCCATTTGGACTCCTATAGCTCCAAAAAATCCACTTTGAGTGCAGGGAGGTCAGAATCCAACAGCATCTGCAGTCCTTCTTCAGCCTCTGAATCTTCTTTTTGCTCAAGTCCCTCAATTTCAGCCAGAAATTACCTGAAATCACAGAAAAACATACAAACTCATAGTAAAGTCCAGAAATGTGATTTTTATTTAAAAACTAATAAAAACATACTAAAAACTAATCAAATCATACTGAAAACTATGTAAAAATACTGCCAAAAAGCGTATAAATTATCCGCTCATCACAACACCAAACTTAAATTGTTGCTTGTCCCCAAGCAACTGAAAATCAAATAGGATAAAAAGAAGAGAATATACTATAAATTCCAAAATATCAATGAAACTTAGCTCCAATCAGATGAGCGGGACTAGTAGCTTTTTGCCTCTGAGCAGTTTTGGTATCACTTTATCCTTTGAAGTTCAGAATGATTGGCATCTATAGGAACTCAGAATTCAGATTGTGTTATTGATTCTCCTAGTTTAGTATGTTAATTCTTGAACACAGCTACTTTATGAGTCTTGGCCGTGGCCCTAAGCACTTTGTTTTCCAGTATTACCACCAGATACATACATGCCACAGACACATAACTGGGTGAACCTTTTCAGATTGTGACTCAGCTTTGCTAAAGTCCCCAATTAGAGGTGTCCAGGGTTCTTAAGCACACTCTTTTTTTTGCTTTGGACCTTGACTTTAACCGCTCATTCTCAAGTTCTCACTTGACACCTTCACGCCACAAGCACATGGTTAGGGACAGCTTGGTTTAGCCGCTTAGGCCGGATTTTATTCCTTTAGGCCCTCCTATCCACTGATGCTCAAAGCCTTGGATCTTTTTTATTACCCTTGCCTTTTGGTTTTAAGGGCTATTGGCTTTTTGCTCTTGCCTTTTGGTTTAAAGAGCTTTTGGCTTTTTCTGCTTGCTTTTTCTTTTTCTTCCTTTTTTCTCTCCATTTTTCTTTTCTTTTTTTTTTTTCGCAAGCTTTTGTATTCACTGCTTTTTCTTGCTTCAAGAATCATTTTTATGATTTTTTAGATTATCAAATAACATGTCTCCTTTTCATCATTCTTTCAAGAGCCAACATATTTAACATTCATAAACAACAATATCAAAAGACATATGAACTGTTCAAGCATTCATTCAGAAAACAAGAAGTATTGTCACCACATCAAAATAATTAAACTAGTTTAAAAGATGAATTCGAAACCATGTACTTCTTGTTCTTTTGTAATTAAAACATTTTTCATTTAAGAGAGGTGATGGATTCATAGGACATTCATAGCTTTAAGACATAGACAATTAAACACTAATGATCATATAGTAAAGACACAAACATAAATAAAACATAAAGCATAGTAAACGAAAAACAGAAAAATAAGAACAAGGAGATTAAGGAACGGGTCCATCTTAGTGAGGGTGGCGTCTTCCTCTTCTTGAAGAACCAATGGTGCTCTTGAGCTCCTCTATGTCTCTTCCTTGTCTTTGTTGCTCCTCCCTCATAGCTCTTTGATCTTCTCTAATCTCATGGAGGATGACGCAGTGCTCTTGGTGCTCCATCCTTAGTTGTCCCATGTTGGAACTTAATTCTCCTAGGGAGGTGTTGATTTGCTCCCAATAGTTTTGTGGAGGAAAGTGCATCCCTTGAGGCATCTCAGGGATTTCATGGTGAGGAATTTCCTCATGCTCTTGTTGAGGTCCATGAGTAGGCTCTGTTGTTGTGCAGTCAAATGCTCTACTACTGAGCTATGGACCCTTGAGATGAATCTCTCCATCTCCCATGACTCAGAGGTGGAAGCAATTGCCTTCTCTTTCCTCTTTCTTGAGGTTTCTCTGGCCTTAGGTGCCATTGATGGTTATGGAAAAACAAAAGCAATACTTTTACCACACCAAACTTAAAAGGTTTGCTCGTCCCCGAGCAAAAGAAGAAAGAAAGTAGTAGAAGAAGAAGAAGAATGGAGGAGAGGGAGAGAGGTGTGTATTCAGCCAAGGGGAAGAAGAGAGGGTTGTGTTGTGTGAAAATGAAGAAGGAATGAGGGGTTTATATAGAAGTGGGGGAAGGTTTAGGGTTCGGCCATTATGGTTGGGTTTGGGAGGGAAAAGAATTTGAATTTTGGAGGTAGGTGGGCATTATGGGGAAGAGTGGTTGAGGTGATTGGTGAAGGGTATATGGGGAAGAGGGTTATGAAAATGTGTGAAGAGATAAGAAGAGGTAGGGTAGGTGGGGATCCTGTGGGGTCCACAGATCCTGAGATGTCAAGGATTTAGCATCCCTGCTCCAATTAGGCGTGCAAAACGCCCTTTGTATGCAATACTGGCGTTTAACGCCAGACTGCTGCCTGTTTTTGGCATTAAACGCCCAAATGTAGCCTGTTTCTGGCGTTTAACGCCACTTCCATGCTCTGTTCTGGCGTTAAATGCCAGTCTGGTACTTGTTTCTGGCGTTTAACGCCAGCTTGATGCTTCTTTCTGGCGTTAAACGCCAGTTTGATGCTTCTTATTGGAACGCCAGTAAGTTCTTCCTCCAGGGTGAGCTATTTTTAATGCTGTTTTTCATTCTGTTTTTGATTTTTCAGTAGTTTTTGTGACTCCACATGATCATCAACCTAATAAAACACGAAATAACAATAAAAATAAATAGATATAATTAAATAACATTGGGTTGCCTCCCAACAAGCGCTTCTTTAATGTCAATAGCTTGACAGTGAGCTCTCATGGAGCCTCACAGATGTTCAGAGCATTGTTGGGACATCACAACACCAAACTTAGAATTTGAATGTGGGGGTTCAACACCAAACTTAGAGTTTGGTTGTGGCCTCCCAACACCAAACTTAGAGTTTGACTGTGGGGCTTTGGTTGACTCTGCAGTGAGAGAAGCTTTTCATGCTTACTCTCCATGGTTACAGAAGGAGATCCTTGAGTTTTAAACACAAGGTTGTCCTCATTTAGTTGCAGGACCAACTCTCCTCTGTCCACATCAATCACAGCTTTTGCTGTGGCTAGGAAGGGTCTTCCAAGGATGATGGATTCATCCTCATCCTTCCCAGTGTCTAGGATTATGAAATCAGCAGGGATGTAAAGGCCTTCAACCTTTACTGGCACGTCCTCTATTAGTCCATAAGCCTGTTTTCTTGAGTTGTCTGCCATCTCTAATGAGATTCTGGCAGCTTGCACCTCAAAGATCCCTAGTTTCTCCATTACAGAGAGTGGCATTAAGTTTATTCCTGACCCCAGGTCACACAGAGCCTTCTCAAAGGTCATAGTGGCTATGTTACAGGGAATTAGGAATTTACCAGGATCCTGTTTCTTTTGAGGTAGAGTTTGCTGAACCAAGGCATTTAGTTCCTTGATGAGCAATGGAGGTTTATCCTCCCAAGTCTCATTACCAAATAATTTGACATTCAGCTTCATGATTGCTCTTAAATATTGAGCAACTTGCTCTTCAGCAATGTCTTCATCTTCTTCAGAAGATGAATAGTCATCAGAGCTCATGAATGGTAAAAGGAGGTTCAATGGAATCTCTATGGTCTCTAGATGAGCCTCAGATTCCTTTGGTTCCTCAAAGAGAAACTCCTTATTGGTCACTGAACATCCCAGGAGGTCTTCCTCACTAGGATTCACGTCCTCCTCCTCCTCTCTGGGTTCGGCCATACCAAGTAAGTTAATGGCCTTGCACTCTCTCTTTGGATTCTCTTCTGTATTGCTTGGGAGAGTACTGGGAGGAGTTTCAGTGATTCTTTTACTCAACTTGTCCACTTGTGCCTCCAAATTTCTAATGGAGGACCTTATTTCATTCATGAAACTTAGAGTGGCCTTAGATAGATCAGAGACTATATTTGCTAAGCTAGATGGATTCTGCTCAGAATTCTCTGTTTGTTGCTGAGTGGATGATGGAAAAGGCTTGCTATTGCTAAACCTGTTTCTTCCACCATTATTAAAGCCTTGTTGAGGCTTTTGTTGATTCTTCCATGAGAAATTTGGATGATTTCTCCATGAGGGATTATAGGTATTTCCATAGAGTTCCCCCATGCATTGTTGTCAAACTCTCGAGTTAACTCGTAAACTCGTATGAGTTTACGAGTTTAGATATGGAATCGAGTTGACTTGGGCATAGACTCTATCTTGAGTAAACTCGGCTAGACTCGGCTAGACTCGGTCAAACTCGAACAAACTCGTGAGTCTAGGACCGAGTTAGCGAGTTTGTATTTTTTTCATTTTTGCTAAAACACTTTTTTTTATTAGTGTTACGATAACACTCCCAAAGAATGAAAGAAAACTCACTCACAAATCACTCATCTGCGTCGTTTCTCTCAAGTCTCACTTTCTCCATATTCTGCCGCAGTCGCCGTTCCCCGTCGAGCTTCCATTGTTCGCCTGTGTCTGCTACCTCTGCTCTGATTCGCGCCATTGTCTTTGTGAATTTTACCTGTGTTGCCCTCTGCTTTGTATTTATTCACATCTCCACTATCCGCAACTCCATCGTGCTATCACCGTTCAACTCCCTCTGCTTTGTCCATGACTATTTGTCGCCATCTTTTCGTGCTGCTGCTGCACCCTCACCACCACTGCCTGCTGCACCCTTGTCTTTGATCTGATGTTGCTGGGACTTTGCCCCCTTCTTTTCTTCTGTATCCTCTATTTTTTGTATGCCTTTTGCCCTTTCTTTGAGCCTTTGCTTCTTGATTTAGTTTTTTTTTTGTTTTTTAAATTTTATTGCTTCTAATTTTAGCCTATTGCTTATCGTTTATGTTAGATGGCCAGATGGTTCATCCATTCATGACTGATTAGTAATTAATTATTTTGATTAGAGTTAATTTGATTATTTAATATTGTTCAATGTTCAATTAAAGATTTATTATTACGGATTTAGAATTTTTAATTTTGTGTGTTCTATGTTGTACTTGTATAAGAATAATTATAGAGGATTTGAATGTGTATTTTAAAGTATTTGTTATAATGTATGCTATTATTTTAATTTATTATGTGCTTTAAGATTGATATTATTAATTTTGAAGGGTTAGAATTGAGTAAATATATATTATGTATGACATATATAAACTTCATAACAGGTGAACTCGTACGAGTCTACGAGTTAACTCGCGAGTCGAGTCTAGGTCAGCTCCACGAGTTTACTTAGACTCGCGGGTTTGACAAGCTTGCCCCCATGTAATTCACCTCTGCTATTGCAGGGTTCTCAGGATCATAAGCTTCTTCTTCAGAAGATGCCTCTTGAGTACTGTTGGAAGCAGCTTGCAATCCATTCAGACTCTGAAAAATCATATTGACTTGCTGAGTCAATATTTTATTCTGAGCCAATATGGCATTCAGAGTATTAATTTCAAGAACTCCCTTCCTCTGAGGCATCCCATTACTCACAGGATTCCTTTCAGAAGTGTACATGAACTGGTTATTTGCAGCCATGTCAATGAGTTCTTGAGCTTCTGTAGGCGTTTTCTTTAGGTGAATGGATCCACCTGCAAAATGGTCCAATGACATCTTAGATAATTCAGACAGACCATCATAGAATATACACAGGATGGTCTATTCTGAAAGCATGTCAGAAGGACAATTTTTGGTCAGTTGCTTGTATCTCTCCCAAGCTTCATAGAGGGATTCACCTTCTTTCTATTTGAAGGTTTGAACATCCACTCTAAGCTTGCTAAGCTTTTGAGGAGGAAAGAAATTGGCTAAGAAAGTCGTGACCAGCTTATCCCAAGAGTTCAGGCTATCTTTAGGTTGAGAGTCCAACCATATTCTAGCTCTGTCTCTTACAGCATACGGGAAAAGTATAAGCCTGTAGACCTCGGGATCAACCCCATTGGTCTTAACAGTATCACAGATTTGCAAGAATTCAGTTAAGAACTGAAAAGGATCTTCTGATGGAAGTCCATGAAACTTGCAATTCTGTTGCATCAGAGAAACTAATTGAGACTTTAGCTCAAAATTGTTTGCTCCAATGGCAGGGATTGAGATGCTTCTTCCATGTAAATTGGAATTTGGTGCAGTAAAGTCACCAAGTATCTTCCTTGCATTGTTATTATTTTTGGCCATGTCTCCTTCTTTTTCGAAAATTTCTGTCAGATTTTCTCCAGAGAGTTGTGCTTTAGCTTCCCTTAACTTTCTCTTCAGAGTCCTTTCAGGTTCAGGATCAGCTTCAACAAGAATGTTCTTATCCTTGTTCCTGCTCATATGAAAAAGAAGAGAACAGAAAAGAAAATATGAAATCTTCTATGTCACAGTATAGAGATTCATTATGTAAGTAGAAGAAGAGAAGAATAGAATGGAGAAGAGAGAAGATGAAGAATTCGAATTTCAAATTATTAAAATTAATTAATTAGAATTCGAAAATATAAAAAGAAATGAAAAATGAAATTAAATTAAATTAAAATTTAAAACAATTAGTTAATTAAAAAGGAATTTTGAAAAAAGAGGAAGGTGATTTTCAAAAATTAGAGAGAGATAATTAGTTAGGTGGTTTTGAAAATGATAAGAATTTTAAAACAAACAAAAAGTCAATTAGTTAGTTGAAAAAGATTTTAAAATCAATTTTTGAAAAGATAAGAAGTTAGAAAAGAAGTTATAAAAGATTTTGAAATTGATTTTGAAAAAGAAATTTAAAAAGATTTGATTTTTGAAAGTTAAAGTTGATTACTTGACTAACAAGAAACAAAAAGATATGATTTTAAAATTTAAAGATTGAACCTTTCTTAATAGGCAAGTAACAAACTTAAAAATTTTTGAATCAATCACAGTAATTGTTAGCATTAATTTTGAAAAATATGAAATAGAAATAAGAAAAAGATTTTGAAAATCACTCATAAAGTTTTCGAAAATATGAAGGAAAAATGAAAAAGATTTTATTTTTGAACAAGATTTGAAAAAGATAGAATTTTTAAATTGAAAATTTGATTTGACTCATAAGAAAACAACTAGATTTTAAAAATTTTTGAAAAAGTCAACTCAAATTTTCGAAAATTTATGAGAGAAAAAGGGAAAGATATATATTTTTTTTTGAATTTTAATGATGAGAGAGAAAAACATCAAAAAGACTCAATGCATGAAAATTTTGGATCAAAACAAATGAAGCATGCAAGAACGCTATGGATGTCAAGATGAACACCAAGAACACTTTGAAGATCAAGATGAACATCAAGACTTATTTTTGAAAATTTTTAAGAAAAGAAAAACATGCAAGACACCAATCTTAGAAATTTTTAATTTTTAGACACTATGAATGCAAGAATGCATATGAAAAACAAGAAAAGATACAAAACAAGAAAAATTAAAGATCAAACATAGAAATTCATCAAGAACACCTTGAAGATCATGAAGAACATATGATGAATTTTCGAAAATTAAAGAAAATTAGAAAAGCATGCAATTGACACCAAACTTAAGAATTGACACTATACTCAAACAAGAAACACAAAATTATTTTTGGTTTTTTTTTTTATTTTATTAAAAAAATTTTTTTGGTATTTTTCGAAAATTGATTTGGAAAAGAAAAATAAGGATTTCAAAATTTTTAATGAGAATTCCAGGAATCATTCAATGTTAGTCTAAAGCTCCGGTCCAGGAATTAGATATGGCTCACTAGCCAGCCAAGCTTTCAGTGAAAGCTCCGGTCCAAAACACTAGACATGGCCAATGGCCAGCCAAGCTTTAGCATACATAGTTCAAGCATGTGAAGAAGAAGCCTCAGTCCAAAAGAATTTAGACATGGCTTTACAGCCAGCCAGGATTCAACCTATCTCATGAGATTCTAGAATTCCTTCTTAAAAATTATAAAGAATATAGAATAATTTATTTTTTAAGAAATTTTTTTTTTGAAAATTTTTCGAAAGTAAAAAGAATAAAAACAAAAACTTAAAATTAAAATAAAATTACCTAATCTGAGCAACAAGATGAACCGTTAGTTGTCCAAACTCGAACAATCCCCGGAAACGGCGCCAAAAACTTGGTGTGGGAAATCGTGATCGTTTATTCCTTGGTAACGGCGCTGAAAACTTAATACGCACGTTCATAATCTTAGTTCTTTGTCACAACTTTGCACAACTAACCAGCAAGTGCACTGGGTCGTCCAAGTAATAAACCTTACGTGAGTAAGGGTCGATCCCACAGAGATTGTCAGCTTGAAGCAAGCTATGATCACCTTGTAAATCTCAGTCAGGCGGATTCAAATGGTTATGGTGAATTGATAAATAAAATATAATTTAAAATATAAAATAGGATAGAGATACTTATGTAATTCATTGGTGAGAATTTCAGATAAGCGTATAGAGATGCTTTTGTTTCTCTGAACCTCTGCTTTCCTGCTGTCTTCATCCAATCATTCATACTCCTTTCCATGGCAAGCTTATGTTGGGCATCACCGTTGTCAATAGTTACATCCCGTCCTCTCAGTGAAAATGGTCCAAAATGCGCTGTCACCGCACGGCTAATCATCTGTCGGTCCTCGATCATACTGGAATATGATTCAGTAATCCTTTTGCGTCTGTCACTACGCCCAGCACTCGCGAGTTTGAAGCTCGTCACAGCCATCCCTTCCCAGATCCTACTCGGAATACCACAGACAAGGTTTAGACTTTCCGGATCTCAAGAATGGCCGCTAATAATTATAGCCTATACCACGAAGACTCTGATCTCATAGAATGGAAGGCTCGGTTGTCAGGCGAGGCAACCATGCGTCATGAAACTCTACCGTTAAAAATACATAAGAACAAGGTCCAGGCATGGCCGAATGGCCAGCCCCCCCAAAGAGGGTTCAATCATCAAAACATGATCAAAAGATGTAAATACAATAGTAAAAAGTCCTATTTATACTAAACTAGTTACTAAGGTTTACAGAGATAAGTAAATGATGCAGAAATCCACTTCTGGGGTCCACTTGGTGTGTGCTTGGGCTGAGCACTGAGCTTTACACGTGTAGAGGTCTTCCTTGGAGTTAAACACCAGTTTGTAACCTATTTTTGGCGTTTAACTCTGCTTTGCAACCTGTTTCTGGCGTTTAACTCCAGAATAGGGCAGAAAGCTGGCGTTGAACGCTAGTTTGTGTCATCTAAACTCGAAAAAAGTATGGACTATTATATATTGATGGAAAGCCCTGGATGTCTACTTTCCAACGCAATTGAGAGCGCACCATTTGGACTCCTGTAGCTCCAGAAAATCCACTTTGAGTGCAGGGAGGTTAGAATCCAACAGCATCTGCAGTCCTTCTTCAGCCTCTGAATCTGCTTTTTGCTCAAGTCCCTCAATTTCAGCCAGAAATTACCTGAAATCACAGAAAAACATACAAACTCATAGTAAAGTCCAGAAATGTGATTTTTATTTAAAAACTAATAAAAATATACTAAAAACTAATCAAATCATACTGAAAACTATGTAAAAATACTGCCAAAAAGCGTATAAATTATCCGCTTATCACCCAACGAGAAATCCATTCAGGTCAGGTCCCCCACAGACGGCGCCAATGTTCGGTTAGTCGGTTGGTTCCTGAACGGGTCAGAGATGCGGGGTGTACAATCAGGGGACCTAGATGCGGGTTGCTCGGGCATGACTGGACCTCTCGGGCAAGCGTTGGAGGGAGAGGAAAGGAGCTTCTCGATCTCCGCGCTAGTGGTGTGATGAGAGGGGGAGCCACGTGCAAAAGGGACTCCGACGCTCAAGTCAGAATCCGTACAAGGTGGCAGAAAAGGTAAGGGTTAGGTGACGTACCTGGGGGAAGAGTAGGACCCTCCCCTTATATAGTCTGCACCTAGGGCAGGTCCCACAGAAACAAACCCACCTTTCAAAAAATTTTTTTCTCCAACTATCATGTACCTCACAGGGAGAGAAGAGGTGTCTCGAGTTTCTTCTCGATTCGGATATTACATACCCATCGAGTCAACCAGTCGGGTCTGGCCATCAGATCAATTAGACTCGATCGAAACAAACTTTTTATAATTATTATTTTTTACATTTTTATTAGGTATGATCTATAAATTTTAAGAGCAACTCATAAAAAAAATCGTGTCTATTCTTCAAATTGAGATATTAATCGACATTTTTATCGAAGTGGAAAAATCAAAATCCAGACGAAACACCTACAAATTTCTATAGAAATTGATGCCGAATATTACTATACCTTTATACCTCTGTATTTTTATGTAGTAATAATGATAAATAACTTTAAGAATGTGTTGCGTATAGACTGTTTAATAATGCATAAAAAAACTGTCTAGTCCATATATGTGTAGAATTTTATCTTTTTGTTCAGCTGACCCAGCTATTTGTTTGCTTGTCCAAAACTTAATACGCATGCATAAAATATCAAATTATTAGAACTAACTTAGATGGATCGAATAATTATCTTATATATATAATAATTTATGTCGCTAAAAAATTAATAGAGTATTTGTACAATATGTATAATGGGTTATTTATTTGGTTTAATATGAGTTAAAAAATGAACATCTAGGATAAAATACTATTAATTTCTCAAACACAATACACACATATTATCCAAAATAACTATTCAAGTACCAAGGATAATAAACCTGAATTGAATATCCCTAATCTCCTATTATACATATTGTACAAATACTCTATTAGCTCCCTATACTTTCTCCTAATTTATTGATCAATAGTACACTTTTAAATAAGTAAAAGACTATTAGACTGAAAAATAGCGTGTGAAAAAAAGAATATCAATAATTAACATAACATGTACCCCTCTTAGCTTAGACCACTGAGCAGCCAACTGTTTTTTCATTTCTAGTATTAGGGTTATAATTAAAGAAATGCGGTCTCCTAGTAAGAAAAACAAATCTAAAAACCTTTACTTCCTTTCTGTTTTAATTATTAATTATTAATGCCTGGTTTTTTCTAAAAGAGTATGATTTCTCCTTTTTATTGAACTAATTCCCTTTAAATGTTGTCAAAACTTAGCAGCTCGACAAGATCAGAATAGTATTTTATAAGAATCAAACTAATGAATAATGATCTTGAATCGTATGTTGTCAATATTGATGACTTTAGAAGTTATTGTCTTTTAAAAGTATAGTGAGTCAATTCATGCTTTCCCACTTTATCAAAGCCATGGGAGTAACATTATTCAACCATAATTTTTATTTATTTAATTTTACAACCTGTATTTAAAAAGAGACAAAGACAGCAATGCACATTGAAGAATAGGAAGAAAGGGAAAAGAAAGGAAAGGGACAAAATAAAGAGTGAAAACCATGGCATTCAGTGCTAAGTATTCCAATTCCAATTTCAATCCAACACACACAAAGACAAAACAGCAGTGTCACAGGGTCACCCTCTTACTTAAACTCCGTTATAACGGTGGCAAACGCCGTCACATACTTCTTCCGTACACCACTCAGAACAACACGAAGAGGAAGCCCCAAATATCAACACTTCACACACCAAAACCCGTTTTTTTTTTTCTTCTCTCTTCTCCGAAGCTCACATTTTTTTTTCTAAGAATTTTCATTTGAAGAGGTACCATTTCGTTCTTATTCTTTCTATTCTATTTCTCTATTTTTAGCAATTTTTTTTCTAACTCTATTATTCATTCATGCTACGACCTGGTCTTTAGAATGCTTCAAAACCCTAGCTCTTTTGTTATTCGTTCTATGCCAAAAATATTGCCCCATTTTGAGCATTGCTGGATGAATTCCCCTTTGTTTCTTTTACGTGGCCACGGGATTCGGGTCATGGTAGACGAAATTGCAACCCTTTGCTTTATTTATTTATTTATTTTTATAAAAAAAATATGTAAATGAAAAGAAGTTATTTTTGGTGGTTTTATTGATGAATTAAGGTTTTATGTTTGGGAGTTTCGTGTTTTTCTCTGTATTAAGTGTTAGTGTTTGGCTCTGCAGTGTAGTTCACCTCTGCTTTTAACTCTGTGAGTGTGAATATCCAATATTTTCCTTTCACAGTTATCCAGTTAGGATTTGCTGCTTCTCATTACTAATTTCACTTTTAATGTCTTCTTCGATGATTGGTTGCAACTATAAATTTTTGGTGTCTGTATGTCTAGGAAGTTGTTCCATGGCTTCCATTATTGCTTTCTTTTCTCATGTTAACTTGGGTATTTTACCACACACTGCTGTGCTAGAGATTTTAGGAGGGTTAGATTGGGATGCAAGTTTTGGTTTGGAACTTAGGAGCTTCTTAATGTTAACATTTTGATTGGTATGTCACATAATATGGAAAATGCTATTGAACCGTTTAACTTTACGATACGATGTCATGTTCATTGCTCACCGAATAAATTTGTTTCCATCAGAATTCATAAGATTTGAGTGGGTTTCTTTATCTAGAGCTTTGGCTTTTTTTATCATTTTCAACACGTTACCATAAATCTCAATTTAATTTATTTTATTTTTTGTTCAATTTTCAGGAGAGTAAGTAGGATTACAATTTCTTGTTGGAAAATTGAGCTGGCTTCTGATTTTCTCTGTAATTTTCCTGGTAAAATATTACACGTGTTTTCTTATTTATATTTCTTTAATTTACCAATACAGTATCTCTTTATTAGTCTTCATTCAAGTTTGATTGATATTTATGTATGCCAGCGCTTAGCAGTTATCATGGGATCAGCTTGTTGTGTTGCTGCAAAGGATCATACACTTTCCAACAGAGGTGCAGGTGAAAGTTTACATAGAAATGTTGTATGTTCGCCTTCGTGGAGCTTTCGATGGGATAGTTGGGGCCATGTTGCTGGTGAAATTGAGGATCCTTCCTTTCACACGTCACGCAGAGTCAGCAGAAATATCAGCATGGAGCTCAAAGGGTCACTAAGTTCTGAAAGAGGCAATTTATCTGATGGGGGAAGCACCCTGGAGAATTCTGTAACACCTATTTCTCAGAAGTCCCCTGTGCATGAGCGACTGGTCGCAAATCAGATGACCCCATCTTCAAGTAAATGTCGAATCTATTATTCTTTTATAGAATCTAATGATGCATGAGAATATGGCACTGGTGGTTTTTGAGCATCTCATTATTTGAAAGAAGATTTTATTGCTGGATGAATTCTTTTGACAGTTATCTGTCTGTTCAACTGAAGGTGCTTACCTTGTGAGGGAAAAAGTTTGGTTAAGCTTTCTTGCTTATCCAGCTTTGTGCGTTTTTCATATTACACCTTTCACTACTATTCATGAATATACATAGTAGTGTTCAAAGATTGTTCTGATCTTTTAGATTGGTTACAGTTGAAGTAACATTGGTGTGAAATGAGGATCTTTGCATCTGTCTGGAGTAGCTTGATCATCTATAGGCTCCTTATTTTTCTTTTAAAGTGCTTGGGATAAAAGCATTAAGGACCTGCCTTCCAATCGTACTTGTGATATGTTGGACGTTTTTGTTAATTGTTTATGCAAAGCATCTTTATCTTCCAGATCAATGTCCTTTTGTCACCTGTTGCATTTTCTTGTCTTCCGATCTGGCATAAGTTGCTTCCCAGCATTCTGTATTCTTGTTTCCTGATATTTATATTGCTATTATACTTTTGTACACTGGTTCCCTGATTCCTTTTTTTCTTTTGGGGTATGGCCGTTAATTTTTCTTTCTTCATCTATGTTCTTGCTGCAGATCTTTCCTTGTCAAGCAATTGCTCTACAGTGGTTAGTTTTGAACTACTAGATTTGCTACATAGAATTGCCAATAATCTAAATGATAAGCATATTGCTGTAACTTTGGCCTCACTGTTGATATTATATTTCTCTGTAGGTGAAAAATTTGGCAGAATCACCGGAAATTGCAGAATCTTCAATGCCAAATGTTTCGTATTCAATACCTTCAGTTTTCTCAACACCTACAACCGATCCATTGCCTAATCATAATGATCACAATCTACCTAATTCAATGCCATCGAGATGGGCTCATAGATCTCCAGGACACCCCCTTTTGAGACAAATATCTGACAGCCGAATTCTGGGTCTGAAGTCACCGGACAACTCTATTTCTGAGGGAAGACCGTCATTTGTACTCTCCACTTGCAGTAATGACATGGCAACTGGATCCCAATGTGGGTCATCTGATGGCTGGTCTATGCGAACCTTTTCTGAGCTGGTCGCTTCGTCTCAAAAGGAACGGTGGTCTTTTGATAGCGAGTATTTTGGTTCAGGACGTCTTAAGATAAGTGGAGCTAGTAGTAGGTTCTCGTATTCACCCTCAATGGATTTACAATCTTGTGGGGCATGCTCGAGGCTCTTGACCGAGAGATCTGCATGGGGTAACCAGAAATTTTTTACCAGCAGTGATGTCTCGGTTGTTGCCGTTCTTGTCTGTGGTCATGTATATCATGCAGACTGCTTGGAAACTATGACACCGGAGACAGATAGTTATGATCCAGCCTGTCCAATTTGTATGGTCGGAGAGAAGCACTTGTCGAAGTTATCACGAAAATCAGAGATGAAGGCCAAGAACCACAAGATATCCCGAAACCGGGTTGTTGACAGCTATCTTGATGGTGGGTTAGATGTATTTGATCGCCAAAAAGGGGTTGAATGGGGTGGGAAATCTTCAAAGATGGAAGCCAGCTCCAGTACAAGGAGTAACTCAGTTGGAAAACCATTCTTAAGGCGGCATTTTTCACTCGGATCCAAGTGGAGCCGATCCCTGTCGGAGAATGATTCTGCGAGGAAGAAGGGTTTCTGGGCACGGCATCGTAAAGATTGAGTTCCCACGGGCATGTAGTTGTTAGAGGCACACCAGCTCTCTTGATTATACTAGCAAGTTAGAATTCAATATTTTGTACTTTAGTTTAGCCTTGCCAATAATTTTGTATTTATTTCTCGTCACAAAAAATTCCAACCAGCTTGACGTTGTTCATATTTAATTGTATGGAATATAACGTCCTTTGCCCTTAAGCCTACGCACCAACACGAGGGATTGAAGACAAGTTTTGTTTTGTTTCTTTTTTGTTCCCCTTGTCCGATTAAATTTCTGTCTGTTCAAATGGTATTCTAGATGAAATCATATCTAAAATAAAAAAGCGTTGGATTACCTTTGACAGAATAACTGGTTTTTGACGAAGAAAAAGCATCCAGCTTACAAGCATATGTATGATTAACAGAATTAGTCGCTAGTCGGTATGCTTAGCAGAAATAAATTGATAACCAAGTGATAATTCATGATTTAAAATGCTCAATCAATATGGAAATAGAAGGCGATTAACATGGCAAACGGCCAGATACTAGTTTAAATATGTGTGCCGTACTTCTACATTCATAGCAAGAAAGGAAAAAAATAAATAAATGCGTCAGGCAAACAAATCAATTGACATCCCTGTGTCGGGTTGACAAGTTCCACTTTCAGAATTCAGATAATACAAGTCATAGCCCAAACGAACCATCATGCTTTTAGCTCTTCGAGTTGACTAACTTGCATGAGGTATTTCTTACTCAAAACATGCACTGCCTAGATATCCATGGCTTTGAAGGAAGTTTCCAATAAATTCTATTCTTTACCGAAATCCGCATTGTAGTGTGCACTCGATTCAAGTTTCTTTGCGTCATTCAGTTTCCTAACAGCCTGGGACCAAACAATCAAAATTATAATCCATGTAAGTGAGAAGGCATGGTATACCCGGAGAAAATAGCTTCTTATACAAAGTACTCACCTTCATAAAATCTTCGTGGATCACATAATCACGCTCTGCACGAATTGCGGACATTCCAGCTTCTGTGCAGACATTCCGAAGATCAGCTCCATTAAATCCCTGCACAGTTTGCAATAGAGAAATGTCAAACATGCAGAAATTATGAGTAAAACTAACCCAAGTCACCTGGACTCACCTCGGCAAGCTTCACAACAGCTTCATAGTCTATTTCACCATGCTTAGCAATTCCAGCAGCATGAATCTTGAGAATTTCCATCCTTGATTGTTCATTGGGCAAAGGAATTTCTATTTTTCTATCCAATCTCCCAGGACGCAGGAGAGCAGGGTCAAGTACATCAGGTCGATTTGTTGCCATTATCATTTTAACCTACAACACAAATGCAGACAAAAATGTTATAATTATCAAACCATCAATAGAGTTCTCCCACATAATCATTTGCAGAAAAAATCCATTACCATGCATTCATCATCTAAAAGTGTAAAAGTAGATATGTTTGCCTCACTGGCTTACCACATTCACCACCTACCTCAACACTAAAAGAGAAGGTAGAATGAAGTTCCTTTTAATGGAATTCATTACATAACCCATGTTTCTATAAGTTAATCATGGCTGCTTGTAAAATTTAGTATGATGGGATTATCAAGTGAAGTATACCTTCCCAAGTTGATCAAACCCATCAAGTTGATTAAGCAGCTCCATCAATGTTCTTTGAATCTCACGATCTGCACTTGTTCCCTCACTAAAACGACGACCACCAATGGCATCGATCTCATCCATAAAAATTATGCAGGGCTTAAACAAACATTATGGAGATTTAGAATTGCTCCTTAATTATATATATATAAGCTATAGGCAAACCAAATGCAAAAATCCTACCTGATGATCACGTGCATACCCAAACATTTCCCTAATCAACCTAGCACTTTCTCCAATGTACTTATCAATTATGGCACTTGAAACAACCTACATCAGAATGAGGGAGGAAGGTAAAATACATTCGTGTTGAGGAAACCCTTAAAACACACAGAATTGAGAAAAAGAAATAGAATATGACCTTTAAGAAGTTAGCATCTATATTGCTGGCAATCGCCCTAGCCAACAATGTTTTACCAGTACCAGGAGGTCCGTAGAGGAGAACACCCTGAAAGATGACAGTGGGGTAATTGTAATCAAAAGCAAAATCTAGAAGCATGGCTTTTAAAATACACTTCCATTAAAGACAATAAGAATTGGATGCCAATGCTACTAAAATAAAATACACAATTTCTTCAATAGAGGTCAGGGAGTAGAAAGTTTAGTGAAAGGTACCTTAGGAGGTTTAATTCCAACTCGAAGAAAGAGCTCGGGATTCATCAGAGGCAACTCAATTGATTCCCTCAATTCTCTTATCTGATCAGATAAACCACCAACGGCAGAGTAACTGACATTCCCAGGATCTTCATGCAGCATATTGTAAACTACAGGATCAACCTGGAAACACAAACAATAGAAAGTAGGGGACATCAGACATAAGAAATAGTTGATTTTCAGAAACCAACCAACCTACATATGTCAACAAGACATCAATGCATGAATCCAATCACAATTTAAAAAAAAAAAAGGAAAAAAGAATAACAGAAAAACAGTGAGAACTTACTTCACGTGGAAGAGCACGCATTATGGTGAGTGTTGTCATATCAAGAACCACTCTTGTACCAGAAGTCAATTTTTCCTTGTCCACTTTACTGCGGCAGCCAACCACATACCTTGGACCGCTGCTTGCTTTAACAATCACTAACATTACAAAAACAAATAAATTCTATAACCATTGATTTATTCTTAAAAGTTCTATCAATCAAGTAACAATATAATATACTAGTTAGCTAGAAAGGATTATGCAACCATAATACACACTTTAAATACAGATGTATAGATGATAAGAAGAATCAAATAATAAATTAAAAAGGATAGAATCATTACAGCGTTCATTATCAAGAGGCCTGAGAACTTCGCCAATGATCTGCCCAACACTTTGAAGAGACTTCAAATCATCTTCTGTTTTGTTGAATTCTTTCTTTGAGGCTCGTAAATTCTCCCTCACTGAAATTTGAGTTTATAATCCAAATTCAACATTCCTGTATCGGGTTAAAAAGGAAATTGCTATAAAAAAAAAATACCATAACTCTGTTTTAGGAGTTATGCCACTTGTTTCTTTTGACTAAGAACTCTATCACGAGTTTTTTTTTTCTTCTACACAACTAGGGAATAGAATAGATTTCATCAGCAGAATCTTAGTGCGATTTCAAAGTAGATCCAATCGATATAATTTCCCTAATTTCCAGAAATTGACCTAAAGTAACCAAAACCAAATTTAGCACGGGCCAGTTTTCCCCCAAAATTTAAAATAATAAAGAACCCTAATGAAAACAAATACTCAGGCATGGTAACAGGTTTGCGCGATGTGATGCGAAAGAAACAGTTAAAAAAGGCTGACAACACGAACCCTAGCAGTGCCATTTTGCATAACGAGACAGAACCGAAGCTAGTAAGGAATGCATATGATAGTTATTAAAAGTGACAGAAAACAGAATAAGAAATAAGAGGCGAACCGGATCGGACTCTGGATTCCAATTCCTTGTGCTGAAGGAGTTTCTTCCGGTAGTCAGCGACGGCGTTACGGCGTCGCACGGCATCTTCGGCATCGGCCATGGTTTTGTTGTGTGTGTTGTGGTGCTCAACAAAGAGAGAAAGGGGCAAAGTTGTTTATTTTTGCAGCTACCCAAAGTTTGAAAGGCTTCACCGCTTCACGGAAGAGAATCACTAAGCTTCAGCTCAACTACACAAGCAAAGCCATCTGCCGCAAATTTAACATAGTACTTGAAAATTTTTTTTTTATTTTATATTGTATTTGGTAAATTTTTAATAATAAAAATAAAAATATTAAAAAAATTAAAAAAAAAATTTAAAATTATAATTTATATTCTTTTTTTTTAAAGATTTTTTTTAAAAAAAAATTTATATAATAAATAAATAAAAAAATATTTTTATATTATTATACTAAAAAATAATTGATAAATAAAAAAATTTTGCATAAAATATCTAAATATAAAATTATTTTTATTTTTTTATAAGATTTTCTAAAAACCAATAACTCGAAAAGAAAATTTTTTTTTAGAAATTCTCCAAACAACCCCGTAATCACGGAACTACCCTTGCATATTTTACCTTTGAGAACTTTGAACAACTGGATTTCCATTTACACGAGTTAAAATTTGAAGAAAAATACGTAAATATTTTATTTATTTATTTGTATTTTTGGAAAATAAAGATTTTGCTGATTAAGTGAAATATTAATTAAGATTTAAAAGTGACAACTTTTTACAACAATTATTAGCAAAAATTTAAATAAGCTGCATTAAGTTGCCAATTTTTCTTTTGTTTTTTGGATTTTGATGTTACAAATCTTTTTATCAGCAGAAGTTTAAAATTCATTAGTTTGATAAATAATTTATCCGTTTTTAAACGCTCTTTATTAAATAGATAATGCTATATTTTTTGTTAGTTAAACGATAACAGTCTTTACTTAATTAGTGTTTAATATCAATTTAGGGTTTTGCTACTTTAATAATCTGTCACCAGTTTACCGATACCAGGCAGACATGTTTGGATGAGCCAAGAGTGAGCTAAAACAATGTCACCCGAACAACGGAAAATTTTCTGGAAAAAATGAAAAAAAATTAATTATGTTTACAGTCAGGTAAATCACACTTTAAATAGTAAATACTCAAACATGATTTTTTCCTTTTGGCAAATTGAACCTCACTTTTCCAAGCCTAGTCTAGAGTCTAGAATTATGTGCATCATTTTACAACTTCAACAGTAAAAGATTAGCACGTGAACATGATAGATGATAGTGTGAACTTCGTTTGGTTTAAAACAGTAGAAAGAAGGGCAAGAAATACCTCATTTTAACACATCACTAAATCACTTAGCATGAGTTTTTAACACATCACTTACTTTTCTAAAATTCACTGATCACCAAGCAGCAAGGCAAGAAGAGTGAAAAGTGAGGAAATGAATGATATGACAGAGCTATACACAAGAAATGAATCAAACAATTTCCCAAGACATATGGTACAAAGTACAGGGGAAGGTATACACTTCATTCTCTTCTTCCTGTGGAATCAATTTACAATTTAACAGCAAAGTGCCTAAGCTAGTTAATTTAATTCTGCATGGCCGCCTTCTGCAAAACATCCTTAAGAACCAGTGCAATTCTCTGTGCCATATGGTGCTCCAGAAACCTCTCCTTCACTCTCTCATACCCTTTCTTCCCCATAGTCAACCTCTTCTCAACATGAGTTGCCATTTTCACAATGTTATTTGCAAGAGGGGTCACGCCTTCTTTTCCAACAGGGTGTAGGAAACCGGTTGTCCCATTCACCACAATCTCCATTGTCCCTCCCGCTGCAGTTCCCTGCAAATATTTAAATGAGAAGAAACATAATTAGACATGCCATAATATGTCATTGTTTTTGCAGCAAGAAACAAATAACACCATATATGTGTGACAATATATTTCAAATAAAAGGTATTTTGGATTGTCCTTATCCTAGTTAATATTCAATATCATTTATTGAGAACAAATTGCAAAAATAGAATGTCTTATACTAGTTACAATAACCAGGGCTTGAATATAGTCAGGAGATCAAATACAGTTGCAACTAACAAATGATCTGACTGCCGACAACTTAAAGAGTACCTGTACCTAGTTCTCATTGGAAAAGCATTGGCTGCATATTTCAGTTTTCTATGAACAAAAATTTGTCTGGATAAAACAGACTTCCAAAATCCAAATTATAATTCTCTGGCCTCATTAAACACATACAGATAGGAAAGGCCATATTAATAAGGAGATACCAGTACAGGCAGGCGAAATGCCATTGCTTCAATGGTTATCCTTCCAAAACATTCTCCTCGTGCCTGATACGTAGAGAAGCACATTGATAAGTAAAACCCTAAAAAAAAAACTTATAACCAGATTTTAAACATAAGCATTGCTTTCTATCTTTAGGTTCCTGACTGAACTGAATGATTTTGGGGGGCTAAGGCCCCCTTGAACTACTATTAACTTCATGTCTCCGAAGTCATTTAGCAACTTTTATTCTTCAAAACAATGTATTGTACAAGAGTAATTTATCAGAAGATACCTGAGAATTTTGAACAAGAACATCAATCGAAGCCAAGTAAGGAGCCACTGCCAGGGTTTTGTTAACAAAGTGAACACGGTCCTGAATCCTTTTCTCCGCAACAAATTTGCGCAGCTCAGTTTCAAACTTTGTCTGAGCGTTCATATCACTACCCACAACTACAGCATGCAAAGTTGGCACCTGCAGTTTCTTCTCCTGTATGAGTTGCAAACTTTCATAAAAGGATCGGAGAAATAGATCCTGTCCTTTACCACGTGAAACACCTGCAGTTATACCACCATGGAGATCAATACATACACTAATACAAAGGTCAGAATGAATGGAAAGCATACAAACAACACAAAAGGGAAGGATTGACTAGACGAGGAAAGGTTTTAATCAGAAAACAATCTTGCATTCTTCCTAGCAGATCATGTTTAGATTGAATAAAACTATACCAATCAAATATAAGATTGAGCATAGGTAACTACAAGCCAGCAGGAAATCATACTATTTATGATGGCAAAAAGTAGATCATCATTTCTCACTCCAAGAGATTCTCGAACATGCTCGCGAAGAACCCTCTTTGCTACACTATCTTCTGCAACATCCATAAGCTCCTTGCTATTTCCAAGATGTACGACGTAAGTTTCAGGCATTTTAATGCTACAACAAAGTCAGACCATGGCACACAGCAAGAAACACAACTCAGTTATCACAGAAAAGAGGCAGCAGCAAAAAATTAAAAAAAAAAAACGAAGCAGGAAGTTTACCCTAAACGTTCCCTGGTCCTATTCTTCCAGTAGTCAGCAGTAGTATGAGAATCAATCATGGCACCTGCAACAAAAGGGAGGTGCTTAACATATTCCACTTTGAAATAATGCCCTCGCATTTCATGAATCCACCATAAAACCTTTGGAAGAACAAGGGAAACTTTCTCCTTGAGAACGGCATCAAGCCACTTGCCGGCTACAGCAGTGTTAAGAATGACTAGATCAGCCTTAATAGCTGTATCCACAGCCTTTTCACCTTTTGCAGGCAGAACCTATCAACAACACAGTGAAGCTCATGAATACAAATCCAAAGTCACTCATTTTGAAATCAAAAGCGAGTTTAGATTCAGAGAGTAGTTAACAAAGCAGACCTGAACTCCTCTGTCCAACATCTTGCTCTCCAAACTGTAAATGACTTGGTCAGGTTCTGGAGGCTTCTGATTTGTGATCCAAACAACATCAGCACCAACTCCCCTCAGCAGAAAAGCCAACTCCATCAGTAACAAAGGACCACCTGAACAACAACACACACACAAAAAATAACATTCTTTTCCTCCCTGAATTCAATTGGCGAAAGGGGAAAAATGAAAGAGACGAAGAACGTACCTGAAAGAGAGAGCTCGTGGGAAACCATGAGAACGAGCTTGGACTTCATGAAATCAAGGGGAGAGGGAGCGTTTCCGAGTTGGAGAGAGGAGCGAATCTGATTGTCTTGGTCTACGAAGTGGTTGTTGTCGGCGGCGGTAGTGGGGGTGCAGGGAACGGAGCTGTTGGGTCTGATGAAGAGAACCATGGCCGTGGAGAGAGACAAGAATGCCACTAACATCAGCGGCCATCTCTTCTTCGGCATTCCCATCCATGCCTGGGTATGCTTCGCCATTGCTTCGCTTCTTACTTTCTTACTTCCCAAATTTATGAATCTCTTACCTACTAATTCCACATTGTCATTGTGATTCTTGTTTCTAGGGTTCCTGCTGCTGCTGGATCTTTGGGTTTCAAGGTCTCATTGCTAACTTGGTCATAAACTGCCTTCGTTTCCCAGATCAAACATACTAATTAATCCACAATTCTTAAATTCTACCACAAATACTAATAAATCTACCATCTACTAGCTTCCGTTTTTATTTTTATTTTTTTTATTTTTTATTTTTTTTGGTATTGCTTCCATTTTTATTTATTTTGTCACAGATACTACCTTCCCTGCTGTCGTTCGGATTTGGGAGAAGGACCCCGGACATCTCTTTTTTTTTTTATTGTGTAAAACTCAATGGGCCCAATTTGTGAGCCCAGATTCTACAACAGAAATAAGTTCAAAATCAATATTTTGTGTTTTTATAAATACAAAGTATTTGTATCTTTTAAAAATAGGTGATATATTTTTAATAATAAATTATTTTTCTATCAGAATATTTAACAATATCATATATTACTTGAATGTATTGTCATATATCAATCGAGTCGTGTGATAGTGATACCAAATTTGTATGATGCATGGGTGGTAATAAATGGTATAACTGTATAAGTGGTAGTAGTAAGCATTTACATAATAATCGGTAGGAACATGATATACAATAAGCTACTCTCTTACTCCATCCAAACAAAAAAGAGATGCTATACAATTGCTCCATGACATTGCAATAATATTTTTAGTTATCTAATAAATTTTAGATATTATCACACTTTACACCAGGTTGTTAATCTTTCGATACAAACTTACTTGTTACTTCTTGATTAAACAAAAAGACTACTATAAACTATAAAGTTGCTTGAAGGATCAGGTGGTGAGGAGCAGTAAAAAAACAAAAAAAAAATTGTTTACAATGGCTCTCAATCTCATTGACTCATTGTGTGATGTTACATAGTAATAATAAGAGTAATTGTTCTCTGCTTTTTCGTTTTTAATTTGAATCGTGGTGGTGGCAGTGAGTAGCATCATCGGTGGTGAAATCAGGTTGTGGGTTGGAGTCTTCTGAAGAGTCTCCAAACTCTTGTTCGTACATTTCTTCTATCATTGGTTTCCATAGCCGTACCCTTGCATTTATGAACCAATTCGACACCTGAAACCAACAATAAATATCTTAAATACATAGACATGACCATCCATCACAACACAACCAACAAACAAAAAGGTTTCTGATTCGGAGTAGTTACTTGGTTTTTAGTTAAACCTGTCTGGGACGCTAACATTAATTTCTCAGAATCATTAGGATAACTGCAAAGAAAGAAAGAAAAAAGATACACATAAAAAATAACATTATTCATATATGATATGATATGAGCAAGGAACAAAGAGGAAGCTTTAGCTTGCTTTAATTTGCTTACGGGTGGAGAAAGTGCTCAAAGAGCCAAGAACGTAGAATTGCAACAGAGGTTTCAGGTAAGCCTCTGATGGGTCTCCAAACTTGTTGGCTGCGTTGACTTTGGATCATCCCAAGTTGTTGGAGAGAAGACATTCTGCTTTGTCTACTTGTGTCTCTATCAAATAGGCTTAGTTGAGATAACCCATTGTTGAGTTGTTTAGGCAAATCTTGCAACAGTTTCTTTTTCTCCAAATTTATCTGTGACATTATTGCATCTCTGAGGTTGCAGAAGTGCCTAGCCATGGCTTGTAGTGCCAATGCAGTGTAACATTTTGCTGCTCCTTCACCTGCTATCATCTCAAACGATGCCACCACTTGTTCCATTTGATGGTAGTATTTCTCATACCTCCCTTCTACCTGAAAATCAATGTTATATCAACTTCATTACTTAAAAGAGGCAGAGAATTCATTAAGACTGTACCAAGTACCAACCTCGTCCAACAAAGAAATCAACTTTGCAATCTTGATTTGATTTTCTTGTTTTTCAGCTGACAAGACACCAGTGTTTATGTTGTTCCTGAACTGTGAGGAGAGTGTTCGGGAACTGTTCCTGCCACCATGGAACAACTTCTCCACATACTTGTCATTGATTCTATCAACCACGTTTCCACCAACATCAACAAGATCTTCAAGAAGGGACTGTACTGGTTTGAGGTACCTAGAGTTCCCAATGAGAGCAGCAAAAGATTCACTTCCAAAAGAGGCAGAAGATGAAGCAAAAGTAGTGGTGGTGGTGGCACTGTTGAAGTAGTAGTCACTGGTTAGATTATTCTCCACTGCCCTTGAATCTTGGGCAGGGATGAAGTAATTATTGGGGTTCATGAAACCATGAATGAAGGATCTACTATTATGCCTACTGTATTCATCATGAGAAGGAACAATCATGTGAGACCCTAAGGAAAGAGAGAGCCCTTGAGGTTGTCGTTGGTGATGATTATGATGATGATGATTGCTCTCATTAGCAGCTGCTCCAAGAAGATCCATCAAATGCCTTGTGTGACTCATCTCAGAGCCTGAAGCTAGTGCATGATGGTGAGGTTCCATAATGGGATACACTCCTCCTATGGACTCAGTAGTGAATGCAGGGTTGTTTCTCAAACAAGAACCATAAGCAGCATCTAACTCTTGCCCCTCAAATTGGTTTTGATTGGTGATGGAGTTTGACATAATGAATGGACCTTAATTTCTTTGAGGTCCTGGAATTTGGGGTATGTTGAGCCTTATCTTGCAACTGTACTACACTCTACAGTGAAGGATACAAAGAACTATATATTAAAACCCAAAAAAAAAATGTTCATGTGATTCTGAATTGTGAAAAAAGAGAAACAAAATGGTGAAATGGAACTTGAAGGTAAAGAAAAACAAACACTATTTTCTACGTACAGAAAGAACTATTTGTGTAAAAAGCTACCTGAAGAGATAGGTTAATAATAATGCAGAGAAGTTAAGAATCCAATCCGTACTAAGTTGCACAAAGCCCATCGAAATTTCAGCAGTGGATTCATTGGTGAGTATAAGCAGTGGTCACAATCAACTCCCAAGTTTCATGTATATATATGAAGGCCTCTACACTGTTTAAAAACCAAGCCATTGATCCTGGGGGAAATGCAGCTAGCTAGCTCTATTCATAATAATCATAATATATTGAGCATAGAAATAAAGAGGAGATGCAAGAATCAAAGATAAAAGATTTTTTAGGAGATGGTGTCCCTGTCAGGCCAAGAGGAGACTAGTGAAGAACATAAATAAAAATTTTGTGGTAAAATTAAAGTACATGCTAACAACTTGAATACAAGACAAAAGTTGCAGAACCGGTTTTACCCCATTAACTCTAACTACTTATTGGTACGACTTAGATGTGTTGAAGGTTAACATGTTCAAAAGATTTACTTAAAGGCAAAGCAAAAAACTAAGTCAAAACCGAGTACTTGGAAACTCATTAGAATAATTGAAGTAATTGTGTGTAAAAATAAATAAATAAATATTACAAAGATAAAATGTTTGTTAATACAGAGAATTGAGGGTACAAATTCAAGGCAGTTTGTAAATGCAAGTGGACCTACAGGGGGGAGGATTACCTTTATAGACTTTGGATTTTCTGCATTTCAATAATAATAATACAAAATATGCTTCTGATAATATATAAAAATAATAATTTATAATTCAGCGAATGTAACAATGTCAATTATTTCCCCTATATTTACCAGCAGAGGCAGAAGATCTATATCTATCATGTAGCACAGACCTATGAGTCTATGAGACAGAGTTCTGGCCTATCCTAAAAGAAGCCAAGTTAATTGGCTACGTTAGAAAATGACAGAAAAATAAAATGGTCCCCAACAAGCAAAAGCATCAATTCTTACAGCTTTAGTCCTTGCCTGCACCTGCAGTTATATAAATTTTTGGGAGACTCAAAAGCAGCTTAAACAGTGCATAGTATAGTATCTCTCTTTTTCTCTTATCACATTCACAGGATATTATAGAGCCTCGCCTCCATAGGTTAAAAATGTGCTGTTCATTTGGATTGTTGTGATCTGCAAAAAGAGGAGGAAAGTGTGCTATCTTTTGCACACTCTCAGTTCTAGGATTGTCAGCTTGTGACCCTGCATAAATGCCATGGATGTATAGAAAGAATATCTTTAGCTTTTTCCTTTCCCTTTAGGCACTGTGAGCATGCATAGGGATGTTGAAAGGACACTGATTATCACAATTTCTGTATGGAGAGAAAACAAGTAACAACCATAAAATGCAGGTGAATACTCCTATAGAGATTTTCACTTAAAGATTGCATTATAAATCGTTAGATTGTTTTACATGTTTGACTCAATATATTTGAATGAACTATCTAAGGGTACGTAATACTATATTCACATGAAGACATCTTCGTGAAAATAATCACCTAAAATGTTAATAGATCGGTGTAGAGTAAACTGTTAGGGCCTTAAGAGTGGTGGGTTCTGGCTTTGGTATGATGTGCTGATAAGACTCATTTTGGGTTGGTCCCTTTGGATGCTTTTTTAGTAATTATTTCTAAACTTTGTTCCTTTAATTTGGATTTTGAACTCCTCCACTTGTCACTTAATAAATGAGTACATGATTAATGCCTTAATTAAACCAAGTGTTACACCTAGAAAACAAAACATGGGCTCTTATTTCTTAACATTGGTTTAAATATAATCACGTTTGTACTACTACTATGCCATGCAAGTTATGAAGAAAATCATCATCATTCACCAATGACACAAACTAAGGTGTTAGTGTTTTTCTCATGGACCACAATTTGCAAACAAGAGGCAAGACATTTACATCATCGTACATGATACGTATCTCTTACAAGATTCCTTATTTTTCGACATTATATACGAATGGATGCAACAACATGTGTTCCCTTTTCCTTACAAAATTTTACATACAACCAATCATCTGAAGTATTACAAAGTGAGAAACATATCTACACATTACCTACCTGTATATATTTTTGTACGGTTTAGTAATATTACATCACTTCTTTTATGAACAATAATGGACAAGAAGAATGATCAAAGTAGCATGCATCATGCATAGGCTTTTCTCTTTGGTGGTACACCATTCCAGAGAGATCCAAAAAGATATTTCAATTTCCCTTTTGGTAGATATTTCAGATTTTCAGACAACAAACTCATGCAGAAGATGAGGGTTGCTGCTGAACCTGTGTTGTTGCTTTCCTGAATCTGTGAAATGATAATCTAGCAGGTGATCAGTCTCTGGGGAGGAAGAAGAAGAAGAAGAAGCCAAACCCTGATTATGATTACGTCTTTTCTTGTGGATGCCATCATTATCAGACATGCCACCAAACCCATCCCTTTCACAGTTCCTCAATTCCAATGCAAGAGACACGTGGCCACCCATGGTAGATGTAAAGTTACCCAACTCTGCAAAATCATATGCAGCAGGACTAGTACTACAACCCATTATGCTTCCACAACTATAAACCCCATTATTGTTGTTCTCATCCATGGAACATGATGCATGTTTATGAAAATGCCCTTCTTGTTGGACACTATCAGCAAGGGTTGCTAAATTGTCTTGTGAATCATCTTCCCCTTTGTTATCAGAGGCTTGAGCATCATCTCTTTTACTTTTCACAATGCCTTCGGATCGAATATTGCAGCTTATGTTATCAGAATCACCAAACTCTTCTTTATACATTTCTTCAACCATCGGCTTCCATAGCCGCACCCGTGCATTGATGAACCAATTTGCCACCTGATCATTATCAATACCATTAATAATATGAATGTTACCAAATACCAACCATAACTGTACTTACAATTCAATTAATTATTGTACCTGGTTTCTGGTCAGGCCTGTCTGTCTTGCCAGCATGATTTTCTCTGAATCCTTGGGATACCTGGTTTCAATTTACAAAATGAAACTTATCTAATAACTTTATTACAACATTATTTAAAAAAAAATTCACTTGTTCGCTTCTAAAAAAGTTCATTTGCTCACTTATCTAAGATCAGATGCATCCTTTTGAACATAGCTTTTCATATATTTTGAAAAGGTTAGAGACTCGGATGCAGTTATCTTTATGTAAAGTTGATAATTGAAAACCATCAAATGATTTGACATGTTTAACTGACGAATTTTGACTATCAACTTCACCTGAAGATGAAGACAACTGCATGTAAGTTTTTTATATTGAAATAGAAAGTGATGACATACGGGTGAAGAAAATGTTCGAAAAGCCAAGCGCGAAGTATTGAGACAGAGGTTTCGGGGAGACCCCTCTGAGGCCTCCAAGCTTGTCTCATTACACCAAGTTGCTGAAGTGCCTTTTGCTGTCTAAGCTGTTGATCAACATAACGAAGACGCGGTATCCCTTCTTGTTCCCCAAGGCACCTCTGTATCACTTGAATTTGTCCACTGATTGCATCGCGCAAGCTCCGAAAATGGCGAGATATGGTGCGCAATGCAAGCCATGTGTAAGGTTCAGCAGCTCCACATCCGGCAACCATGTCGAAAGATGACACCACAATCTGCATCTGATGACAGTACTGTCTGTATTTCTTATCCACCTAATTCAACCATATCACAAATTAAACCATTCTATGATTATTCAACTAATGTTGAAAACTATTATATGATATGATCCAACAATTACCAAGGATATTTAATTTACCTCATCCAACAAGGTCAGAAGCTTTGTCTTCTTTTCTAATAAACTCTGGCGTTCTTCAGCTGATAATTCATTAGGAGGTTTGACATTATTTTGCAGAGATTGACTGTTACATTTTCCATCAGAATCCTTGGAGCCACCATCAATGACATTATTGAACTTTTCTTGTTTCTCCATTCCAGGTTGCTTCAACAAAGCCTTTCGGACACCAACTATTTCATCAAGTAACTCCTGTGCTGCCTTAAGATAGTGTGAGTTCAATACACCGTTTGAGAATGATCCTTGAATGCATGGATCAGAGTTATTGGAATTGTACAAACCCTCTCTTTTGGCACTTTCATGAAAGCCTCCAGAAGATAAAGATACCATGCATTCAGCAGCAGCAGAAGCAGTGCCATCATACTGGTATTGAAAGGAAGGAACAGATGTACCTAGACTAAGAGATAAGCCTTGGCCATGTACATTTTGTTCACCTTCTACAAAAGAATTGCATGCTGGATCAACCATGTTTGGTGCTCCAACAGATCCATTATTGTTGTAGTTATGAGACAATAAAGGATTCCCAGACAACATCTCAGCATAGGATCCTGAAGAAAATGCTTGGTTGGGATACATTTCTATAGATTTCGAGAACAGCTCAACTGCAGTAAAGTCAAGGAACGAGGTTGTTAAACAAGTTTTTTGAGCCACGCACACAAAATTAATAAAATAAAAATCACCGTATACTCAAAGGAAAAGAAAACGTTGTCATAAAGCAAACATGGTCGTCACTACTGTTAGGCTAATGTTCAACACTGTTGTTGTATACATTAATTTTCCATTATGTTGCATTGGTTTGAGGATATACAGGAACTATATACTATATAATATAGTACATATTTATATTTTATTTACGTTTTCAAAGCACAAAAGGGTCAACACATCCACCATATATTAAGCTTATGCAAAGATGAAATTCACAAACACCAACATAGCTAAGAAAAATAAACCAAATCTGAAACGAAACTAAACGAAATCCCCATAATTCAACACTTGGAACCAACCACTCTGCATAGATTAATTAAGTAAATAGCTCAAAGATCTCTTACAAAGTCCAAGCGAAAGAAAAATCTAAGCTGGTTATAAGCACCTTATTCATTGGTTCTAATATACACTAAGTTCTAACTTTTGCTTTATTGTAATCATGAAATCCCACTGTGTGAGAACAACACGCACTTTCAGCTAGCATAATGAACAGAAGAAAACAGTGGATAAGGATAAACTCATAAAAGTGAAATACCTGAAAGAAAGTGGTGGGTACTCAGTTCAAGGAAGCTAAGCTAGGGAGTAATAAGAGTGAAAAACGGAAAACTAACCAGTAAAGAAAGAAGATTAAAGGAAAGAAGGGGAGAGAGCCTAAGTGAGAAAGAGAAGTGGAGAAACAAGAAATGGAGGAGACAAAATTAAAACAAAAACAAAAAACCTTAGTGTGAGGAAGGGCAGACATATGGCAATCCCAAGAGAGATACTTGAAACGAAGAGCCACAACTACTTCCTTTTCATTGGAACAACGGCACCAACCAATCCAAACATATTATTATATTTTCATTTTTAAATCATTAAAAAAATAACACCGCACCCATGACTTGTTTGCTTCCTTGATTGCTTGCGGATGTTAACACCAACTACCCTCTCTCTCTCTCTCTCTCTCTCTTTTCTCTTAACGTGAAAATATATAAAAAGTTAAGAAATTATGGTATTGGTAAAAAGGAATAAATAATTAGTAAATTTTAACGTCAATCATTGTCGAGTTTCTCACGTGTGACAAAAGTTATATCATAAATTGTGTCATGTTCAAGTGTGTGTATATGTGTGTGTGTGGTTGTTTGCTTACAAGGGTTCAAGGCATAACCACCAGTTGGTGGACCTGTAGCTTGGTGTAACACCTCCCCTCCCTCCTTTAAAACTTAACGCATAAATCTTAATTAATTATGAATAAATTAACAATCATATTGCTATCCCTTTCTCCATCCCCATGCGTTGAATTTGAATTGATCATCAATTACAGAATTGAAGAAGAACTGAACAACCGTGATCAAGATTCACGAATGTGTGAGGCGCAGACTATATACTATATAGTTTAATTTGGAAATTAAATTTATAATGTTTTTGTATGAATAAAAAGGAGAGAATATCAAGGTTGGCCGGATTGGGTATTAAGGAGTAGGTGAAAGTGACAAATTCACGCGTCGACGTGTACGCTTCATGTCCTCTTCTAATTGGAACCCACCACATCATCATCTTTCTCTCTGTGAATGATAATTTCAAAAAAAACCTTAAACGATTTCTAACAGTTATCTTAAAAGACAATTAAATTCTTAATAAAAAATTATTTTTTATTTTTAATATTTACTTTTATAAAATTGATTAGTTCTTTTATCAATATTTTTTATTATTAATATAAAGACTAATCAATTCTATAAAAATAAAAATTAAAGACTAAAAAAGATATTTTTTTTTATTAGAAGTCTGGTAGTTCTTCAAAAAAATCATTGCAGAGACTAAACCGTAGGGTTGGCAATTCATATCCAACCCAGTTCAACCCGTTCGGGTAGGGTACCCTACCCGACTCGTTACGGGTAGGGTAGGGTAGGGTCCGAGTATTTCTGCGGGTAGGATAGGGTACGAATTTAGGGTACGGTTAGTTAATTTAATAATTTAGAGTCTTAGTTTTTTATTTTTTATGTTATTAATATGTATAAAATTCGAAATAATTGAATTTTATATTTACTTTGAAAAAATTTGATATTTCTGCAGGTAGAATATGGTAGGATAGGGTTTAGAATTTTAGAATGCGGATAGGATTAAGTTGAGAGATTCTCAACCCACAAATAGAATATGGTAGAATTTTAATAAAATTTTTAACTCGCAGATAAAGTTATGGGAGGTTCTAAACCCTACTCTAGCCTATCCATTCTCAGTCTTATTAAACTGGATATTGACTTTATATTTTTGAATAGTTAATATTAACTTGTATTTGATTAATGGCGTGTGCATATATATTCATGTAAATGACTTACGAGGATCAAATTTGAAAAGGAAATACACTTAGACGCTATTAAATGGCAAAAGACTTTTGAACTAAAAAATTGTTTTATTGGAGAAATAGTCAAGCATCAATAGGAAAGAATATTTCATTTCTGAGAAATTTTCTTTTCTCTATCTTCTGTCATCTTCCCGAGCCATACTATTTTTTCATAAATACTTTATTTTGTCTTCTTGCATCCTTGTGATTCATTTGACTTTCGGGGTAAGGGAAAATTGTTGTGTCAATTTTTTTTAAAAAAAAAAAAAAAAGAAAAAGAAAAACAACTGTCAAGATGATTTATGTATGATACAAGTAAGCAATGATATTTGGATAAAGAAAATTATACATCACTATGAGCTTTCATTTCTTTTTCTAGCTTTGTAATTAACATTGCTGAATGTTAACAGAGGTATTTGATCCCATATTTCTAATTAGCTTCCTCATGAAGTGGACCTAGCTAGTCAGGTAGGTTCCTCTTCCACAGTAGTCTAGAGAATCCAATACCTTTCGACCACATGACATATACAATGGTAATAATAATATACGACATATATATAACATATATGCATATTGTTCCGGTAACTTTTAGAATATTAGATTTAATAGTATTTGTATAATTTTTTAGAGTGCTTAAAAATATTTTAAATAATTTTAGAATATTCTAAAAAATTTTGAAATATTCTAAAAGGTTTTGGAAGATTTCGAAAAGTGATAAAGTATTCTAAAAGAATATAAATATATATAGAAATATAAAGAATAATATAAAATAATTTAGAAGTATTTAAAAAAATGTGATAGATTAGATATTTATAATGAAGATTCTAGACACTTGATTAAGACTGTTGATTAGATTTAATTCTAACCGTTTGAGGAGGTAAATAGCTATAAATACGGGTGAGAGTTTGAGTTTATGTGTGTGAGTTAGAGTCTGTATGCGCGAGTCATTTGTAACAAACACTTGAGTAATAAAATATTTTTCTATCAAAGCTTCCTTTCTCTTGTATTCTTAGCTTTCTTGCTAAATATTGAGGGCTAGACTGATTTGGTCTTAACTCAAGAGGTTGAATAAGTCCGAGTGCTGGCATGGTAGCATTGGAGTGTGTCTAAAGTCGTGACAATTCGGTATCAGAACAAGGTTCGAGAGAGAGCACAAATGGTTACTGAGTATGGCTTCTAGTCTAACCATAGAGTATGTTAAGTCTCAAAGGGAAGAGATGCTATTTCTTCTCAATGGGAGGTGAAAAGGTTTGTTCTTCAAGTGAGCCTAGAAGTAAAGACTTCAACTTCTTAGAAGAGAGCTTCTATGTTGGAGAATGTTCTATCTTCTATCTATGAGCGCTTCTGATGAGCGGATAATTTATACGCTTTTTGGTATTGTTTTTAGTAGAATCTAGTTACTTTCAGGGATGTTTTCATTAGTTTTTATGTTAAATTCACATTTCTGGACTTTACTATGAGTTTGTGTGTTTTTCTGTGATTTCAGGTATTTTCTGGCTGAAATTGAGGGACTTGAGCAAAAATCAGATTCAGAGGTTGAAGAAGGACTGCTGATGCTGTTGGATTCTGACCTCCCTACACTCAAAATAGATTTTCTGGAGCTACAAAACTAAAAATGGCGCGCTTCCAATTGCGTTGGAAAGTAGACATCCAGAGCTTTCCAGCAATATATAATAGTCCATACTTTGCCCAAGTTTAGATGACGCAAACTGGCATTCAACGCCAGCTCTCTGCCCAATTCTGGCGTCCAGCGCCAGAAACAAGTTGCAAAGTGGAGTTCAACGCCCAAAATGGCACAAAAACTGGCGTTCAACTCCAAGAATGACCTCTCCACGTGTAGACTTCAAGCTCAGCCCAAGCACACACCAAGTGGGCCCCGGAAGTGGATTTATGCATCAATTACTTACTTCTGTAAACCCTAGTAGCTAGTTTATTATAAATAGGACCTTTTACTATTGTATTAGACATCTTTGGACGCCTGGTTCTTAGATCAGAGGGGCTGGCCATTCGGCCATGCCTGGACCTTTCACTTATGTATTTTCAAACGGTAGAGTTTCTACACTCCATAGATTAAGGTGTGGAGCTCTGCTGTTCCTCAAAGATTAATGCAAAGTACTACTGTTTTCTATTCAATTCATCTTATTTCGCTTCTAAGATATTCATTCGCACTTCAACCTGAATGTGATGAACGTGACAATCATCATCATTCCCTATGAACGCGTGCCTGACAACCACTTCCGTTCTACATTAGATTGAATGAGTATCTCTTAGATCTCTTAATCAGAATCTTCATGGTATAAGTTAGATTGATGGCGGCATTCATGAGAGTCTGGAAAGTCTAAACCTTGTCCGTGGTATTCTGAGTAGGACTCTGGGATTGAATGACTGTGACGAACTCCAAACTCGCGAGTGCTGGGTGTAGTGACAGACGCAAAAGGATAGTAAATTCTATTCCAGTATGATCGAGAACCTCCAAGATGATTAGCCATGCAGTGACAGCGCATCGGACCATTTTCACAGAGAGGAATAGGATGCAACCAACGACAAGGGTGATGCCTCCAAACGATTAGTCGTGCTGTGACAGAGCATTTGGACCATTTTTCCGAGAGGATTGAAAGTAGCCATTGGCACCGGTGACATCCTTACATAAAGCCAGCCATAGAAAGGAGTAAGACTGATTGGATGAAGACAGCAGGAAAGCAGAGGTTCAGAGGAACGATTGCATCTCCATACGCTTATCTGAAATTCTCACCAATGATTTACATAAGTATTTCTATCCTTCTTTTATTACTTATTTTCGAAAACCCCATTACTATTTTATATCTGCCTGACTGAGATTTACAAGGTGACCATAGCGTGCTTCATACCAACAATCTCCGTGGGATTCGACCCTTACTCACGTAAGGTATTACTTGGACGACCCAATGCACTTGCTGGTCAGCTGTATCGAAGTTGTGACAAATTATGAATTTGAGATTAGAGCACCAAGTTTTTGGAGCCATTACCAGAGTTCACAATTTCGTGCACCAAGTTTTTGGCACCGTTGCCGGGGATTGTTTGAGTTTGGACAACTGACGGTTCATCTTGTTGCTCAGATTAGGTAATTTTTTTTGTTTTATTTTCAAAAAAAAAATTTTTTCAAAAATCTTTCAAAAAATTTCTCCTTTGTTTTCGAAAAAAAAAATTTTTAAAAAAATAAAAATGTTTTCAAAAAATATATTTTTCTTCAGAATTTTTTAAATGAATTCTAGTGTTTCATGAAGCATGTTGAAGCCTGACTGGCTGTAGGGCATGTCAGGCGTGTCATGTCTAAGTTACATACTAAAGCTTGGCTGGCTATTAGGCCATGCCTGACCCTTTGATTGGAGCTTTAGTCTAAAGAGCATAAGATTCCTGGAATTCATATTAAAAATTTTGGAATCCTTATTTTTGTTTTTCAAATAATTTTCGAAAAAATACAAAAAAATTAGAAAATAAAAAAAAATCAAAAATATTTTTTGTGTTTCTTGTTTGAGTCTTGAGTCATGTTATAAGTTTGGTGTCAATTGCATATTCATCTTGCATTTTTCGAAAATTCATGCATTCATAGTGTTCTTCATGATCTTCAAGTTGTTCTTGGTAAGTCTTCTTGTTTGATCTTGATATTTTCTTGTTTTGTGTTGTATGGTGTTTTTCATATGCATTCTTGAATTCTTAGTGCCTAAGCATTAAAGATTTTTAAGTTTGGTGTCTTGCATGTTTTCTTTGCATTAAAAATTTTTTTCAAAAATATGTTCTTGATATTCATCATGATCTTCATAGTGTTCTTGGTGTTCATCTTGACATTCATAGCATTCTTGCATGCATTCATTGTTTTGATCTAAAAATTTCATGCATTGCATCATTTTCATGTTCTTCTCTCTCATCATTAAAAATTTAAAAAAAAAAAAAAAAACATCTTCCCCTTTTTCTCTCTTAAAATTTTGAAAATTAGATTTGACTTTTTCAAAAATTTTTAAAATCCAGTTGTTTTTATGAGTCAAATCAAATTTTCAATTTAAAAATCTTATCTTTTTCAAAATCTTTTCTTTTTCATTTTTCTTAGTTATTTTCGAAAATTCTAAAAATATTTTTCAAAAATCTTTTTCTTATTTTTATATACTTTTCGAAAATAACATCAACAATTAATGTTTTGATTCAAAAATTTCAATTTTGTTACTTGCTTGTTAAGAAAGATTCAAACTTTGAGTTCTAGAATCATATCTTGTGATTTCTTGTGAATCAAGTCATTAATTGTGATTTTAAAAATTAAATCTTTTTCAAAACTAATTTCAATCATATCTTTTAAAAAATATCTTCTTATCTTATCTTTTTCAAAAATTTGATTTCAAAATATCTTTTCTAACTTCCTAACTTCTTATCTTTTCAAAATTTGTTTCAACTAACTAACTAACTTTTTGTTTGTTTCTTATCTTTTTCAAAATTACCTAACTAACTCTCTCTCTCTAATTTTCGAAAATATCTTCCCTCTTTTTCAAAAATTCTTTTTAATTAACTAATTATTTTAATTTTCGAAAATTACTAACCTCTTTCAAAAACTATTTTCGAAAATCACTAACTTTTTTTCAAAAATAATTTTCAAAAATCCTTCTCCCTCATCTCCTTCTAATTATTTATTCATCTACTAACAATAAGGAACCTCTTTACTGTGACATAGAGGATTCCTCTTCTTTTCTTGTTCTCTTCTCTTTCTTATGAGCAGGAACAAGGAAAAAGGCATTCTTGTTGAAGCTGATCCAGAACCTGAAAGGACTCTGAAGAGAAAACTAAGAGAAGCTAAATTACAACAATCCAGAGACAACCTTATTGAAAATTTCGAACAGGAAGAGGAGATGGCAGCCGAACCCAACAACAATAATACAAGGAGAATGCTTGGTGACTTTACTGCACCTAATTCCAATTTACATGGAAGAAGCATCTCTATACATGCCATTGGAGCAAACAATTTTGAGCTGAAACCTCAGCTAGTTTCTCTGATGCAGCAGAACTGCAAGTTTTATGGACTTCCATCTGAAGATCCTTTTTAGTTCTTAACTGAATTCTTGCAGATCTGTGATACTGTTAAGACTAATGGAGTAGATCCTGAAGTCTACAGGCTCATGCTTTTCCCTTTTGCTGTAAGAGACAGAGCTAGAATATGGTTGGACTCTCAACCTAAGGATAGCCTGAACTCTTGGGATAAGCTGGTCAAGGATTTCTTAGCCAAGTTCTTTCCTCCTCAAAAGCTGAGTAAGCTTAGAGTGGATGTTCAAACCTTCAGACAGAAAGAAGGTGAATCCCTCTATGAAGCTTGGGAGAGATACAAAGGGCTACCCAAAAAGTGTCCTTCTGACATGCTTTCAGAATGGACCATCCTGGATATATTCTATGATGGTTTATCTGAGCTATCAAAGATGTCATTGGATACTTCTGCAGGTGGATCCATTCACCTAAAGAAAACGCCTGCAGAAGCTCAAGAACTCATTGACATGGTTGCTAATAACCAGTTCATGTACACTTCTGAGAGGAATCCTGTGAGTAATGGGATGCCTCAAAAGAAGGGAGTTCTTGAAATTGATACTCTGAATGCCATATTGGCTCAGAACAAAATATTGACTCAGCAAGTCAATATGATTTCTCAGAGTCTGAATGGAATGCAAGCTGCATCCAACAGTACTCAAGAGGCATCTTTTGAAGAAGAAGCTTATGATCCTGAAAATCCTGCAATAGCAGAGGTAAATTATATAGGTGAACCTTATGGAAACACTTATAACCCATCATGGAGAAATCATCCAAATTTCTCATGGAAGGATCAAAAGCCACAACAAGGCTTTAATAATGGTGGAAGAAACAGGTTTAACAATAGTAAACCTTTTCCATCATCCACTCAGCAACAGACAGAGAACTCTGAACAAAATACCTCTAATTTAGCAAACTTAGTCTCTGATCTATCTAAGGCCACTGTGAGAGTCATGAATGAAACAAGGTCTTCCATTAGAAATTTGGAAGCACAAGTGGGCCAGCTGAGTAAAAGGATCACTGAAATCCCTCCTAGTACTCTCCCAAGCAATACAGAAGAAAATCCAAAAGGAGAGTGCAAGGCCATTGAATTAATCACCATGGCCGAACCTATAATGGAAGGAGAGGACGTGAATCCCAAGGAGGAAGGCCTCCTGGGACGTCCAATGATCAATAAGGAGTTTCCCTTTGAGGAACCAAAGGAATCTGAGGCTCATCTAGAGATCATAGAGATTCCATTAAACCTCCTTATGCCATTCATGAGCTCTGATGAGTATTCCTCTTCTGAAGAGAATGAGGATGTTACTGAAGAGCAAGTTGCCAAGTTCCTTGGTACAATCATGAAGCTGAATGCCAATTTATTTGGCATTGAAACTTGGGAAGATGAACCTCCCTTGTTCACCAATGAACTAAGTGATCTGGATCAACTGACATTGCCTCAGAAGAAACAGGATCTTGGAAAGTTCTTAATACCTTGTACCATAGGCACCATAATCTTTAAGGCTCTGTGTGACCTTGGTTCAGGGATAAACCTCATGCCCCTCTCTGTAATAGAGAAACTGGGAATCTTTGGGGTGCAAGCTGCTAAAATCTCATTAGAGATGGCAGACAATTCAAGAAAACAGGCTTATGGACAAGTAGAGGACGTGTTAGTAAAGGTTGAAGGCCTTTACATCCCTGCTGATTTCATAGTCCTGGATACTGGAAAGGAAGAGGATGAATCCATCATCCTAGGAAGACCTTTCCTAGCCACAGCAAGAGCTGTGATTGATGTGGACAGAGGAGAATTGATCCTTCAATTAAATAAGGACAACCTTGTGTTTACAACTCAAGGATCTCTCTCTGCATCCATGGAGAGGAAGCAGAAAAAGCTTCTCTCAAAGCAGAGTCAACCAAAGCCCTCACAGTCAAACTCTAAGTTTGGTGTTGGGAGGCCACAACCAAACTCTAAGTTTGGTGTCAAACCCCCATATCCAAACTCTAAGTTTGGTGTTAGGAGGTCTCAACAAAGCTCTGCACATCTGTGAGGCTCCATGAGAGCCCACTGTCAAGTTATTGACATTAAAGAAGTGCTTGTTGGGAGGAAACCCAATGTTTATTTATCTAATTTTATTTTTGTTTTTCATGTTTTCTTAGGTTCATGATCATTTGGAGTCACAAAATAAACGAAAAATTTAGAAACATAATCAAAAACAGCGGAAGAAAAATCACACCCTGGAGGAAGCACCTGCCTGGCGTTCAACACCAGAACAGAGCATGGTTCTGGCGCTGAACGCCCAAAATGGGCAGTATCTGGGCGCTGAACGCCCAAAATGGGCATCATCTGGGCGCTGAACGCCAGAATTACACTCTGGAGAGGATTTGGCGCTGAACGCCCAGAACAAGCATGGTTCTGGCGTTCAACGCCAGAAAATGGGCAACAAATGGGCGTTGAACGCCCAAAATGGGCACCAACCTGGCGCTGAACGCCCAGAGTTGTGTGCAAGGGCATTTTACATGCCTAATTGGTGCAGGGATGTAAATCCTTGACACCTCAAGATCTGTGGACACCACAGGATCATCTCAGGATCTGTGAATCTCACAGGATCCCCATCCACCTCACCCTCTCTCTCCATTCATGATCATCCCTTCTGTTTTCCATTCACCACTCACATCCATACACACATCCCTCCATCTCCCCCATATCTTCTTCTTCTTCTTCTTCTTTCTTCTTTTGCTCGAGGGCGAGCAATATTCTAAGTTTGGTGTGGTAAAAGCATAAGCTTTTTATTTTTCCATTACCATTAATGGCACCTAAGACCGGAGAAACCTCTAGAAAAGGGAAAGGAAAGACAAAGGCTTCCACCTCCGAGTCATGGGAGATGGAAAAATTCATCTCAAAGGGTCTATAGCTCAGTGGTAGAACATTTGACTGCAAATCAAGAGATCCCTGAGATACCTCAGGGGATACAGTTTCCTCCACAGAACTATTGGGAGCAAATCAACACCTTCCTAGGAGAATTAAGTTCCAACATGGGACAATTAAGGGTGGAACATTAAGAGCACTCCATCATCCTTCATGAAATTAGAGAAAATCAAAAAGCAATGAGGGAGGAGCAACAAAGACAAAGAAGAGACATAGAAGAGCTCAAGGACATCATTGGTTCCTCAAGAAGGAAACGCCACCATCACTAAGGTGGATTCATTCCTTGTTCTTATTTCTTCTGTTTTTCGTTTTCTATGTTAAGTGCTTATCTATGTTTGTGTCTTCATTACATGATCATTAGTAGTTAGTAACTTTGTCTTAAAGTTATGAATGTCCTATGAATCCATCACCTCTCTTAAATGAAAAATGTTTTAATTCAAAAGAACAAGAAGTACATGAGTTTCGAATTTATCCTTGAACTTAGTCTAATTATATTGATGTGGTGACAATGCTTCTTGTTTTCTGAATGAATGCTTGAACAGTGCATATGTCTTTTGAAGTTGTTGTTTAAGAATGTTAAATATGTTGGCCCTTGAAAGAATGATGACAAGGAGACATGTTATTTGATAATCTAAAAAATCATAAAAATGATTCTTGAAGCAGGAAAAAACAGCAAAGAACAAAGCTTGCAGAAAAAAAAAGGCGAAAAAAAAAATAGAAATAAAAAGCAAGCAGAAAAAGCCAAAGCTCTTAAAACCAAGAGGCAAGAGCAAAAAGCCAATAACCCTTAAAACCAAAAGGCAAGGGTAAATAAAAAGGATCCCAAGGCTTTGAGCATCAGTGGATAAGAGGGCCTAAAGGAATAAAATCCTGGCCTAAGCGGCTAAACCAAGCTGTCCCTAACCATGTGCTTGTGGCGTGAAGGTGTCAAGTGAAAACTTGAGACTGAGTGGTTAAAGTCAAGGTCCAAAGCAAAAAAAGAGTGTGCTTAAGAACCCTGGATACCTCTAATTGGGGACTCTAGCAAAGCTGAGTCACAATCTGAAAAGGTTCACCCAGTTATGTGTCTGTGGCATTTATGTATCCGATGGTAATACTGGAAAACAAAGTGCTTAGGGCCACGGCCAAGACTCATAAAATAGCTGTGTTCAAGAATCATCATACTGAACTAGGAGAATCAATAACACTATCTGAACTCTGAGTTCCTATAGATGCCAATCATTCTGAACCTCAATGGATAAAGTGAGATGCCAAAACTATTCAAGAGGCAAAAAGCTACAAGTCCCGCTCATCTGATTGGAGCTATGTTTCATTGATAGTTTGGAATTTATAGTATATTCTCTTCTTTTTATCCTACTTGATTTTCAGTTGCTTGGGGACAAGCAACAATTTAAGTTTGGTGTTGTGATGAGCGGATAATTTATACGCTTTTTGGCATTGTTTTTAGTATGTTTTTAGTAGAATCTAGTTACTTTCAGGGATGTTTTCATTAGTTTTTATGTTAAATTCACATTTCTGGACTTTACTATGAGTTTGTGTGTTTTTCTGTGATTTCAGGTATTTTCTGGCTGAAATTGAGGGACTTGAGCAAAAATCAGATTCAGAGGTTGAAGAAGGACTGCTGATGCTGTTGGATTCTGACCTTCCTGCACTCAAAATGGATTTTCTTGAGCTACAAAACTCGAAATGGCACGCTTCCAATTGCGTTGGAAAGTAGACATCCAGGGCTTTCTAGAAATATATAATAGTCCATACTTTGCCCAAGTTTAGATGACGCAAATTGGCGTTCAATGCCAGCTCTCTGCCCAATTCTGGCGTCCAGCGCCAGAAACAAGTTGCAAAGTGGAGTTCAACGCCCAAAATGGCACAAAAACTGGCGTTCAACTCCAAGAATGACCTCTCCACGTGTAGACTTCAAGCTCAGCCCAAGCACATACCAAGTGGGCCCCGGAAGTGGATTTATGCATCAATTACTTACTTCTGTAAACCCTAGTAGCTAGTTTATTATAAATAGGACCTTTTACTATTGTATTAGACATCTTTGGATGCCTGGTTCTTAGATCAGAGGGGCTGGCCATTCGGCCATGCCTGGACCTTTCACTTATGTATTTTCAAACGGTAGAGTTTCTATACTCCATAGATTAAGGTGTGGAGCTCTGCTGTTCCTCAAAGATTAATGCAAAGTACTACTGTTTTCTATTCAATTCATCTTATTTCGCTTCTAAGATATTCATTCGCACTTCAACCTGAATGTGATGAACGTGACAATCATCATCATTCCCTATGAACGCGTGCCTGACAACCACTTCCGTTCTACATTAGATTGAATGAGTATCTCTTAGATCTCTTAATCAGAATCTTCGTGGTATAAGCTAGATTGATGGCGGCATTCATGAGAGTCTGGAGAGTCTAAACCTTGTCCGTGGTATTCCGAGTAGGACTCTGGGATTGAATGACTGTGACGAACTCCAAACTCGCGAGTGCTGGGCGTAGTGACAGACGCAAAAGGATAGTAAATTCTATTCCAGTATGATCGAGAACGTCCAAGATGATTAGCCATGCAGTGACAGCGCATCGGACCATTTTCACAGAGAGGAATATGATGCAACCAATGACAAGGGTGATGCCTCCAGACGATTAGCCGTGCTGTGACAGAGCATTTGGACCATTTTCCTGAGAGGATTGAAAGTAGCCATTGGCACCGGTGACATTCTTACATAAAGCCAGCCATAGAAAGGAGTAAGACTGATTGGATGAAGACAGCATGAAAGCAGAGGTTTAGAGGAACGATTGCATCTCCATACGCTTATCTGAAATTCTCACCAATGATTTACATAAGTATTTCTATCCTTCTTTTATTACTTATTTTCGAAAACCCCATTACTATTTTATATCTGCCTGACTGAGATTTACAAGGTGACCATAGCTTGCTTCATACCAACAATCTCCGTGGGATTCGACCCTTACTCACGTAAGGTATTACTTGGACGACCCAGTGCACTTGCTGGTTAGCTGTGTCGAAGTTGTGACAAATTATGAATTTGAGATTAGAGCACCAAGTTTTTGGAGCCATTACCAGAGTTCACAATTTCGTGTACCAGCTTCCAAAAGATAGAACATGACAAGGAGACCCTCGAGACTCACGTGTTGGGAGAACTAGATGCTTTCAAAGAAAGCATGCTCCAAATAGAAGAGAAGCTTGAGAATTCCTTAAAACTATTCGAGGAGGTTCAAGTTTGGTTCGAGGAGGCGAGTTTCCGACCAACCATTATAAGGGAGCAACAAAGATTGATCTCCCAAAAGCGAAGGAGTTGAAGGACATAAGGGATGTTCGAGAGGTGGAGAACTTTCTATGGCGAATAGAGAGGTACTTCGAAGGCCAATGGGTGGTCGAAGAAGCAATAAAGATACACATTACAGCTCTCTACCTTTCTAATAATGCTACTTTGTGGTGGAGGAGAAAATTCATAGATATGGAGAAGGGTACTTGCAATATAGCCACATGAAAAATTTTTTAAAAGAGAGTTGAAGAGACCATTCTTTTCTGAGAATGTGGTCTATGAAGTAGGGAAGAGATTGAGGGAGTTGAAGTATAAGAGTGTGATTAGTAACTACGTACAAGAGTTCATTACTCACACACTTCAAATCCCAACTTAGCATCAGAGGATGCATTGTTTTCTTCATTGATAGACTCCAACCTTGAGCAAAACAAGAATTATAAAGGAGAAATGTTAAGGATGTCGATGAAGCCATTGTAGTGGCTGAATCACTCACCGAGTATCATAAAAAAGACTCTAAATCCAAGTCTTTTTCCAAGCCTAGTTCTACTAAAGGTGGGGGAGACAAGGAGAAGAGTTTCTTAACCAAGAAGGAAGGGAAGTATTCTTGAAAGAAAGAGTATGAGAAAAAGAAGAAAGCTTTCACCAAATGAATGACTGTCCCAAGTTAGGGACTCTGGCATCTATCTCTGAGAAAATAGATGCTCAATCGCAAGTAACTGAATATGTTGGATCTATCTAACATATGAATGTTGTGAAGGGTAAAGAGGCAAGCATTACAAAAAAGAAAGACTTGATGTATATTAAAATATTTATCAATGAAAAACCCGTTATGGCTATGATCGACACTGGTGCTAAACACAACTTCATCACACCTGATGAAGCAAAGAGGCTTAGATTGAAGAACACCGAAAAGAATGGCTAGTTCAAACCCGTGAATATCAAGGGTGAACCTCTTAAGAGAGTAGTGGTGCACGAATCCCCACACTTTTGTATAGCTATACCAGCAAGTGCACTAGATTGTCCAAGTAATACCTGAGCGAGTCAGGGTTGATTCCATGAGAATTGTGGTTTGAAGAAAGCTATGGTTATCTTGCAGGTCTTAGTCAGGCGAATCAGAAGGTTGATTATGTTTAAATGCAATTTGATTGTGAATTTGAATGGAATCAGGAATAGGAATAGGGTTAAGGATTAGAGTTGCTTTGCCTTTCTGAATTAACTCTGGTATCACTGTCTTCTCTATTTGTGAATGATCTCTTCTATGGCAGGCTATATGTGATCAACGCCATGGGTCGTGGTCATTGATCTCCTCTGCTACAGATTGAAGGCCATTAGCCGTGGTCATCCAATCTGACGAAGGGTGAAGCTCTAGCAGTTCATTCTCCTGGTGATCCTACTTAAAACGCCACAGACAAGGTCGAATCTTCTGGATCAGAGGATGATGCTTCTTTAGATTCTAGCTTATACCATGAAGATCCTAATCTCCCCGGATATTGGCTGAATTGGTGTCTCGAGAAGTCCCCAACGAAGTCGTGGATTAACCGTCTGAGAGATGTATAAACATAGTTGTTGGCTCGTGCTTTCCAGTCACGTATTCACACGAAACCAAGTAGACATGGGTGTTTGTCAGGCACGTTCATCTTAGTATGATGAACAGAGCTGATTGTCACTAATCATCCTATTCACCATGTTGAAGATCAAGTATACGTCTTAGAAATAAATCAAACACGGATCGAAGAAGAAACAGTAATACTTTTATTAATTCATAGGACTCAGCAGGGCTCCTCCCCTCAACCTAGGAGGTTTAGAGACTCATACTGAAAGGAAATAAAATGTTAAACATGTATGGTGTGCGTCCTCCAAGAGGATCTATTTAAATAACATAAATCTAATCCCTTAAATACTAAACAAATGACTAGTAAGGGTAAAACATTTTTTTAGTGCTAAAATCCACTTCTGGGGCCCACTTGGTGAGTGCTTGGGCTAAGCTTTGATGAGATCTACGTGCTATGAGGCTCCTAGAGTGTTGAACGCTGGCTAGGGGGTCCTCTCTGGACATTTGGACGCTGGGCTCTGCTCTTTGGGCACTGGACGCCTGGAAGGGGGTAGGAAACTGGTGTTGAATGCCAGTTTTGGGCCTTCTAATCCGAAGTAAAGTATAGACTATTATACATTGATGGAAAGCTCTAGAAGTCAGCTTTCCAGAGCCATTAAGAACATTCCATTTGGACTTTTGTAGCTCCAGAAAAGCTCTTCCGAGTGCAAGGAGGTCAGATCCAGACAGCATCTGCAGTGCTTTCTCTGTCTTTGAATCAGACTTCTACTCCAACTCCTCAATTTCAGCCAGAAATTACCTGAAATTGTACAAAAATACAAAAACTCATAGTAGAATCCAAAAATGTGAATTTAACACTAAAACCTATAAAAACTTAATAAAAACTAAACAAAACATACTAAAAGTTATATGAAAATGATGCCAAAAAGCGTATAAAATATCTGCTTATCAAGTAGCAAAAGGGATTGAGATGACTCTTGATTCTTGGAAGGGTCTTGTGAATTTTTCAGTAGCAACCATGGATAATTTTAAGATAGTCATCGGACTCAATTTGTAAAAGAAGAAAAATATATTACCTATGTCATACTACAATATAGTATGCATTACAGAGAAAGGATCTCCATGCATGGTTTCTATAGTTTTAAAAGTTGGACAACCCCCGATGCTCTTCGCTATGCAACTCAAGAAAGTCTTCAAGAAGGAGAAGATGATATTTGGCTCTATTACAAGAGGAGTCAACATCCAAAAAATAAAATGTCCCCACAAAATCAAGAAAGTGCTTGAAGAAAATAAAGATGTGATGCCTTCTGAGTTGTCAAAGTAACTACCACCTAGGAGAAAAAAGTGAATCATAAGATTGAATTAGAGTTAAGAGCAAAGCTTCTTGCCTCAGCACCATACAAGATGATGATGCGTGAGCATCTTGTCTATCTTTTCCTAGTGAATTTGCATCTAAATTGTTGAATTTAATTAAGAATTAATTATATTTTAGCCACTATGGATGCTATTTTGAGTTTTGTACAATACTGTTTATTTTAGGTAGCATTTGGCGGAATTTGATGGAGTTTCTGCAGAAAAAGAGAAGAAGCCAAGGAGATGACCAGCGAATACCGACGCGGATGCATGGCTCACGTGACCGCGCGGAATGGAGGAAATCACAATGACGCGATCGCGTGCCTGACGCGAACGCGTGAACTGGAATCTGCACAAATGACGCGAACGCGTGGACGACGCGGACGCGTCACATGCGCCACGTGCAGAAAATGCAGAAAAACGCTGGGGGCGATTTCTGGGCTGTTTTAACTCAATTTTCAACCCAGAAAACACAGATTAAAAGCTGCAGAATGGATAGAACAAGTGGTCCCCACCCATCAACTGAAGATCTGTTAATTAATTCAAATTTAAATTCAAATCTTAAATTAGGAAAATATATTATTTTAAGTTTTATTTTAAATATTAGATTTTAAATTTATTAGGATTAGTTATAAAAAGAGATCTGATGCCATCAGATTGAAACACTGTACATTTTTACCTGAATCCTTATTTTCTCTTTTCCATGAGCAACTAAACCTCTACTGTTAAGGTTAGGAGCTGTGTCTATTTCTATGGATTAATTTTATTACTTTTACTATTTTAATTTATGTGTGGATTTATAATTTAAGAATTGTTTTCGCTCTTTATTTTATGAATTTGGGTGGAACAGAAGTATGACTCTCTTTCTATTTGAGTTCTTGTAAAACTTGGAAAAGCTCTTTACCTAAACAACAGCTTGAAAACTATTTCTCCTAAATTTTAATTATCTGAATTTAATAGGATACGTGACATATAATCCTTTTACCTCTTGGATAATTAGAGTTTTTGTGGCATATAAACTAGAAATTGATTATCACCCTCTAATTGGAATTAATTGACTAAGGAATTGGTAGTTAATGAATTTTAGGGGAGACTAGGAAGGTCTAAGGAATTAGGGTCTAGTCACATACAGTTTGCCATAAATTAAATCCTGCATAATTAAATTAGTTAGTAAGAAAAGTTAATCCGGAAAAATAGATAACTCTGAAACCTTAACTATCTTCTCCATATATTATTCCCATCTTAATTACTTGCCTTTCTTCAATATTTTTGATATTGTTTAATGTCTTTTATATTGCATCTCAACACCAATTTTCTGTCTGTTTAACTAATCCTATCAAACGCTATTGTTGCTTAATCCATCAATCCTCGTGGGATCGACCCTTACTCACGTAAGGTATTACTTGGTACGACCCGGTGCACTTGCCGGTTAGTAAGTTTGTGGTTATAAATCACCGCATCAAATTTTTTGCGCCATTGCCAGGAATTGACTGTGATTAACAACTATTCGTTGTTTGATTGTTTATATTAGATATTTTTTCTTTATATTTTATTATTATTATTATTTTTTCTGTTGCATTTTTTTTACGTTATTTTTTCTTTTTTCGTTTTTTTTACGTTAAGTCTTTTTTATTTTTTTCTTTTCATTTTCGTTTACGTTATTTTTTTTTCTCTTTTTTCCTTTTCGTTTACAATTCCCCCCCCCCTTCCAGTTTCGTTATTTCTTTTTTTTTTATTTTATTTTCTTTTTATTTCCATCTTCCTTTATTTTCGTTTTTCGTTTCTTTCCATTTTTTTATATTCTATTCGTTTTATTTTATCTCTAATAAATAAATAATAATTTTAGATTTAATATTTTTCTTTAATTCTTGAAATTAAGTTTGGTGTTACCCAATTAATTTTATTTTGATTTTTCTGTTTATTTTTTCTTTTAAATTTTCGAATTTTTTTATTATTATTTATTTATTTAGTATTTTTATTTTATTATTTTACACAAGTTACCTCACAGGGACTTCTCTGCACTCTGACGTAGAGAGTTCCAATTTTTTTTTCTTGTTTTCTGTTTGTGTATGCGCAGGAATAGAGACAAAGAATATCTCTTAGACTTTGATCCTGAACCTGAAAGAACTTTCAGGCGACGTTTACAACAAGTAAGACTTTGCAAGGCTGCAGAATCCACTATGGCAAATAATAATGCTAATGCCAATGTGGTAAATCCGAACGGGGATGATCAACAAAAGAGATTGCTTGGCTCTTATTCTGCCCCTACTGCGGATCTCTATGGAAAAAGCATTGTGGTGCCTCCTATAACTGCAAACAACTTTGAGTTGAAACCACAATTGGTCACCCTGGTGCAACAAAACTGCCAGTATCATGGACTTCCTCATGAAGATCCAAATCAATTTATTTCTGATTTTCTGCAGATATGTGATACTGTGAAGACAAATGGAGTAAACCCAGAGGTGTACAAACTCATGCTTTTCCCATTTGCTATGAGGGATAAAGCAAAGCTATGGCTAGATTCCCAACCAAAGGAGAGTCTGAATACGTGGAAAAAGGTAGTTACAGAGTTTCTCACTAAATTCTTCCCACCAAAGAAGCTGACTAAGCTCAGGTTGGAGGTTCAGACCTTCAAGCAGAAGGAGGGTGAAACTCTTTATGAAGCTTGGGAGAGATACAAGCTACTGACTAGGCAATGCCCTCCAGACATGTTCTCCAAGTGGACCCAACTGGATATCTTTTATGAAAGCTTAGGAGAGATGTCAAAGATGAGCCTAGACACTTCTGCAGCCGGTTCATTGCACAAAAAGAAGACACCAGAGGAGACTATTGAGCTGATTGAATTGGTTGCAAGCAACCAATATCTGTACTCATCTAACAGGAATCCTGTGAACTCTGAGACCTCTCAGAAGAGAGGCGTGTTAGAAGTAGAAGCTGTTAATGCTCTTCTTGCTCAGAACAAGCTTATGTCTCAGCAGATAAATCTACTTACTCAACAGATGGGTGGCATGCAAGTCTCAGCAATCAACACTCAAAATCCACCCCCAAGAGACCTCCTATGACATGACAGGTAACTTTATGCAAAATGATAATTATGATTATGCTCAACCTTCTTCTGAATAGGTGAATTACATGGGGAGTGGTCCTAGAAATCCCAACAATGATCCATATTCTAAGACATACAATCAGAGATGGAGGAATCACCCAAATTTTGGGTGGAGAGATCAACCTTAGAGACCTCAGAACTTCAACAATAGTTTTCAGGGTAGTTTTTAACAGAACAACTATAATAACCGCCAATTTCAGTCTCAGCAACAACAACCACCTCAGCAGACAAATTCTAAATCCCAAGAAGATTCTAAATGGGAGATGATGATGAGTTTCATGCAAGAAACCAAAGCCTCTATTAGAAACTTGGAGGTGCAAATGGGTCAAATGAGCAAGCAATTACCTGAAAGGTCTCCAAATACATTCCCTGGTGATACAGTGGTGAACCCAAGAGAAGATTGCAAGGCCATTCAATTGAGAAGTGGTAAGGTAGCTGGTTCTGAGACTAAGGTCAATGAAGATCTAGTTGAAAAAGAAGCTCCAGAGGAGAAGAAGGAAGAAGCAGAGCACGCCTCTCCTAAACATGCAGACAACCCATTTCCTGACTCTCTTGACACTTATCCCACCTTGCCAAAGGCCCCTGAATACAAGCCAAAAATGCTATATCCTCAGAGGCTTCAGAAGGCGTCCAAAGAAAAGTAATTCTCTAAATTTTTAGATGTCTTCAAGAAGCTGCAGATCAACATCCCTTTTGCAAAGGCTCTGGAGCAAATGCCTCTCTATGCTAAATTTATAAAAGAGCTGTTGACACACAAGAGGAATTGGAAGGAGCAAGAAACCGTGGTGTTAACCAAGGAATGCAATGCTATTATTCAACACACCCTTCCTGAGAAGATGCCAGACCCAGGGAGCTTTGTCATTCCTTGAACCATTGGAGAAGTCGGCATTCAGAGAGCTTTATGTGATCTTGGAGCTAGCATTAACCTCATGCCACTTTCAGTGATGAAAAAGCTTCAAATTGAGGAGGTAAAACCCACTCGTATTTCTCTTCAACTTGCTGATCTTTCTATCAAATTACCTGTGGGTGTTGTTGAAGATTTACTTGTGAAAGTAGGACCATTTATGTTTCCTGTTGATTTTGTTATATTAGACATGGAAGAGGAGGTAAAACCCTCTATTATACTTGGTAGACCCTTTTTAGCTACAGGTAGAGCTCTGATTGATGTACAAAAGAGTGAATTAACCCTGAGGGTCAATGAAGAACAGGTGGTCCTAAATGTCTTTGAAGCCCTCAAACACCCCAATGATTCTGAGGGAGTGTATGAAAATAGATGTTATTGAACCACTTGTTCAAGAAGTACTGGAAACTGAGGTACTTGATGATGTTCTAGATCCTATTTCTGAGTGTGAATTAGTTGAAGTTGATGATTCACCACCCCAAAAGGAGCTGATGAACACGCCAATTAAGGAGGAGGAAGCCCCCAAGCTTGAGATCAAACCCTTACCACCTTCTCTGAAATATGTGTTTTTGGGTGAAAATGATTCATATCCAGTGATTATTAGTTCTTCTCTGAAGCCTGAAGAAGAGGAGGCGCTTATTTCAGTGCTCAGGAGCCATAAAACAGCTCTTGGGTGGACCATTAGTGACTTGAAGAGGATTAGTCCAACCAGGTGTATGCACAAGATCCTTCTTGAAGATGATGCTAAACCAGTTGTACAACCACAAAGGAGACTCAATCCAACTATGAAAGAGGTTGTCCAAAAAGAGGTAATGAAATTATGGGAAGCAGGTATTATTTACCCTATTTCTGATAGCCCTTGGGTAAGTCCTGTACAGGTAGTTCCCAAGAAAGGAGGGATGACAGTGATCAAGAATGAAAAGAATGAGCTTATTCCTACAAGAACAGTCACAGGATGGAGAATGTGCATAGATTACAGGAGGCTCAACACTGCTACAAGGAAGGATCATTTTCCCCTCCCCTTCATTGATCAGATGCTTGAGAGGTTAGCTGGTCATGCTTTTTATTGTTTTCTAGATGGATATTCTGGATATAATCAAATTGCAGTGGACCCTCAAGATCAAGAGAAGACAGCATTCACATGCCCCTTTGGAGTATTTGCCTACAGGAGAATGCCATTTGGACTTTGTAATGCTCCAGCAACTTTTCAGAGGTGTATGCTTTCAATTTTTTCTGATATGGTTGAAAAGTTTATTGAGATATTTATGGATAACTTTTCTGTTTTTGGTAATTCTTTTGAATCCTGCCTTAAACATTTATCTCTTGTCTTGAAACGGTGTCAAGAATTAAACCTTGTTTTAAATTGGAAAAAATGCCATTTTATGGTCACCGAAGGCTTTGTTCTTGGGCACCGGATTTCAAGTAAGGGAATTGAGGTTGACAGAGGAAAGGTGGAGGTAATTGAAAAATTACCACCACCAACTAATGTTAAGGCAATTAGGAGTTTCTTGGGTCATGTAGGATTTTATAGAAGATTTATAAAGGATTTTTCTAAAATTGCTAAACCATTGAGCAACCTGTTGGTTGTTGATGTTCCTTTTGTCTTTGATTCTGATTGTCTGCATGCTTTCGAAACTCTGAAGGCAAACCTTACCTCTGCTCCCATTATAGCTCCCCCTGACTGGAATTTACCATTTGAATTAATGTGTGATGATAGTGATTTTGCTATAGGAGCTGTTTTAGGACAGAGGAATGGTAAGGTTGTACATGTCATTTATTATGCCAGTCGTGTGTTAAATGATGCTCAAAAGAATTACACAACTACAGAAAAAGAATTATTAGCTGTTGTGTATGCGGTTGATAAGTTTAGGTCCTATTTACTTGGTTCTAAGGTTATTGTTTATACTGACCATGCTGCCTTGAAGTACCTTCTAACCAAACAGGATTCTAAACCAAGATTAATCAGATGGGTGTTGCTCCTTCAGGAGTTTGATATTGAAATAAAAGACAGGAAAGGGTCAGAAAATCAAGTAGCTGACCATCTCTCCAGAATTGAGCCTGAAGCAGGAATGCAACCACCCACAGCTATAACTGAAACATTTCCAGATGAGCAATTGTTCCTCATTCAGCAGGCTCCATGGTTTGCAGACATTACAAATTATAAGGCCATGAATTTTATCCCAAGAGAGTACAGTAGGCAACAAGTGAAGAAGCTATTGACTGATGCAAAGTACTACATTTGGGAGGAACCATACCTTTTTAAAAGGTGTTCGGATGGAATTATCTGGAGGTGTGTCCCAGATGAAGAAAAACAGCAGATTCTCTGGCACTGTCATGGTTCTGAGTATGGAGGCCACTTTGGTGGTGAGAGGACAGCTACAAAAGTCCTTCAGAGCGGGTTTTACTGGCCGACTCTCTTCAGGGACTCAAGAGCTTTCGTAAAGCACTGTGGCAGATGTGAAAAAGCTGCAAATCTCCCTGCTAACCATGAAATGCCACAGCAGAGACTTCTTGAGGTTGAGTTGTTTGATGTGTGGGGTATTGATTTCATGGTACCTTTCCTACCCTCACATTCAAACAACTATATTCTAGTGACAGTCGACTATGTGTCTAAATGGGTGGAAGTTGTAGCTCTACCCACCAATGATGCCAAGGTGGTAATGAGCTTTCTTCAAAGATACATCTTTAGCCGGTTTGGTGTCCCAAGGACACTCATTAGTGATGGAGGAAGCCACTTCTGTAACAGACAGTTGGACTCTCTTCTACATAGATATGGAGTCCGTCATAAGGTGGCAACCCCCTATCACCCTCAGACAAGTGGACAGGTTGAAGTTTTCAACAGGGAGCTTAAGAGGATTCTGGAGAAGACCGTCAGTGTTTCAAGAAAGGACTGGTCTAGGAAGCTTGATGATGCTCTCTGGGCATACCGGACAGCATACAAGACTCCAATTGGCATGTCCCCATATTAGTTGGTCTATGGCAAAGCCTGTCACTTGCCAGTGGAGCTGGAGCACAAGGCTTATTGGGCAATCAGGTACCTGAATCTTGATTCAGAGGCTGCAGGAATTAAGCGGATGCTTCAGTTGAATGAGCTTGATGAATTCAGATATTCAGCCTATGAGAATGCCAAGCTCTATAAGGAGAGAACCAAGCTACTGCATGATAAGAAGATTGCCATCAGAGTCTTTGAGCCAGGACAAAGAGTGCTTCTGTATAATTCAAGGCTCAAATTCTTTCCCGGGAAGCTGAAATCCCGGTGGTCAGGACCGTTTTTGGTTACCAGAGCCTCGCCATATGGTCATGTGGAAATACAGGAAGAAAATTCTGACAGGAAATTTACAGTGAATGGCCAGAGGTTGAAGCACTATCTTGGAGGCGAGATTGACCGCTAGAAGTCCACTCATCTGCTGAACTAGCAGAACTGACCGTCAAGCTAGTGACGTAAAAGAAGCGCTTGTCGGGAGGCAACCCGATAATTTCGTATCCTTCGCCATTTTTCGTAGTAGGTTTTCTTAGTTATTTTGTTTTTATTGACTTCTTACTAATTCTCTGATCATGCAGCTATGTTCTTCCAGGAACCGACCACCTCAAGCTAAAAAAAAAAAAAATTGCTACGCGACGCGACCGCATCAGCAACGCGTCCGCGTCGCAAGGGGAGAAGAGAAAAAATAAAAACGAACAGAGAGTCACGCTGGAGCGTGGCTGGAAACGTGCCAATGGCACAATTCGTCCCACGCGACCGCGTCGCCGACACGTCCGCGTCGTATGGGCGTAATGGCCTCCCACGCGACCGCGTGCCCCACGCGGCCGCGTGCCCTGATTTTCGACGTAAAACGAGTGCACAACTGAAAGTTGTGCTAGAGTGGTGCTGGACTGGCGCTGGACGCGCAATTCCCTTCATGCGACCGCGTGCCCCACGCGGCCGCGTCGTACCCCATTAACTGCCCACTCGCGCGATCGCATGCCCCATGCGATCGCGTCACCCCAATTTTGGCAATTATATCAATTTGAACAGAGAGTTGTGCTGGCGCGAGGCTGCACTCGCGCCAGAAGCACAAACTGGGTCACGCGACCGCCTGACCAACGCCATCGCGTCAATCCGTATAAGAGCAATACGCGCGACCGCGTGCCCCACGCGGCCGCGTCACTTGCGCCGCCCAGTTTTCTTTCTCTCTCTCTCTCTCCCAATCCTACTTCTCTCTTATTCTCTTATCCTTTTATTTTTTCTTTCATTTTAATATTTGTGTTTTCTATTTTCAGTTCTTCTTTGCTTGAGGACAAGCAAACCCTTAAGTTTGGTGTTGACGCTACGCTTACAGGTTTTCTAGTACAAAAGGGAGGCGAATCATCTTCGCGAAGGAGCACAACCTGAAGAATAAAGCGACCGCTAGGATAATTAAGGTGGTTGAGTTCCTTTCATTTTTTATTCCTCCCCTCTTTTTCTATGTTATGTTCCGGTTTCCTGTTATTTTGCTTTCTTTGTTGCATGATCCTTTATTAGTTAGAATCCTAGGACTAGTTTAGTTTTTCTATTGCTTTAATTCTGAAAAGATGTCTCATGTATTACTCACTGAGCTTAAATAAAAAAAAATTATAGGAGTGATATATTGCATGAGAAAGTGGGTCTATATTGAATAATAGTCTTATTTACTTAAATGTGGTGGTATTTTCTGTGATTCTGAATGCATGACATGAACAGTGCATATTTTTTGATAGTGAAGTTTATGAATGTTAAAATTGTTGGCTCTTGAAAGAATGATGACAAAGAGAAATGTTATTGATAATCTGAAAAATCATAAAATTGATTCTTGAAGCAAAAAAAAAACAGTGAAAAACACAAAGCTTGCGAAAAAAAAATATTATTAATAAAAAAAAAAGAAGCAAGCAGAAAAAGCCAATAACCCTTTAACTTAAAAGGCAAAGGGTAAAAAGGATCCAAGACTTTGAGCATTAATGGATAGGAGGGCCCAAGAGAATAAAATCCTGGCCTAAGCGGCTAAATCAAGCTGTCCCTAACCATGTGCTTGTGGCGTGAAGGTGTCAAGTGAAAAGCTTGAGACTGAGCGGTTAAAGTCGTGATCCAAAGCAAAAAGAGTGTGCTTAAGAGCTCTGGGCACCTCTAACTGGGGACTCTAGCAAAGCTGAGTCACAATCTGAAAAGGTTCACTCAGTTATGTGTCTGTGGTATTTATGTATCCGGTGGTAATACTAGAAAACAAAATGCTTAGTGTCACAGCCAAGACTCATAAAGTAGTTGTGTTCAAGAATCAACATACTGAACTAGGAGAGTCAATAACACTATCTGAATTCTGAGTTCATATGGATGCCAATCATTCTGAACTTCAAAGGATAAAGTGAGATGCCAAAACTGTTCAGGATTGCAGTTGTAAACCCCACTATAAGAGAAGACATGGGCTTAATCGAACTCTCATTCTCATGCAAATTCACATCCTAAGCTTATATTAGTTTTGGTTGCTTGAGGACAAGCAACAGTTTAAGTTTGGTGTTGTGATGCGTGAACATTTTGTCTATCTTTTCCTAGTGAATTTGCATCTAAATTGTTGAATTTAATTAAGAATTAATTATATTTTAGCCACTATGGATGCTATTTTGAGTTTTGTACAATACTGTTTATTTTAGGTAGCATTTGGCGGAATTTGATGGAGTTTCTGCAGAGAAAGAGAAGAAGCCAAGGAGATGACCAGCGAATACCGACGCGGACGCATGGCTCACGCGACCGCGCGGAATGTAGGAAATCACAATGACGCGATCGCGTGCCTGACGCGAACGCGTGAACTGGAATCTGCACAAATGACGCGAAGGCGTGGACGACGCGGACGCGTCACATGCGCCACGTGCAGAAAATGCAGAAAAACGCTGGGGGCGATTTCTTGGCTGTTTTAACTCAATTTTCAACCCAAAAAACACGTATTAGAAGCTGCACAATGGACAGAACAAGTGGTCCCCACCCATCAACTGAACATCTGTTAATTAATTCAAATTTAAATTCAAATCTTAAATTAGGAAAAGATATTATTTTAAGTTTAATTTTAAATATTAGATTTTAAATTTATTAGGATTAGTTATAAAAAGGGATCTAATGCCATCAGATTGAAACACTGTACATTTTTACCTGAATCCTTATTTTCTCTTTTCCATGAGCAACTAAACCTCCACTGTTAAGGTTAGGAGCTCTGTCTATTTCTATGGATTAATTTTATTGCTTTTACTATTTTAATTTATGTGTGGATTTATAATTTAAGAATTGTTTTTGCTCTTTATTTTATGAATTTGGGTGGAACGGAAGTATGACCCTCTTTCTATTTGAGTTCTTGTAAAACTTGGAAAAGCTCTTTACCTGAACAACAGCTTGAAAACTATTTCTCCTAAATTTTAATTATCTGAATTTAATAGGATACATGACATATAATCATTTTACCTCTTGGATAATTAGAGTTTTTGTGGCATATAAACTAGAAATTGATTATCACCCTCTAATTGGAATTAATTGACCAAGGAATTGGCAGTTATGAATTTTAGGGGAGACTAGGAAGGTCTAAGGAATTAGGGTCTAGTCACATACAGTTTGCCAGAAATTAAATCCTGCATAATTAAATTAGTTAGTAAGAAAAGTTAATCCGGAAAAATAGATAATTCTGAAACCTTAACTATCTTCTCCATATATTATTCCCATCTTAATTACTTGCCTTTCTTCAATATTTTTGATATTGTTTAATGTCTTTTATATTGCATCTCAACACTAATTTTCTGTCTGTCTAACTAATCCTATCAAACGCTATTGTTTCTTAATCTATCAATTCTCGTGGGATCGACCCTTACTCACGTAAGGTATTACTTGGTACAAGCCGGTGCACTTGTCGGTTAGTAAGTTTGTGGTTATAAATCACCGCATCAAGTTTTTGGCGCCGTTGTCGGGATTTGACTATGATTACCAACTATTCGTTGTTTGATTGTTTTGATTAGATATTTTTTCTTTATATTTTATTATTATTATTATTTTTTCTGTTGCATTTTTTTTACGTTATTTTTTCTTTTTTCATTTTTTTTACGTTAAGTCTTTTTTATTTTTTTCTTTTCATTTTCGTTTACGTTATTTTTTTTCTCTTTTTTCCTTTTCGTTTACAATTCCCCCCTCCAGTTTCGTTATTTCTTTTTTTTTTTTTTTTTTTTTTTCTTTTTATTTCCATCTTCCTTTATTTTCGTTTTCGTTTCTTCCCATTTTTTATATTCTATTAGTTTTATTTTATCTCTAAAATATATATATATGATAAATAAATAAATAAATAATAATTTTAGTATTAATATTTTTTTTAATTCCTGAAATTAAGTTTTGTGTTATCCAGTTAATTTTATTTTGATTTTTCTGTTTATTTTTTTTTTAAATTTTCGAATTTTTTTATTATTATTTATTTATTTAGTATTTTTATTTTATTATTTTACACAAGTTACTTCACAGGGACTTCTCTGCACTCTAACGTAGAGAGTTCCAATTTTTTTCCTTGTTTTTTGCTTGTGTATGCGCAGGAATAGAGACAAAAAATATCTCTTAGACTTTGATCCTGAACCTGAAAGAACTTTCAGGCGACGTTTACAACAAGTAAGACTTTGCAAGGCTGCAAAATCCACTATGACAAATAATAATGCTAATGCCAATGTGGTAAATCCGAACGGGGATGATCAACAGAGGAGAGTGCTTGCCTCTTATTCTGCCCCTACTGCGGATCTCTATGAAAAAAGCATTGTGGTGCCTCCTATAACTGCAAACAACTTTGAGTTGAAATCACAATTGGTCACCCTGGTGCAACAAAACTACCAGTATCATGGACTTCCTCATGAAGATCCAAATCAATTTATTTCTGATTTTCTGCAGATATGTGATACTGTGAAGACAAATGGAGTAAACCCAGAGGTGTACAAACTCATGCTTTTCCCATTTGCTCTGAGGGATAAAGCAAAGCTATGGCTAGATTCCCAACCAAAGGAGAGTCTGAATACGTGGGAAAAGGTAGTTACAGAGTTTCTCACTAAATTCTTCCCACCAAAGAAGCTGACTAAGCTCAGGTTGGAGGTTCAGACCTTCAAGCAGAAGGAGGGTGAAACTCTTTATGAAGCTTGGGAGAGATACAAGCTACTGACTAGGCAATGCCCTCCAGACATGTTCTCCAAGTGGACCCAACTGGATATCTTTTATGAAGGCTTAGGAGAGATGTCAAAGATGAGCCTAAACACTTCTGCAGGCGGTTCATTGCACAAAAAGAAGACACCAGAGGAGACTATTGAGCTGATTGAATTGGTTGCAAGCAACCAATATCCGTACTCATCTAACAGGAATCCTGTGAACTCTGAGACCTCTCAGAAGAGAGGCGTGTTAGAAGTAGAAGCTGTTAATGCTCTTCTTGCTCAGAACAAGCTTATGTCTCAGCAGATAAATCTACTTACTCAACAGATGGGTGGCATGCAAGTCTCAGCTATCAACACTCAAAATCCACCCCAAGAGACCTCCTATGACATGACAGGTAACTTTATGCAAAATGATAATTATGATTATGCTCAACCTTCTTCTGAACAGGTGAATTACATGGGGAGTGGTCCTAGAAATCCCAACAATGATCCATATTCTAAGACATACAATCAGGGATGGAGGAATCACCCAAATTTTGGGTGGAGAGATCAACCTCAGAACTTCAACAATAGTTCTCAGGGCAGTTTTCAACAGAACAACTATAATAACCGCCAATTTCAGTCTCAGCAACAACAACCACCTCGGCAGACAAATTCTAAATCCCAAGAAGATTCTAAATGGGAGATGATGATGAGTTTCATGCAAGAAACCAAAGCCTCTATTAGAAATTTGGAGGTGCAAATGGGTCAAATGAGCAAGCAATTACCTGAAAGGTCTCCAAATACATTCCCTGGTGATACAGTGGTGAACCCAAGAGAAGATTGCAAGGCCATTCAATTGAGAAGTGGTAAGGTAGCTGGTTCTGAGACTAAGGTCAATGAAGATCTAGTTGAAAAAGAAGCTCCAGAGGAGAAGAAGGAAGAAGCAGAGCACGCCTCTCCTAAACATGCAGACAACCCATTTCCTGACTCTCTTGACACTTATCCCACCTTGCCAAAGGCCCCTGAATACAAGCCAAAAATGCTATATCCTCAGAGGCTTCAGAAGGCGTCCAAAGAAAAGTAATTCTCTAAATTTTTAGATGTCTTCAAGAAGCTGCAGATCAACATCCCTTTTGCAGAGGCTCTGGAGCAAATGCCTCTCTATGCTAAATTTATGAAAGAGCTGTTGACACACAAGAGGAATTGGAAGGAGCAAGAAACCGTGGTGTTAACCAAGGAATGCAGTGCTATTATTCAACACACCCTTCCTGAGAAGATGCCAGACCCAGGGAGCTTTGTCATTCCTTGAACCATTGGAGAAGTTGGCATTCAGAGAGCTTTATGTGATCTTAGAGCTAGCATTAACCTCATGCCACTTTCAGTGATGAAAAAGCTTCAAATTGAGGAGGTAAAACCCACTCGTATTTCTCTTCAACTTGCTGATCTTTCTATCAAATTACCTGTGGGTGTTGTTGAAGATTTACTTGTGAAAGTAGGACCATTTATTTTTCCTGTTGATTTTGTTATATTAGACATGGAAGAGGAGGTAAAACCCTCTATTATACTTGGTAGACCCTTTTTAGCTACAGGTAGAGCTCTGATTGATGTACAAAAGGGTGAATTAACCCTGAGGGTCAATGAAGAACAGGTGGTCCTAAATGTCTTTGAAGCCCTCAAACACCCCCAATGATTCTGAGGGGTGTATGAAAATAGATGTTATTGAACCACTTGTTCAAGAAGTACTGGAAACTGAGGTACTTGATGATGTTCTAGATCCTATTTCTGAGTGTGAATTAGTTGAAGTTGATGATTCACCACCCCAAAAGGAGCTGATGAATACGCCAATTAAGGAGGAGGAAGCCCCCAAGCTTGAGCTCAAACCCTTACCACCTTCTCTGAAATATGTGTTTTTGGGTGAAAATGATTCATATCCAGTGATTATTAGCTCTTCTCTGAAGCCTGAAGAAGAGGAGGCACTTATTTCAGTGCTCAGGAGCCATAAAACAGCTATTGGGTAGACCATTAGTGACTTGAAGGGGATTAGTCCAACCAGGTGTATGCACAAGATCCTTCTTGAAGATGATGCTAAACCAGTTATGCAACCACAAAGGAGACTCAATCCAACTATGAAAGAGGTGGTCCAAAAAGTGGTAATGAAATTATGGGAAGCATGTATTATTTACCCTATTTCTGATAGCCCTTGGGTAAGTCCTGTACAGGTAGTTCCCAAGAAAGGAGGGATGACAGTGATCAAGAATGAAAAGAATGAGCTTATTCCTACAAGAACAGTCACAGGATGGAGAATGTGCATAGATTACAGGAGGCTCAACACTGCTACAAGGAAGGATCATTTTCCCCTCCCCTTCATTGATCAGATGCTTGAGAGGTTAGCTGGTCATGCTTTTTATTGTTTTCTACATGGATATTCTGGATATAATCAAATTGCAGTGACCCTCAAGATCAAGAGAAGACTGCATTCACATGCCCCTTTGGAGTATTTGCCTACAGGAGAATGCCATTTGGACTTTGTAATGCTCCAGCAACTTTTCAGAGGTGTATGCTTTCAATTTTTTCTGATATGGTTGAAAAGTTTATTGAGATATTTATGGATGACTTTTCTGTTTTTGGTAATTCTTTTGAATCCTGCCTTAAACATTTATCTCTTGTCTTGAAACGGTGTCAAGAATCAAACCTTGTTTTAAACTGGGAAAATGCCATTTTATGGTCACCGAAGGCATTGTTCTTGGACACCGGATTTCAAGTAAGGGAATTGAGGTTGACAGAGCAAAAGTGGAGGTAATTGAAAAATTACCACCACCAACTAATGTTAAGGCAATTAGGAGTTTCTTGGGTCATGCAGGATTTTATAGAAGATTTATAAAGGATTTTTCTAAAATTGCTAAACCATTGAGCAACCTGTTGGTTGTTGATGTTCCTTTTGTCTTTGATTCTGACTGTCTGCATGCTTTCGAAACTCTGAAGGCAAACCTTACCTCTGCTCCCATTATAGCTCCCCCTGACTGGAATTTACCATTTGAATTAATGTGTGATGCTAGTGATTTTGCTATAGGAGCTGTTTTAGGACAGAGGCATGGTAAGGTTGTACATGTCATTTATTATGCCAGTCGTGTGTTAAATGATACTCAAAAGAATTACACAACTACAGAAAAAGAATTATTAGCTGTTGTGTATGCGGTTGATAAGTTTAGGTCCTATTTACTTGGTTCTAAGGTTATTGTTTATACTGACCATGCTGCCTTGAAGTACCTTCTAACCAAACAGGATTCTAAACCAAGATTAATCAGATGGGTGTTGCTCCTTCAGGAGTTTGATATTGAAATAAAAGACAGGAAAGGGTCAGAAAATCAAGTAGCTGACCATCTCTCCAGAATTGAGCATAAAGCAGGAATGCAACCACCCACAGCTGTAACTGAGACATTTCCAGATGAGCAATTGTTCCTCATTCAGCAGGCTCCATGGTTTGTAGACATTGCAAATTATAAAGCCATGAATTTTATCCCAAGAGAGTACAGTAGGCAACAAGTGAAGAAGCTATTGATTGATGCAAAGTACTACATTTGGGAGGAACCATACCTTTTTAAAAGGTGTTCGGATGGAATTATCCGGAGGTGTGTCTCAAATGAAGAAAAACAGCAGATTCTCTGGCACTGTCATGGTTCTGAGTATGGAGGCCACTTTGGTGGTGAAATGATAGCTACAAAAGTCCTTCAGAGGGGGTTTTACTGGCCGACTCTCTTCAGGGACTCAAGAGCTTTCGTAAAGCACTGTGGCAGATGTGAAAAAGCTGCAAATCTCCCTGCTAACCATGAAATGCCACAACAGAGAATTGAGGTTGAGTTGTTTGATGTGTGGGGTATTGATTTCATGGGACCTTTCCCACCCTCACATTCAAACAACTATATTCTAGTGGCAGTGGATTATGTGTCCAAATGGGTGAAAGTTGTAGCTCTACCCACCAATGATGCCAAGGTGGTAATGAGCTTTCTTCAGAGATACATCTTTAGCCGGTTTGGTGTCCCAAGGACACTCATTAGTGATGGAGGAAGCCACTTCTGTAACAGACAGTTGGACTCTCTTCTACATAGATATGGAGTCCGTCATAAGGTGGCAACCCCCTATCACCCTCAGACAAGTGGACAGGTTGAAGTTTTCAACAGGGAGCTTAAGAGGATTCTGGAGAAGACCGTCAGTGTTTCAAGAAAGGACTGGTCTAGGAAGCTTGATGATGCTCTCTGGGCATACCGGATAGCATACAAGACTCCAATTGGCATGTCCCCATATCAGTTGGTCTATGGCAAAGCCTGTCACTTGCCAGTGGAGCTGGAGCACAAGGCTTATTGGGCAATCAGGTACCTGAATCTTGATTCAGAGGCTGCAGGAATTAAGCGGATGCTTCAGTTGAATGAGCTTGATGAATTCAGATATTCAGCCTATGAGAATGCCAAGCTCTATAAGGAGAGAACCAAGCTACTGCATGATAAGAAGATTGCCATCAGAGTCTTTGAGCCAGGACAAAGAGTGCTTCTGTATAATTCAAGGCTCAAATTCTTTCCCGGGAAGCTGAAATCCCGGTGGTCAGGACCGTTTGTGGTTACCAGAGCCTCGCCATATGGTCATGTGGAAATACAGGAAGAAAATTCTGACAGAAAATTTACAGTGAATGGCCAGAGGTTGAAGCACTATCTTGGAGGCGAGATTGACCGCCAGAGATCCACTCATCTGCTGAACTAGCAAAACTGACCATCAAGCTAGTGACGTAAAAGAAGCGCTTGTCGGGAGGCAACCCGATAATTTCGTATCCTTCGCCATTTTTCATAGTAGTTTTTCTTAGTTATTTTGTTTTTATTGAGTTCTTACTAATTCTCTGATCATACAGCTATGTTCTTCCAGGAACCGACCACCTCAAGCTAAAAAAAAAAAATTGCTACGCGACGCGACCGCATCAGCAACGCGTCCGCGTCGCAAGGGGAGAAGAGAAAAAATAAAAACAAACAGAGAGTCACGCTGGAGCGTGGCTGGAGACGTGCCAATGGCACAATTCATCCCACGCGACCGCGTCGCCGACACGTCCGCGTCGTATGGGCGTAATGGCCTCCCACGCGGCCGCGTGCCCTGATTTTCGACGTAAAACGAGTGCACAGCTGAAAGTTGTGCTAGAGTGGTGCTGAACTGGCGCTGGACGCGCAATTCCCTTCACGCGACCGCGTGCCCCACGCGGCCGCGTCGTACCCCATTAAATGCCCACTCGCGCGATCGCATGCCCCATGCGATCGCGTCACCCCAATTTCGGCAATTATATCAATTTGAACAGAGAGTTGTGCTGGCGCGAGGCTGCACTCGCGCCAGAAGCACAAACTGGGTCACGCGACCGCGTGACCGACGCGATCACGTCAATCCGTATAAGAGCAATATGCACGACCGCGTGCCCCACGCGGCCGCGTCGCTTGCGCCGCCCAGTTTTCTTTCTCTCTCTCTCTCCCAATCCTACTTCTCTCTTATTCTCTTATCCTTTTATTTTTTCTTTCATTTTAATATTTGTCTTTTCTATTTTCAGTTCTTCTTTGCTTGAGGACAAGCAAACCCTTAAGTTTGGTGTTGACGCTACGCTTACAGGTTTTCTAGTACAAAAGGGAGGCGAATCATCTTCGCGAAGGAGCACAACCTGAAGAATAAAGCGACCGCTAGGATAATTAAGGTGGTTGAGTTCCTTTCATTTTTTATTCCTCCCCTCTTTTTCTATGTTATGTTCCGGTTTCCTGTTATTTTGCTTTGTTTGTTGCATGATCCTTTATTAGTTAGAATCCTAGGACTAGTTTAGTTTTTCTATTGCTTTAATTCTGAAAAGATGTCTCATGTATTACTCACTGAGCTTAAATCAAAAAAAAAATTATAGGAGTGATATATTGCATGAGAAAGTGGGTCTATATTGAATAATAGTCTTATTTACTTAAATGTGGTGGTATTTTCTGTGATTCTGAATGCATGACATGAACAGTGCATATTTTTTGATAGTGAAGTTTATGAATGTTAAAATTGTTGGCTCTTGAAAGAATGATGACAAAGAGAAATGTTATTGATAATCTGAAAAATCATAAAATTGATTCTTGAAGCAAAAAAAAAAAAAACAGTGAAAAACACAAAGTTTGCGAAAAAAAAATATTATTAATAAAAAAAAAGAAGCAAGCAGAAAAAGCCAATAACCCTTTAACTTAAAAGGCAAAGGGTAAAAAGGATCCAAGACTTTGAGCATTAATGGATAGGAGGGCCCAAGAGAATAAAATCCTGGCCTAAGCGGCTAAATCAAGCTGTCCCTAACCATGTGCTTGTGGCGTGAAGGTGTCAAGTGAAAAGCTTGAGACTGAGCGGTTAAAGTCGTGATCCAAAGCAAAAAGAGTGTGCTTAAGAGCTTTGGGCACCTCTAACTGGGGACTCTAGCAAAGCTGAGTCACAATCTGAAAAGGTTCACTCAGTTATGTGTCTGTGGCATTTATGTATCCGGTGGTAATACTAGAAAACAAAATGCTTAGGGTCACAGCCAAGACTCATAAAGTAGCTGTGTTCAAGAATCAACATACTAAACTAGGAGAGTCAATAACACTATCTGAATTCTGAGTTCATATGGATGCCAATCATTCTGAACTTCAAAGGATAAAGTGAGATGCCAAAACTGTTCAGGATTGCAGTTGTAAATCCCACTATAAGAGAAGACATGGGCTTAATCGAACTCTCATTCTCATGCAAATTCACATCCTAAGCTTATATTAGTTTTGGTTGCTTGAGGACAAGCAACAGTTTAAGTTTGGTGTTGTGATGCGTGAACATTTTGTCTATCTTTTCCTAGTGAATTTGCATCTAAATTGTTGAATTTAATTAAGAATTAATTATATTTTAGCCACTATGGATGCTATTTTGAGTTTTGTACAATACTGTTTATTTTAGGTAGCATTTGGCGGAATTTGATGGAGTTTCTGCAGAGAAAGAGAAGAAGCCAAGGAGATGACCAGCGAATACCGACGCGGACGCATGGCTCACGCGACCGCGCGGAATGTAGGAAATCACAATGACGCGATCGCGTGCCTGACGCGAACGCGTGAACTGGAATCTGCACAAATGACGCGAACGCATGGACGACGCGGACGCGTCACATGCGCCACGTGCAGAAAATGCAGAAAAACGCTGGGGGCGATTTCTGGGCTGTTTTAACTCAATTTTCAACCCAGAAAACACATATTAGAAGCTGCAGAATGGACAGAACAAGTGGTCCCCACCCATCAACTGAAGATCTGTTAATTAATTCAAATTTAAATTTAAATCTTAAATTAGGAAAAGATATTATTTTAAGTTTAATTTTAAATATTAGATTTTAAATTTATTAGGATTAGTTATAAAAAGGGATCTGATGCCATCAAATTGAAACACTGTACATTTTTACCTGAATCCTTATTTTCTCTTTTCCATGAGCAACTAAACCTCCACTGTTAAGGTTAGGAGCTCTGTCTATTTCTATGGATTAATTTTATTTCTTTTACTATTTTAATTTATGTGTGGATTTATAATTTAAGAATTGTTTTCGCTCTTTATTTTATGAATTTGGGTGGAACGGAAGTATGACCCTCTTTCTATTTGAGTTCTTGTAAAACTTGGAAAAGCTCTTTACCTGAACAACAGCTTGAAAACTATTTCTCCTAAATTTTAATTATCTGAATTTAATAGGATACGTGACATATAATCCTTTTACCTCTTGGATAATTAGAGTTTTTGTAGCATATAAACTAGAAATTGATTATCACCCTCTAATTGGAATTAATTGACCAAGGAATTGGCAGTTAATGAATTTTAGGGGAGACTAGGAAGGTCTAAGGAATTAGGGTCTAGTCACATACAGTATGCCATAAATTAAATCCTACATAATTAAATTAGTTAGTAAGAAAAGTTAATCCGGAAAAATAGATAACTCTGAAACCTTAACTATCTTCTCCATATATTATTCCCATCTTAATTACTTGCCTTTCTTCAATATTTTTGATATTGTTTAATGTCTTTTATATTGCATCTCAACACCAATTTTCTGTCTGTCTAACTAATCCTATCAAACGCTATTGTTGCTTAATCTATCAATCCTCGTGGGATCGACCCTTACTCACGTAAGGTATTACTTGGTACGACCCAGTGCACTTGCCGGTTAGTAAGTTTGCTGATGGTGATGAGTCTACGACCACATGTGTCACGAGGTATGGATCGTATGAGTGGTTAGTGATGCCTTTTGGCTTAACCAATGCTCTTGTGATCTTTTGTACCTTGATGAACGAGATCTTTCATCCTTATCTTGATCGGTTTGTAGTGGTCTACTTGGATGACATTGTCATCTACAACAATACCTTAGAGAAACATGTAGAACATTTACAAACTATATTCAAGATTTTGCGAGAGAATAATCTATATGTAAAGAAATTAAAGTGTTCCTTTATAATGGACAAAGTCCACTTCTTAGGACACATCATAAAAGATGGAACTCTCCACATGGATCAAGGAAATGTGAATGCTATCAAAGAGTGAGAGTCGCCAAACAAAGTATCTGAATTGAGATCATTCCTTGAATTGGCTAACTACTATCGGAAGTTTATCAAGGGATACTCCGCCAAGGCTTCACCATTAACCGATCTTCTAAAAAAGAACTAATCTTGGGAATGATCAAAGGAGTGTCAACAGGCCTTTGATGAGTTGAAAGTTGCTATCACAGAAGGACTAGTACTAACATTGTCTGACTACTCAAAGGTATTTGAAGTCCACACCGATGCTTCTGACTATGCTATTGGAGGGGTTATGATGCAAGAAGGATATTTTATTGCCTTTGAGAGTCTCAAGTTGAATGGTATAAGGAGGTGATACACCTTCTAAGAGAAGGAGATGACTGCAGTGGCACATTATTCGAGAATTTGGCGCCATTACTTGCTTGGGTCACACTTCATCGTCAAGATAGACAATGTGGTCACAAGCTACTTCCAAACTTAGAAGAAGTTAAGCCCCAAACAAGCTAGGTGGCAAGATTTCTTAGCTGAGTTAATTTCGAATTTGAATACAAACTAGGTAAGACTAATGTGGTAGCAGATGCATTGAGCCGCAAGGCTAAGTTGCAACCATTTCCATGGTCGAAGGAGATATTATACGCATCATCAAGGAAGGATTGCATCATGATCTATTAGCCAAGAAGTTGGTGGAGTTGGCTAGAGAAGGTAAGATTAGAAGATTTTGGCTAGAAGATGACTTTCTTTACACTAAAGGAAGAAGGCTATATGCCCCTAAGTAGAAAAATCTAAAAAGAAAGTTGGTGAAAGAAGGCCACGACACTAAGTGGGCTGGTCATCAAGGGCAACAAAGGACCTTGGCACTCGTTAAATCTTTCTATTATTGGACTCAAACGAGAAATAAAGTGGAGAGTTATGTGAAGACTTATCTTATGTGCCAATAAGATAAGATTGAAAATAAGACATCAGGTGGGTTGTTGGAACCTCTGCCTCCTCCGGAGCGACCATGAGAAAGTGTGTCTTTGCATTTCATCTTTGCTTTATCCAAGTCCGAGAGGTTTAGATCTATCCTCGTGGTGGTGGATCGATTTTCGAAGTATGCTACATTTATACCTGCCCTACTGATTGCACTGTAGAGAAAGCAGCACAACTATTCTTCAAGAATGTAGTGAAGTACTTGGATTACCTAAAAGCATAATCAGTGATCAAGATCCACACTTCATAGGACAACTATGGACAAAGCTATTCAAACTTCTTGGATCGAAACTTCATTATTCAATAAGCTTCCATCCTCAAACTGCTGGGCAGACAGAGAGAGTAAATGCCTTACTTGAGTATTATTTGAGGCATTTTGTAAGCACTAATCAGAAAGATTGAAAAAAATTCCTAAACATTGTCCAGTTTTCATACAATTTACAAAGAGGTGAGTCCACAAAAAGAGTCCGTTCGAGATTGTGACTGGACAGCAGCCGCTTACACCATACTTTCTTTCCTTTTACTCTGGGAAGAGCCCTGGAGCTTATTACATGGTTAAGTCTTGGGAAGAACAAGCAAATGTTACTCGTTCTTACCTCTATCAAGTGGGAGACAAGGTAATGATTAAACTTCTTCCACAACAATTTCAAGCCTTTCGCAAGGTTTATAAGGGCTTAATCCACAAATATGAAGGGCCATTTGAGATCATTGGGCGTGTTGGGGATGTTGCTTATAAAGTACAACTCCCTCCCTCTATGAAGATCCATCCAGTCCAGTCCTCCACGTGAGTATGCTTAAACCATATCATGAAAACCAAGAGAAACTGAGCAGAGGTGACCCAGGTCATGCTCTGCCCGTGGTGATTAAATTCTTTGATAAGAAAATCGAAGAGATCTTAGCAAATTGCATTGTGAGACGCAGAGGAGTATCACCAAGTATCCAATACTTGATCAAATAGAAGACTTCTGATAACCGAAGCTAACTGGAAAGCTCGTGAAGATCTGTGACAATTCCAAGAACACTTAGAGTGCTTTCATGAATAGAAGTATAGAACGTGATGAGGACGTCTATGCAATAGGTAGGAGAGAATGTCACGGTTACTTTTAGAAGGTTAGATTTAATGATGCTTGTATAGTTTTCTGGAGTGTTCGAGAATGCCTTAGATGGTTCGAAATATTCTAGAATTTCCTAGAAGGTCCCGAAATATCCTAGAAGGTCATAGAGTATTTTAGAAGAGCATGGATGTATATAGAAGTATGAAGAATAGTATAGAATAATCTAGAAGTATTTAGAGAGATGTAGTAGGTTAGATATTTGTAATAAAGATTTTAGACACTTAATCTAGACCGTTGATTAGATTTAATCCCACCAGTCCATTGAGGAGGTGGATAGCTATAAATAGGGGTGAGAGTTAGAGTTTGTATGTGAGAGTCATTTGTAACAAACATTTGAATAATAAAGCGTTTTTTTTTTCACCAAAACTTTCTTTCTCTTGTGTTTTCTTGTATTCTTAACTTTCTTGCTAAATATTGAGGTTAGGCTGACTTGGTTTTATCTCAAGGGTTAAGTAAGTCCGAGTACTTGAAAATATGTCCAAGGTCATGACAATATGCTTGATTTGTGAAAACAATTGTGTTAAAGGTGTAAGTATAACAATGTTTTCTCTTTTATTCTTAAGAAATCACTCGAATTAGTCTATGAGATTTTTAAAATTGGATATTTTAGTTTTTTAGATTTTAAAATACACAAAACAATCTCCAACATACATTTATTTCCGTTAGACAATACAATCTCTTTTCATTAGTCAGTAATGGAGATTACTAACGTGAAATGTTAACTTGCACACGTGGCTGTTAAGTATCTATGTATACGAGTTGGACAAATTAATCCCTAAAGTGAAGTACAAAACTGTCCTCGAAAAGTTTAAAAAATGGTTAAGTATGATTTTGGTCCCTAACGCAGGAGCTGAAATTTTTTTTCGTCCCTTGCCTTTTTTTTGCTCCAAAATGGTCCCCAAAGTTTCAATTTGTTTTAAAACCGTCCTTCGGACCAAAATGCCCCTATCCCTTCTTCCCCAAATTTATGCAAAGCACCAGCACCACCACAACCACCACCACCCACCACCTACCACCCACCACCACCACCCTAAACCACCACCACCCACCACCTACCACCCTAAACCACCACCACCACCACCATCCCCCCATTCACTGCCACTCCATCACCAGCATCCATCACACCAACCAAAACATCAGAAAATCAACATCATCATCGTCATCTTCATCAAAAGCCAGAACTCAGAAAATTCAGAAAAATCAAACAATAATACTCAGAATCAGAAAATCATCATCATCATCAAGAACCCAGACTCAGCAAGAAGAAGAAGCGGCGGGCGGCGGGCAACGGCTCGGCAGTAGTGTCGGTGGGAAGAAGAAGAAGAAGAAGAAGAAGAAGAAGAAGAAGAAGAAGAAGAAGAAGAAGAAGAAGAAGAAGAAGAAGAAGAAGAAGAAGAAGAAGAAGAAGAAGAAGAAGCGGCGGGCGGCGGGCAACGGCTCGGCGGTGGTGTCGGCGGGAAGAAGAAGAAGAAGAAGAAGAAGAAGAAGAAGAAGAAGAAGAAGCGGCGGGCGGCGGGCAACGGCTCGGCGATGGTAAACGGGCGGCAGTGCGGTGGCGGGAAGAAGAAGAAGAAGCGGCGGTGCGGCGGCGGTACGGCGGCATGGCGTCTCTCCCCCTCCCCCCACCTCTCTCCCCCCTCCCCCTTCCCCCCTCCCCCTTTCTTTCTTTCTCGGCCCCTCCCCCCTTTTCTTTCTTTCTCTCTCGCCCCTCCACCCCGCTTCTGTATCCTCCTTTCTTTCTTTTTTTTTTCTTTTTTTTATTTATTTTATTTTATATTTTTTTTAATAAAAGGTAATTTGGTAATAAAAAAATATAATTGGTAAAAAGGACGATTTTAAAACAAACTGAAACCTTGGGGACCATTTTTGAGCGAAAAAAAGGCAAGGGACGAAATAAATTTTCAACCCCTACATTGGGAACCAAAATCATACTTAACCCTTTAAAAAATCTCAAAACAGTCTTTAAAATTTTTTAAAAATTCAAAAATAGCCTCTTCAAATATATTTTATCTTTTTCAAAAGTCAACGCCTTATAATATTTTTATTAATTAAAATAAAAAAATATTATTAAAAAATATATAATAAATAAAAATACAAAAATATATATATATTCGCTAAGAGATAATTTTATTTATTAACTCTAAAATATCATAAGAAATAGTATTATTCATTAACCTATGATACCTATATAGATGTAATGTAGAAATAATAATAATAATAATAATAATAATAATAATAATAATAATAATAATAATAATAATAATAATAATAATAACTAATCTAAGAGGTCATTGCATTATAAAGGTTATTGCATTACGAAGGTCATTATTTATATATCTAAACTTTTAAGATATTAACTAAAATTTACAAATTTGATTTCATAAGTAATTTTTCGCATTGTATGCAAGTTCCAAAGTATTAGCTTTGTAAGCATTTGCACAAATATTCTTAATTATTTATGTTAAAAAAATTATGTTAAATAGGAGTTGTTCTATCTCTTCAAATAATACTAGCTCATTCTCTTCTTAATCATTAAAGAATTATCATAGAATATGATATCTACAAATTAAATTAAATTAATATCTTATGTGGTCAAAAATAAATATAGATTCATATATTTATTTTAAATTATTTTTTTTGTAATTTATAATTTAGAATTTTAAAATAGATAAAAAAAATGTACATAAAATAATCAAATTTGAGATAAATAAATAAAAAATTATAGAAATTAAAATTTATTAATTTAGAAATAATTATATATAAATAATTTGAAGGACTATTTTAAAAATTTTTTAGAGATTGTTTTGAGATTTTTTAAACTCTTTGGAACTGTTTTATATTTCACCTTAGAGACTGATTTGTACAGATCACATACGTAAAAATTTAACGACCACGTGTACGAATCAATATTTTACATTAACAGTCACTGACTCACCGTTAATGATTAATAGAGGAGAACAATATTGTTTAACGAAAGTAACCGTTAAGGACTATTTTACGTATTATAAAATTTGAGAGGTTAAATTTTCTAATTTAAAAAATTCAATGATTAATTTAAGTAATTCCTATTGGGTATATGAAGATGGGAAGATGATAAAATTTTAATTGTGTTTCGGTTTCAAGGCACGATTAGATTGCTATCTTTAGAAAGATATTTATCCCCATACTTAGTTGCTATAAGGTTGATGACAATATTCTCCCACGATACAATGAAATCTAAGAATTTCTTAACTAGCAATAGTAAGAAATTCTCAACTCTCTTGAATAAAGAAAATCTCTTAATAGTTGAGTAAAATATACACTTAGTACTTCTCAATTTGAAATAGTGAAGAAGAACTTATTTATACATATTGCATGTAGCAATTATCATTAATTACGTATACAAATGATTATGTCTTTTCTATTGTCGATAGATATAATATTTTAAACATACCCAATTTCTAAAAAATTGTGTCCTTCTAATCAAAAGAGACAATATTTTAAACATACACAATACTTAAAAAATTATATCCCTTCAACCAAATAATACTAAACAATTACTAACTATTTATTAATATTAATAATAATATCAATAATATTAATAATATTAATTAATCAAATTTATAAATACCTTGGATTACTTTTTATTTATTTATTTAAGTAATCTAAACTTTAATGTCTATGCTCAAAAGAATGTGGTGCATTCATTTATTTAGTATTCAAATCTTTATTTAAAATAAAGATGTAACATCGCTTTCTTGTGTCTACATTTGTGTTTACCGCAGCTATTTTGCCATCTTTGTAATTCTAGTATATTGCTAGACTTTTTTCTTTAAAAAAAAAGTCACGAGTTTTATTTTATGTTTTCGTAACTCACAGTACACACATTCGTTTCATTACATGTTTGTTGTTAATTAGGCCGGTATTCTTATGATATATAGCGAACAAAAAATAGAAAAGGAAAGATAAAATTAAACAACTTGACCATGTGGTTGGGACTTTGCGTTAAGTGGTCCATTCATTAATCAATGGTGGTGACCGGTGACTGGCTGTGTTATCCATGGTATTAGTGTATAGTGGCGAAATTCAATCAAATAATGGTTTATCAGTTAAACCAGATTAATTAAGTGTGTGATTAGGGACCAACAACTACAATCAAACGGAGTTTGATTATTCTTGGTTGCAACTCGCTACCTGCAACAACTACATTTAGTTATGTATCCATCAACCAATTATGCTAATTAACTTCCTTAAAAGTTAAAACTCCACCTGCTCCGATCCGCGTCATTATATTATTCCGGTTTCAACATTTCACATTACCAGTCAAAACAAGTTTATTATTTTTTTTTTTTTATCAAGCTATTCTTATGACCATTATTTAGTCTTATTGGATAATTACTCACACAATTGGAGTTAGGAGTCAACGTGTTTGGTAAAAACTTTTCCGAACTAATGATTTTAAACTTTGAATGCTTAATATTATGACTGTCATTAAATAAACTTGGTATGTATAATATTATGCTTCTATGATAATCAACTTTTATAATATCACACAAGATTTATGATGTCTAAAACATATTTTTATAGTTCAACAGAAAATGTTTGGATAAGAATATTAAAAGTTACAACTATTGACCACTAAATTATGTTTGAATTATGTTTTAATATCATATAAACTATATACCTATGAATCTGAAAATCCAAATTCAAGGACAAGATGCTGTGCTTAATAATGCAACTTTAATAAAAGGTTTGTTGGACATCTGAATTTTTATTCTGTCAAAAGTGTTGGGTTTTTTTCTCCTTTGTGAGGTCCAAACCCAACATTTTGAGGATGTTTCTTTGCACCTATTGTGCCACAACTCTAATCAGATTTTTGGAGTCATTTGAGAGAAAGAGAGTAGCCACCAAAGAGAGAAAGAGAAGGGAAAAATAGAATTTTCATTTTTGTCCAAAGCAGTAAACTTCAAATGTCAGTTTCTCATTCGTTCACCGTTGGATTGGCTTGAAATTTTAACTGAGTGTTTCTATCATCTTGTTCTTCATTCTGGTCGGTAGAGATGTTGATTGGAGGTTTGCAGTGGGAGAAATTGGCTTCGCAAGAGAGAAATTAGGTTTTCCATTTTTACACAGAGCAGCAATCTTTGAACAGTAATTTATCATTCTTTCACCGTTGGATCGACGTAAAATTTGGACTGTAAATTCTTCACATCTTGTTCTTCATTCTGAACGGTGAAGATTTTAATTAGAGATCCGCAAAGGGAGAAATTGGCTTCGACAGCAGCTCTATTTTTTTGGGTATATTTCATCTTGCTTCTCATTTGAAAGCTTTGGTAGTTTGATATTTTGGCTGGTTATATGCACATTTTTGTGCTTTGTTTGAGACCCTCTTGTACCTCATTTGATTATAGTGGAACTATTTCATTGGTCTGGATGACCCGTCGTTTTTACCTCTCACATTGAGGGGGTTTTCCACGTTAAAATCTCGGTGTGTTCTTGTTATTGCTTTACTTGCTATATTTGCTTGTTATAGTTGCTGCCATATTGTGTTGTGAGTGCTTCCATATTGTTCTTGTGTTGAACATTTGTGTCGTTTTCACTGCTAGGCTCTTTCATACTGGCATCAGAGCTTGTTGGTATTTTTCTGGGCTTGTGATTCTGTGAACAATGGAAGCTAATACTAATACTAGTATGATGATCACTCTTAATGGTCCTAATTATGATTTGTGAAAGTCAAAGATGGAAGATTTGCTTTATGTCAAGAATTTTCATCAACCAGTTTTTGGTACAGAGAAGCCTAATGATAAGTCTGATGATGATTGGACTTTGTTGCATAGACAAGTCTGTGGATATATTAGGCAGTGGGTTGACGATAATGTGTTGAACCATATTATTGGAGAGACACATGCTCGGACCCTTTGGATTAAGCTTGAGCAGTTGTATGCTCGAAAAACTGGGAATAATAAGATGTTTTTGATCAAGCAGTTGTTGGCTTTGAAGTATACAGATGGGACATCAATGACAGATCACTTGACTAATTTCCAAGGAATTATGAATCAGTTATCTTCCATGGGTATCAAGTTTGATGAAGAGGTTCAAGGATTGTTACTTCTTGGCTCCTTACCAGACTCGTGGGAAATTCTCAGAATGTCATTGTCTAATTCTGCTTCTGATGGTGTAATCTCTATGGATCTTGCTAAGAGCAGTGTTTTGAATGAAGAGATGAGAAAAAAGTCACAAGGTACATCGACTACACATTCAGATGTTCTTATTTCTGAGTCTAGGGGGAGAAACAAAAGTCGAAGTCCTAAAGGTAGAGATCAAAGCAGAAGCAAGTCTCGAGGAAAGTATAAGAATATTGAGTGTCATCATTGTGGTTAAAAGGGACATGTGAAGAAATTTTGTTGGCAGCTAAAGAAGGAGAAAGCCAAGGCAAGTAAAGACAAGAGCACAAATAAAGATGATGGTAGCAAGGAAGACAAGGTTAATGTAACTCATGATGATTTTCTTGTTGTTGAGGAGTTTGAATCTGTTAACCTTGTTGATAATAGCACTAGTTGGGTGATTGATAGCGGTGCTTCTATTCATGTTACATCTAGGAGGGATTTGTTTACATCTTATACTCCTGGTGATTTTAGTGATGTGAAAATGGCTCATCAAGGTGTTGCAAAATGTGCTGGTGTTGGACGGGTTTGCTTAGAAACCTCCAACGGTACCAAGTTGACTTTGAAGCGTGTGAAGCATGTTCCAGATATTCGGTTGAACTTACTTTCTGTTGGTAAGTTGTGTGATGAAGACTTGGATAGCTCATTTTCTCATGATAGTTGGAAGCTCACCAAGGGTTCCATGGTTGCTGCTAGAGGTACTCGACACTCTACTCTTTATTTAACTCAAGCAAAAATTGTGAAAGATGTTGTTAATAATGCTGAGTTTGTTGATGAAACTGATTTATGGCATAAGAGATTATGTCATATGAGTGAGAAAGGCATGAATATGTTATCCAAGAGGAATCTTTTGTCTGGTTGCAAGGTTGCTTTGCAAAAGTGCAACCATTGCTTTGCTGAAAAACAAAACAGGGTTTCTTTTGAGAGCCATCCACCTTCAAGGAAGTCAGAGATACTTGACTTGGTGCATTCTGATGTATGTGGGCTGATGAAGACAAGAACACTTGGAGGGTCTATCTATTTTGTAACCTTTATTGATGACCATTCTAGGAAATTATGGGTTTACACTTTGAAGACCAAAGATCAAGTTTTGAATGTGTTCAAGCAATTTCAAGCTTCTGTTGAAAGAGAAACTGGGAAGACGTTGAAATACATTCGTACTGACAATGGTGGTGAGTACTCAGGTCCATTTGATGCTTATTGTAAAGAGCATGGTATAAGACATCATAAGACTCCTCCAAAGACTCCTCAGTTGAATGGCTTGGCTGAAAGGATGAACAGAACATTGGTTGAAAGAGTTAGGTGCTTATTGTCACAGTCTGGATTGGCAAAATCCTTTTGGGGTGAAGCTTTGAGCACTGTTATTCATGTCTTGAACCAGACACCATGTGTTCCCTTGCAATTTGAAGTGTCAGAGAAGGTATGGTCAGGTAAAGATGTTTCTTATGATCATTTAAGAGTCTTTGGATGTAAAGCTTTTGTTCATATTCCCAAAGATGAGAGATCTATGCTTGATGTAAAGACTAGGCAATGTATTTTTATTGGCTATGGCATGGATGAGTTTGGTTACAGGTTTTATGATCCTGTTAACAAGAAGGTGATTTGGAGTAGAGATGTTGTCTTTGTTGAAGACCAAACATTGAAGGATGTTGATAATGCGGAGAAGCCAATGGTTCAGCCTAGTGATGATTTTTCTGACTTGGATATTACTCTCTCTATGCCTATGGTAGAAGATGGTAGAGTTGAAGCTCAAAATAATGAGCATGATACAAGTGCAGGTGAAGATGGAACAGTTGATCCGATACTTGATGAAGTTGGTGATGATGATCAAGATGAAGAACCAACTTTGGAAATTCCTGCAAATGCACTCAAAAGGTCTACAAGAGAGAGGAAGTCTTCATCAAGGTATTCTCCACATGAGTTTGTTTTGTTGACTGATGAGGGAGAACCTGAATGCTTTGGAGAGGCTGTTGAAGATGAAAGCAAAGCTCAATGGCTTGAAGCTATGCAAGAAGAAATGAAGTCCTTACTTGAGAATGATACCCATGAGTTGGTGAAGCTACCGAAGGGTATGCGAGTTTTGAAGAACAAATGGGTATTCAGAATCAAGAATGAAGAACACAATTCTAAGCCTCGGTATAAGGCTAGATTGGTTGTTAGAGGTTTTAGCCAGAGAAAAAGTGTTGATTATAAGGAAATCTTTTCTCCTATTGTGAGGATGTCATCCATTCGTGCTGTGCTTGGATAAGCAGCATCTCTTAATTTGGAGATTGAGCAAATGGATGTGAAGATAGCTTTTCTTCATGGTGATTTAGATAAGGAGATCTATATGGAGCAACCGGAGGGCTTTGTTGTTAAAGGAAAGGAAGATTTTGTGTGCAAGCTTAAGAAGAGTCTTTATTGGGTTGAAACAAGCTTCAAGACAGTGGTACAAGAAGTTTGAATCTGTTATGGGGGAGCATGGTTACCGTAAGATAACTTCAGATCATTGTGTATTTGTACAAAAATTTTCTAATGATGATTTTATCATTCTTTTGCTTTATGTGGATGATATTTTGATTGTGGGAAAGAATGCTTTGAGGATTAATGAGTTGAAGAAACAGTTGAGTAAGTTCTTTGCTATGAAGGACTTGGGTCCTGCCAAATAGATTTTGGGCACGACTATTACTCATTACAGATATTCCAATAAGCTTTATTTGTCACAGGAGAAGTACATAAAGAAGGTGCTTCAAAGGTTTGGCATGAATGATGCCAAATGTGTTGCTAGTTCTTTTGCTCCTCATTTTAAATTGAGCACCAAGCAGTGTCCAACCACTGATGAGGAGAAACAAGCAATGGATGAAATTCCTTATGCCTCAGCTGTTAGAAGCTTGATGTATGCTATGGTGTGTACTAGGCCAGACATTGCTCATGCGGTTGGTACTGTGAGTCGTTTTCTCTCTAATCCAGGTAAAGAACATTGGAATGCTGTTAAATGGATTATGAGATATCGCAAAGGTACAGCTAACTTGAGTTTGAGTTTTGGTGGTGAGAAACATTTGCTAGTTGGCTTTACTGATGCAGACATGGCAGAAGATATTGATTCTCGAAAGTCTACTTCAGGTTATTTGGTCAAGTTTGCAGGGGGAGCTATTTCATGGCAATCAAGGCTACAAAAGTGTGTTGCACTTTCTATCACAGAGGCAGAGTTTATTGCAGCAACTGAAGCATGTAAAGAGTTGTTGTGGATGAATAAGTTTCTTGCAGTACTTGGTTTTAAGCAAGACCGTTATGTGTTGTTGTGTGATAGCCAAAGTGCTATTCATCTTGCCAAGAATTATACTTTTTACGCAAGATCTAAACATATTGATGTTAGGTATCACTGGATACGAGATATGTTAGATTCCAAGTTGTTGGAACTTGAGAAAGTTCACACTGATGATAATGGTGCTGATATGATGACAAAAGCATTGTCAAGAGAAAAGTTTGAAACATGTTGTTTGATCGCCGGAATGGCGAGAGCCTCCACCTAGTCGAGAAGCGGGAGATTTGTTGGATTTTTTCTCTCCTTTGTGAGGCCCAAGCCCAACATTTTGAGGGTGTTTCTTTGCACCCATTGTGCCACAACCCTAATCAGATTTTTGGGGTCATTTGAGAGAAAGAGAGTAGCCACCAAAGAGAGAAAGAGAAGGGGAAAATAGAATTCCCGTTTTTGTCCAAAGCAGTAAATTTCAAATATTAGTTTCTCATTCGTTCACCGTTGGATCGGCTTGAAATTTTACCTGCGTGTTCCTCTCATCTTGTTCTTCATTCTGGTTGGTGGAGATGTTGATTGGAGGTTTGTAGTGGGAGAAATTGACTTCGAAAGAGAGAAATTAGGTTTTCCATTTTTACACAGAGCAGCAATCTTTTAATGGTGATTTCTCATTCTTTCACCGTTGGATCGATGTGAAATTTGGACTGTAGATTCTTCACATCTTGTTCTTCATTTTTAATGGTGAAGATTTTAATTGGAGATCTTCAGAAGGAGAAATTGGCTTTAACAGCAGCTCTATTTTTTTGGGTATATTTCATCTTCTTGCTTCTCATTTGAAAGCTTTGGTACTTTGATGTTTTGGCTGGTTATATGCACATTTTTGTGCTTTGTTTGAGACCCTCTTGTACTTCATTTGATTATAGTAGAGCTATTTCATTGGTCTGGACGACCCGTAGTTTTTACCTCTCATATTGAGGGGGTTTTCCACGTTAAAATCTCGGTGTGTTCTTGTTATTGCTTTACTTGCTATATTTGCTTGTTATAGTTGCTGCCATATTGTGTTGTGAGTGCTTTCATATTATTTTTGTGTTGGATATTTGTGTCGTTTCCGCTACTAGGCTCTTTCAAAAAGAAGAAGAAAAAGGTTAGAAAAATTTCCTAAGCTTCCATCGAGATTGTTTCTACTTCCCTATTACCCATACATGTTTTAAATGCCGGAAAACAAGGTGGCGATGATGTGCGGCAATCGCTAAACCATGCATGCATGGTTTTTAATTTAATACTTATATTTTGTAAGTATCTGAACTGCTTCGGTCCATCTTCATTAATTTTGTAGGGATGTCCATATGACCAATTTTTTTGGGTGCTTCTGGAAGTAGGACTAAAAAACAGATATTAGGAGACAAAAATTGAGACTAAAGTAAGTATTGTGTTTAATGTAAAGCATAGTTCGAAAAACCGAACTGAATTAGTTAGTTCAATCGGATTAATCAGAAATTGATTATCTGGCCAGTTCGGTTAATCTCATAAACTGTCTGGCAAAAAGTTGACCAAACTGACGATTAACCAGTGAACCGCCAAGACTGGCCGGTTTATTTAAGGGTTTTCGGTTCGGACTTAACGTGATATGTGACGTATAATCATCTTATCTCTGGGTACTTAGGGTTTGTGTAGCTAATAAACTAGAATTGGACTTAACCCTTTAATCTAAATTAAGTAACCAAAGAATTGGCGGTTGATTAGGTTAGAGGAGATTTAATCATTAAGGAATTAGGGTTTAATCAATTAAAGTTTACCATGAATTGAATCTTGCTTGATTAAAGTAGTTGGTAAGAATTTTTAATCCGAAAAAAATAAATATCTCTGAAACCTTAACTGTTTTCCCATATAATCTTCACAACCCATTTACTATTTGCTTTCTTAGTTTCTCTGAGTTATGTTTAAAGCATTTGAACCTAAAACACTCCTTTGCGCTTGTCGGACTAAGTAAATCATTCAATTATTATTGCTTGGTCCATCAATTCTCGTGAGATCGACTCTCACTCACCTGAGATATTACTTGGTACAACCCAATACACTTGCCGGTTAGTTTGTGATTTTGAAAATCTGCACCAAATTTTTGGCGCCGTTATATATCACATAATTGTACCTTCATAACATCAAAAAGGGATCATAGTTCCACACGTCGTGTGAATGTCAGGAACCGAGTAACACTAACAACTAAAATTAGGCAACTCCGCCTAAGCATGTGTGGCCCTATTTTAGTTACAATAAAAAGAATATGTCCACCTACACACACAAGTCTAGGAATATGTCCATATACAGCTTAAGTTCATGCATACCTAGTAGTACTCCACCTTGCTTCTAATTACATACGATGGATTTGATGTCAAGACCCAACTCTCAAAAGGGATAACCCACCCTAAAAAAATCATGTGTAGTTTGGTTCAATTTACTACACCACTACATATAAGAAACATATATATCTAATGTAGGGAATAGCGTCATCTCCTGCTAGTCGTTGGTACTTGTGATTCGGCGCCAAACCATGTCAGCCTTGGTGCTAACATAACCGTGATGCTGGTTAGTTTCCGACTGAACGATATGCAATGCTGTCCACATGCGCACATGGTCAGAATTTTCCTAAAAAGGTAGACAAAATAAGTGGTCTCTCAGGTACTTAAATCAGATTGAAGGTTTTCCTTTTGACTTGTTTTGCCAATGCAAACGACATGCAGGATAATCACTGAGTTTTAGTTACCATGTGGTTGAAGATATGTGAGGAGAAGCCTCCCTTGTGATGCAACCAGAACAAGCATCAGATCCCAGATTCCAGATTGCCACAAGCATACCAAATGAGTTAACAACATGGGACAAGGGTTGAAGAGCTATATTAAATTACAGGCATTTTATAGGCGACATGATTCGTTTTCGATGACTTTAAGCTAGGGGTACCCAATTTATTTCCACAATCAATTATCCATGACATTGCATTGCCAAACAGAAAATTATCATCATTATGAAACCTAGTCATTATGTAGTAAAAACAAAGAGAGAGAGAGAGAGAGAGAGAGAGAGAGAGAGAGAGAGAGAGAGAGAGAGAGGTGAAATAGTGATAGTTAATTAAAACAAAATCAGAAAGTAGAACTATTTGGTTCAAAGGCACACTAAACTACAAAAAGAGCGATTGACGTTTAGTTTCAGGTAATTTTTCCACTTTGAAAATGTTGTCTATTTAAAACAGTTTGAGTTTTGTCTCAGTTTCATTTTGACCATCGTGATTTTTTTGAAAGACCCCTACATTGTAGCATGACAACAGAGGATGGTGCATAAAAAGAAACCCGTTAATTATGAACATCAGTTATTTTGCAGTTAAAATAGAGACAGATGCAAAAACCTAATAGTCAATTAAAATGAAATCAGAAAGCAATGTCAATCAATTTACAGGCAAACAACACTCTGAAAACAGTTCTTCATATATGCGCTTAGGTTCAGTTAATTATTTCACATCATAAAACTGGTCTATTTAAAACAGTTTTAGTTTGACTTCAGTTTCAGTCAGCATACACTGATTCTTTTTTAATACCCCCACATCCTAGCCTGACAACATAGGCGGCTAAATAAAAAACAAACATGTCCAAGTCATTGGGAAGTCCTTCTGGGTATAGATAATCACCCCCAATTGGTTAGGTTTGGGGAGGCATGCAGAAAATTCATAATGTTCCTATTATGGACAAACATCTTTCTGAGTGCACCACACTGTATAAAAATACCAGTCTTTGTTGTTTTTGTCCATGGTTTTCAACTAAAGCCAAATGCTAACCAATAGTTAGAATTTAGAATGCTTACTATCTTGTTCATATTTGCCTCTTTTCTGATAACACTCTCTGGGATTTTGGACACATCCAACGCATACTTTTTGCTTCCTTGATGTTTAGCAGCATTATGTACCATGAATCCATTGCCTCCAAGATCGGCACAAATACCTGTACCGGAAGGGTGAAGGTGCAGTGACATAAGATTTTTTAAGGACATAATTGTCATGAAGTCATTGTTAACAATAATTTCGGTAAGGAAACTTTACATGCTCAAGTGCATTTGTCTCTTACATCCACCATCCCTCGTAACTTTTCTTTAGTTTCGATATAGGCACATCACAAATTACATCTCGTGCAAAGTTAGATGGAAAGTACCAAATAACAGAATCCATGCTTTTGCCATATATTAAAGATGCAATCATGGAAGTGGTGTTAATGTCTTGCGAAAGCAACATCAAGGCTTGTCATACTAGTCGCGGTTTGAATGAGCACTACGCAGGTATAAAAATGAAGGTAACAACTAACAGTGCCATGTTTTGGTTACTCACGTCTGGGTGTGGTATGCATGGAGGAGCTAGAGAGATGAAGATCCCACGTACCACCTCGAAACCAGCCAACTCATATAGCACCTCCCTGCAACAGGAAAAATTGTTACACTCAAATGATCGACTTATGTACTCTTTCCTGTAACGCTAAACAGTTGGACTGGAAGAGGAGTATAACAACCACGTTTAACTAATTTATGACTGGAATGAATGCTATAAAGGGGACCATTATTTGTGTAAAGAGTTTGTTTGAATTTTAATTCAATCCTACACTTGATGTCAAACACTAGGGAATTGGGAAGTTTCAAGTTGAATATTAAAAAAAAGCATAGTCAGTGTTTCTGATGCTTTTTTTGTGGGTCAAAATAGTAATTCATTTTAACAATTTAATGACATATTATTTTTACTTTGTTAATAGATTTTACATTGTATTGTCACTAATTCGGTGTGTTTATCTTAATGTTAGCTTAACCCCAAAGGAATATTCTTATGCTCTTTTGACACTATTAGGATAGTTGGGATTAAAACATTCTTATGCTCCTTGAACACGATGAGGACAATTCCAATAAAAAACTTTCTTACCCAAGGTGAACTAAAGGATCTTCTTCCTTCTGGGAGAAGACGTATGCAGCAAGTTTGGTCTCTTCCGTTGACAACCCCATGCCTAAAGTTGGCATGAAGTACATCTTGAAGCTCTGTAAGTTGGGGACCATCACTATCCTATCGTTCTTCTCATGCTGTCATTGGACCATGTCTAATATGTTGAGAAGCACCCCCTCCGAGGTTCTTGCCTTTGACTCCACCATTGAAATGTGACCATATAGCCCATTCAACTTCAGATTTATGCTCTGCATAGTAACAAAAGTGATCAGTATACACGATCAGCATGACCTTCCAAAATATATAGCAATTTCAACCCCGATCGGGAGAATGTGGCCAAAACGGGGTCTTAAAAATTTTTCGTGACCAAAATCTACAAGGGCCTAGAATCAAGTCACATTGGGTGATGTATTTAACATGAAAAAACTCAACACAAACTCCCTTGCCATATCTGTGTGACCATGTTAACGCAAGCCACACTTCATGGGGTCAGATTGTATGACAGTATGTGGTGTTCTGTCTACCTTTTTTGTAACTACAATGAACCACTTTCAAACACTAATGAGTACTAGGGTACCTAAGACAAGTTCAGTACGGCATTGACGAGAGCGACAACCTTTCTTCTATCTTCAGCCTCATCCGTCGTCATCATCGTCGTGTGTGATTCTTGTGCCGCTATTATCTGATTATCAGGAAACAGTTCCAGAACCACAATCGTTATAAATGATTTCCTAAGTTAATTTGAAAATATATTGTACATGCTAGTAGGAACATCGGGACTTTAATAGGATAATCAATTTAGGGGAATTGCAATATTTTGGGTACCTCAGGATCAACCAACTTCATTCGCAGCTCGGGTGGCATAGCATTGTTGCCTTCTTCACCAGGAACCTCCTGAAGGTCAGGTGATTTGAAGACATCGTCCAACGTGCAAAACAAATCCGTAATCGAATATGTAAATAGACCAGAATCATGGGTTTCAGCATAGTAGACAATCTCCTGAAAATGTTTAAGGTTTTCTTAAAGGTTCATTTAATTTCAAAATAGAATAGCAACTAGTTATTTTTTTTCTAATATTTTTACGAAATTAATTTTTATGTTCTTTTAAATATTAAATTTGACATAAAATATAACAAATAATAGAGAATAAATTATTATTAAATAAAAATTAAAAATAAATATTTTATAAGTTATTGAATTTTTTTTAATGTATAGAATAAAATTTTTTTATTAATGTAAGTATAATACTAAAATCATTGCATTGTTATTATGCATAACAATCAAGATAAAAATTTATAACTGTTGTTAGTTTATTTATTTTCTCAATCTTATTTAATTTGAAGCAAATATAAAAATTAAATATAAAAAACTCTTTTTCTTGCATAACTTTAATTGCTAAATTTTTTTATTTTTTTAATTATTATACTCAAAAGTGATGAATAACTACTTTAAAAAGAAGTAGAAAAATTATCATAATTCTTAACTGAAATTATCTACACTCCTATAAACATAATAAAGAATTAAATTTAAGTTCTTTTATTATGATTATTTTTTTTATTATCTAATATGTACAAACTTCCATCTTTATTCATGATAAAAGTTAAAAATTAAACTTAATAATATTATTCCTTTTTGTTTAATCAGATTAAAATAAACATATTGAATTGTATGTCATTATGCATGACAATAGTATGATTTATTATATTATATTTTTAGTGTACCACATAACAAAAAAATTAAATTTTGTGTCTGCGTTTATTACTTATTTTATTTATCTATGATTTTTAAATTAAATTTTAGTGTTATTAGGTCACGTTTTGTTAGACAAAAAAAATATATTCATTGAGTCATTTTTTATAGGAGAGTACAAAGTACGTCCATTACATTATAACTTTAATAAGTAATATAAATTTTAAAAAATTAAATAAATTGATACTTATTTCTGCTCTAATAATGTTTACTTTTTATACGGAAGTTCATCCATTTTAATAGATTTTCAATTTTCATATCATACCTTCTTTTTTCGTATGATTTAAAATGTTTACCTATTAACTTCAAATATCTAATTACTCGTATATTTGAGTTGCTTGGAAAACAAATTACTCTAAAAGCGGAATACATTAACGTACACTTGTGTACATCATAAAACAATTACTTCCGATCAAACTTAAAAAAATTCAACCACATCCTTTATACATCACACTCCAGTTATACTATTTATCGAAGCTACTTGTACTGAACTAATTAAAAGAGCGCACAAATTTCTAACATCACATACATTCTTCCATAAATAAACTCAAAGTAACCACAATTGTCATTTTTCACATTAATTCCAACTATTGTGCACCATTACATACATCGGTCATAGTCAAATAATGGTTCCCTTTCAGAAAAGGATATGAGATTCTTATTCCCTATTCGTGACATTTACATCACTACCCATATGTAAACCCTACACTCTACTAATCAATGTTGACCGTAATAGTGTCCATACTTGGAACTCCTACATAAGTCGCAGTTTGAAGAACCCAATCCCAGCATACACAACACATAAAATATTGCCAAAATGGACACTTCCATGGCCTCTCCTGACTACTATTGCGTCTTCGCCGGCTTGGTCCCTGAGATTTACAACTCCATCAATGAGCTTAAAGAGATGATCCATGGCTTCAATAACTCATCATGGTGCAAGTTCACAACTCTCAACAACGCCGACAAGGCCTGGATTCTCTTTTTCGGTGACGAGGACTACGATCTTGGTGTTACACAGATTAACAACGGGGATACATTCAAACCAGTTCAACAAGATCATTACCAACAGAAGCAACGTCTTGCCTTGCGAGCTCTGCATGTGCGCTTTCAACAAGAGCAAACACTGCCCCTTCCACATTATCTATGACGTAAGTTCCTCGAGTAACTAAGCTACTTTACATGCTACTCTAATCACATTCCTATGGTACCACAACGTCACAGATCCTTTGTTTTATAATCGATGACCTTGCCCCACAAAAACCCATCCAGCAATTCTTACTCAACTTCAGCATGAGGAAAATGCTCACTGAGGCTTGTGAGAAGCTTAACTTTCCACCATTGTTGTATTGCATCGTGACAAAAATATTCCGCAATGGTCACACATGTTATTGCCACCCCGCCTCCATCGTGCCTCCACCATATCTGGAGCCTTTGGTCCAGTTCGGACGGATAGCCTTCGATGAGGAAACCAGCATAAAGGATGCTACAAGATTGACCATCCATGCATTGTGTGCCAACGTGGAAGCCTGCATATGCGACTACAATTTCGATGTTGTCCAGGATTTGATGGAGAAGCATGCCAACCTCGCAAATAATTATCGCCGTATGCACAAAATGGGAAAAATGTAACCCACTCCTCCGATGAAGCTAACAAAAAGGTTTTTCACCTTGACGTAATCACCCATTGGATAGCGAAAACTTCGACCTCCACTAGTAGGCGTAGCAGCTCCTGATGTTTTTAAACACTGGCCACTAGCCACTAGCACTGCATCTCCACGTACTCATTACACAGTCTCCTGTGATACTTGTGATTACTACCTAGCTGTTTCTCCAACCATGTTGTTCTTCTTGTCATCCACCCCATGTGCTCCACTTGACTTCTTTCTTCACGTACTTCTGTATCATAAAGCATGTGCGCTTTCCTCCTAAAGCTTCTATTATAATGACCATAAGAATCCTGAATTTCAAAGTGTAATGTCATAATTGACCAGCTCAAAAGGCAACGTGAAGCTCTTGAAAAAGCGTCGCAAGGGGCGTGGTCGGAAAATGATGTGGAGTAAGTCCATGTGGAGCCATTGGGCCTCAATGCTTGGGTTCAAACCCAAATTAGTGGAAAGTAAATCTGGCGATATTTTAATTATTGGGTTGGCGTGATTTTAAACAAGGACACACATTGATTCAATTGTTATCCAAACACGTGTTCCTTTAATCATTCTTTGCATTTAATTTAACTTTTTTTTTCTCCAATACCAATAAATTTTGTGTCATGATTTTAAATATTCACCATATAAACTCATTAATTTAAGGCCAGTTTTATGGTACTTTACACTTGGTGTTTAATATTTATCTAACTTATTTTTTTTAGTAAATTTTAAATATTTAAAATTTTTTATTTTATTTTTTTAAATTAAAAAATAATTATTTAACTTTTTTTAATAATTAGACAATCATTTTTAGACACCATACAAACAACTTAATTTAATACCACACAAGGAAACAATTTAACTCGCGTGTACGGAATTTATATCTATCACATGCGCATGTTTCTAGTTCCATTACTGCTAATATTATGCATAGAGGGGTAACTGTTAACTTGGTATAACTAAATTTTTACTCAATACATGAAAGAATTTTTTTCATTATTAAATTGAAATAAACTAATCCATAATACCACCACAAATTTCAACACCTCACTCATACTTTTTACAAATTTATGCAAATGTCCACAGCAAAAAAAAAATCATGTCTCTTGTGACATAGCCTAAAAAAATCTACAGCTAGATAGATTTATACATACATTAATGCATATGTATATATGTTTTCTTTTTAATTTCTATTTTTGTATTTTTTGTAGCAAACAGTACATAAATGATAAAACAAAATTTCTTATCATATAGTTCCAAATCCATATTAATGTCAAATTTGTATTTGCCCCTCTTAACTTTCCTTCATAGCAAAAAATAATTTACTATTCTTTTTTGTTGATAAAAAAATATTATTCCATTCACTAAGTAAAGATGTCTTATTTTAACTTCTCCAATACTTTTTTTTCAATTTAGTTATCATCAAATTTTAAATTGCAACACAGTATCATCCGCAATGAACTCACTACTATAAATTTTAATTTATTTCATCATTGCCAGATTTTTTTGCATCCCAAACTTCTCAAACATGTCTTGGCCCATCTATGGGAGCTGATCTACATCACACACACCTGACCCAACCATAACTCGGCTCGGCTAACCCACCAAAATGGCTAGGCTTATAGCTAATGTAACGACCCAACTTCCAATATGTCATGATCGTACCAAAAGTAAGGTGTTACTAACTTATTTTCCTTATTTACTATTTAATATTGAGCCTTTAGTGCGATATCGCGTTTTGATCTTTAATAAAAAGTCAGAAAAATTTGTTTACAACTCATTAAAATCATACATCACACATCACCAAGTAATAATAATCATGTAATTAATAATAATAATAAGTCTTATACAAGTAAATCAAAACAAAGCTCAGATACAACACCTATTCCTTTGTATAAAATACAAAATTTAAACAACAAGGGAGAGAACTCTATAAAAGTAATTTAGCCCATAAGTAAAGTTAATAATCTCCCGCAGCTTCGAACTGAGTCTACGAACCTGTGTCACTGAAAGGGTGGAAGATATTAGGGTGAGAACAAACCACACGTTCTCAGTAGGGACGAGAATACCATCAGAGCAAAGAAATACTTGCAAATAGAATTAGGTTCATTTTAAAAGTAGTTCATCCTTGAAATAACCTTTTAAAAAAATGCCTTAAGGAAAGTATTACTTTGAAAAGCCGTAAAGAAACTTCTTTAGTTTACAAAATAGTACGGTGAATGGTTTAAAATTGAAAAGAACCGTAAGCGTATCAAAAGGGCTTCCTACCCAATAACCTACTCCACTCAAATTTGAAACCTGTAATTACAAACATACATTTTCAAGCTTTCATCCAACACTCCGTTCAGCCTATCTCTTTCGATTACCACAGTCTATCAGCATATCACTCAGCAATTCAGTATTAAACTCAATTTTCAGCAAACATCTCATTACCAATATCAAGTACAACCTTCAGCGTCACTACCACCAGCATGAGGGACCTCTCAGTTGTCAAACACAGACAAGTTAACTATCGTACGTAATTTTTTCATTAATCTAAAAATTATTTAATTTGTTACTCTAAACTCTTTGAATTATTTAATCATGGTAGTTATCATATTTTAATTAATGTTTTATGTAAGAACTATAACATAATATGTGTGTTTTATTGGAACAAAGAGAATTTACGAAAGAGGAGGAGACTACTCAAGCAAAAAAAAACATACAAATAATAGACTGAATATTTGTTTTAGTATATTTAGTTTGGTTTAATTATTACCTTAGTTTTTTTTCTAAAATGTGAATGTGTGCCAATTTGACATTATTAGAGGGTAGCATATGGCTTAGTTTGATCAATGGTGTAGGAATATAGTTATGTATAGAACAATGGTATAAGTATTGGAATATTTGATCCCCTAGCTCTCTTGATCTGATGGCAATGCCGAAGTACTGGTGGGCTAGGCCTTATCTAAGGTCTCGATGGCTTTGCCGAAGGGACTTTGGGTGGGAATAAGGTATTTTTTTTAAAATAATTATTAGTTTAAAATATATTAATTTAAGTAAGAATTCTTTGAAAATAATTTATCATAGAATATAGAATATTTTTATATAATTTTTATCAAAAATATTATATACATACTAAAAATTCGTCACTAAATTAGTCATCATATATTATATATAAATACATGTATTGTCTAATTTATATTTGCTTCTTAAAACATATTAATACATACTGTTAAATACTAACTAATAAAGTCAGAACCATAACATTCATAATAGTTACAAGTTACAAGAGATGGTTATTCACTATATTTAACATGGATATGGAGGATAACGCACAAATGATTAAATAGGAATTGGATGCTCTTTTAATGATGAATACGAAGGAGATGGAAGATTTGCCGGCCTTGGATGATAATCAACCACCGTATTCTTGGGATGGCAACAAACAGATCCAGATGGTTCTTGATGATGAGTGTTTGCCGGAAGCGATGGGGAACCGGGAGGAGACGGAAGCTACCAAGCATACTTAAACTCAGCCTCAGCCTTAGCTCCAGCCGCATACAATGAACATGGAAGAGCAATGTGCTATTGACGTCGATCTTAATCAACCACCTCAACCAGAACCTCCGCCTCAGCCTTCATCCTAGCCTCTGCCTCAACCTTGGCTTCAGTCTCAGCATCAACCCAAGTCGCAGACGGATATAAGCAACATGACATGTCAATTTTTTTCTGACACTTGGGGTTATCAACCATTGTTAGAGCTGATTACCGAAGTGGGTGGTCATCAACCACTTCAATCTCATCCGCAACATCAGGTCTGGACTTGGGATGAAAACAAAGCCTTTGAGTCGGTTATCGTCAATTATTTCCAGGATGCTATACACAATCGCTGGGAGACCGTGGCTACTCGCCTCCTCAGAATGACTCCGGCCCGGCTACAAATTGCTTCTTGAAGCTAATGACCAACGTCAATGCCATAAAAAATGGTTATCCCTAGAACATGATCATCATGATACCTGTGCCTGCCACCCCTTTGGAACACAACTCTCTCTCCATCCCCATCGTCAATGCAACACCACCACCACCACCACCGCCTCATTGGACTCATCATCAACATCACAGGTGGCTACTCTAAATATTTTCATTCTCTTTTTATTTCTTTGTTTATTTTTTTCCCTACTGATATATAGATACTCTGTTTCTCTGTTATGTAAATACATCTTGGTAATATTATCATGGTAGGATGGAGGGAATGGCGCCCGCAGCAGACATGGCAGTGCCAATGCAAATTAAGTTATCGTAATCACCCATGTCAAAGGCAACAAGAGAACAAAACCGACATGCCAATAGCAACATAATCCAACACAAACCTTTACCTGTGGCTTCTAGTGACAACAATGGATGGCAAAAAATAGTTCTTTGGACTTTACAACAACACAAGTACATATTAATTAATTTATTATATATGTTTGTCGTTTAAAGGTCAGATAGAAAGAATTTTCCTGTAAAATCTGCTAATCACTCATTATATCAAAATATTTTTTGGCAGGTTGTTTCTCCAAGGGTATGAAGAATTAGGAAAATAATGGTTAAGGATTTTAAATGAATATGTTAAAACAAGAACTTATACACAAGTTGTTAGTCACGCTCAAAAAATCTTTGAACGCCAGGAAAATATAGCTAGAGGAGAAAAGGTTAGGGGAAAGAGTATGCATGACATAGTTGACTATCGTATGTAATTTCTTCGTTAATCTAAAAATTATTTAATTTGTTAGTCTAAACTCTTGGAATTATTTAATCATGGTAGTTATCATATTTCAATTAATGTTTTATGTAGGAACTATTACATAATATGTGTATTTTATTGGACCAAAGAGAATTTACGAAAGAGGAGGAGACTACTCAAGCAAAAAAAAACACAAATAATAGACTGAATATTTGTTTTAGTATATTTAGTTTGGTTTAATTATTACCTTAGTTTTTTTTCTAAAATGTGAATGTGTGCCAATTTGACATTATTAGAGGGTAGCATATGGCTTTGTTTGATCAATGGTGTAGGAATATAGGTATGTAAAGAACAATGATGTAAGTATTGGAATATTTGATCCCATAGCTCTGTTTCTCTGATGGCAATGCCGAAGTCATGGTGGGCTAGGCCTTATCTAAGGTCTCGATGGATTTGCCGAAGGGACTTTGGTTGGGGACAAGGTATTTTTTAAAATAATTGTTTGCTTAAAATATATTAATTTAAGTAAGAATTCTTTGAAAACAATTTATCATTGAATATAGAATATTTTTATATAATTTTTATCAAAAATATTATATACATATTAAAAATTAGTCACTAAATTAGTCACCATATATTATATATAAATACATGTATTGTCTAATTTAATTTTGCTTCTTAAAACATATTAATACATACTGTTAAATACTAACTAATAAAGTCAGAACCATAACATTCATAATAGTTACAAGTTACAAGAGATGGTTATTTTCACTATGATTTGACATGGATATGGAGGATAACGCACGAATGATTAAATAGGAATTGGATGCTCTTTTAATGATGGATACGAAGGAGATGGAAGATTTGCCGCCCTTGGATGAGAATCAACCACCCCATTCTTGGGATGGCAACAAACAGATCCAGATGGTTCTAGATGATGAGTGTTTGCCGGAGGGTATAGAGAACCCGGAGGAGACGGAAGCTACCAAGCATACACAGCCTCAGCTCCAGCCGCATACAACAAACATGGAAGAGCAATGTGCTATTGACGTCGATGTTAATCAACCACCTCAGCTAGAATCTTCGCCTCAGCCTTCGTCCCAACCTCTGCCTCAACCTTGGCTTTAGTCTCAACATCAACCCAAGTCGCAGACGGATATAAGCAACATGACAGATCAGTTTTTTCTGACACTTGAGGTTATCAACCACCGTTAGAGCTGATTGTCGAAGTTGGTGGTCATCAACCACTTCAATCTCAACCGCAACCTCAGGTCTAGACTTGGGAGGAGAACAAAGCCTTTGAGTCAGTTATTGCCAATTGTTTCTAAGATGCTATACAAAATCGCTGGGAGACCGTGGCTACTCGCCTCCCCGGAAAGACTCCAGCCCAGCTGCAAGATTGCTTCTTGAAGCTAATGACTAACGTCAATGCCATAAAAAACGGTTATCCTGATAACATGATCAACATGATACCTGTACCTGCTACCCCTTTGGAACATAGCCCTCTATCCATCCCCATCGTCAATGCAACACCACCACCACTACCGCCTTATTGGACTCATCATCAACATCACAGGTGGCTACTCTAAATATTTTCATTCTCATTTTATTTTTTTCCTATACAGATATATAGATACTCTATTTCTCTGTTATGTAAATACATCTTAGTAATATTATCATGGTAGGATGGAGGCACTGGCGCTCGTGGCAGACATCGCAGTGCCAATGCATATTATGTTATCGTCATCAGCCATGTCAGGGGCAACAAGAGAACAAAACCGACATGCCAACAGTAACATATTCCAACACGAACCTTTACCTATGGCTTCTAGTGACAACAATAAACGGCAAAAAAATAGTTCTTTGGACTTTACAAGAGCACAAGTACAAATTAATTAATGTATTATATATGATTGTCGTTTAAAGGTCTGATAGAAATAACTTTCCTATAAAATCTGCTAATCACTCAATATATCAATATATTTTTTAGCAGGTTGTTTCTCCAAGGGTATGAAGAATTACGAAAACAATGGTTAATGATTTCAAAGGAATATGTTAAAACAAGAACTTTTACACAAGTTGTTAGTTATGCTAAAAAATTCTTTGAATGCCAGGAAAAATAGCTAGAGGAGAAAAGGTAAGGGGAAAGAGTACGCATGACATAGTTGACTATCGTACGTAATTTCTTTGTTAATCTAAAAATTATTAAATTTGTTACTCTAAACTCTTTGAATTATTTAATCATGGTAGTTATCATATTTTAATTAAAGTTTTATGTAGGAACTATAACATAATATGTGTGTTTTATTGGACCAAAGAGAATTTACGAAAAAGGAGGAGACTACTCAAGCAAAAAAAAACACACAAATAATAGACTAAATATTTGTTTTAGTATATTTAGTTTGGTTTAATTATTACCTTAGTTTTTTTTTTCTAAAATGTGAATGTGTGCCAATTTGACATTATTAGAGGGTAGCATATGGCTTAGTTTGATCAATGGTGTAGGAATATATGTGTATATAGAATAATGGTGTAGGTATTGAAATATTTGATCTCATAGCTCTCTTTCTCTGATGGCAATGCCGAAGTAGTGATGAGCTAGGCCTTATCTAAGGTCTCGATGGCTTTGCCGAAGGGACTTTGGGTGGGAACAAAGTATTTTTTAAAATAATTTTTAGTTTAAAATATATTAATTTAAGTAAAAATTCTCTGAAATCAATTTATCATAGAATATAGAATATTTTTATGTAATTTTTATCAAAAAAATTATATACATACTAAAAATTAGTCACTAAATTAGTCATCATATATTATATATAAATACATGTATTGTCTAATTTAATTTTGCTTCTTAAAACATATTAATACATACTATTAAATACTAACTAATAAAGTCATAACCATAACATTCATAATAGTTACAAGTTACAAGAGATGGTTATTCACTATGATTTGACATGAATATGGAGGATAACGCATGAATGATTAAATAGGAACTGGATGCTCTTTTAATGATGGATACGAAGGAGATGGATGATCTGCCGCCCTTGGATGAAAATCAACCACCGCATTCTTGGGATGGAAACAAACAGATCCAGATGGTTCTTGATGATGAGTGTTTGCCGGAAGTTATAGAGAACCGGGAGGAGATGGAAGCTACCAAGCATACTCAGCCTCAGCTCCAGCCGCATACAACGAACATGGAAGAGCAATGTGCTATTGAGGTCGATGTTAATTAACCACCTCAGCTAGAACCTCCGCCTCAGCCTTCGTCTCAGCCTCTGCCACAACCTTGGCTTCAGTCTCAGCATCAACCCAAGTCACAAACAGATATAAGCAACATGACAGATCATTTTTTTTTGCTGACACTTGGGGTTATCAACCACCGTTAGAGCTGATTGCCGAAGTGGGTGGTCATCAACCACTTCAATCTCAACTGCAACCTCAGGTCTGGACCTAGGAGGAGAACAAAGCCTTTGAGTCGGTTATCGACAATTATTTCAAGGATGCTCTACACAATCATTGGGAGACCGTGGCTACTCGCTTCCCCGGAAAGACTCCAGCCCAGCTGCAAGATTGCTTCTTGAAGCTAATGACCAACGTCAATGCGATAAAAAACGGTTATCCCGAGAACATGATCATCATGATAGCTGTTCCTGCTACCCCTTTGGAATACAGCCCTCTCTCCATCCCCATCGTCAATGCAACACCACCACCACCACCGCCTCATTAGACTCATCATCACCATCACAGGTGGCTACTCTAAATATTTTCATTCTCTTTTTATTTCGTTATTTATTTTTTCCCCTTACAGATATATATATATATATATTCAATTTTTTGTTATGTAAATACATCTTGAAAATATTATCATGGTAGGATGGAGGCAATGGCGCCCGCGGCAGACATGGCAGTGCCAATGCATATTACGTTATCGTCATCAGCCATGTCAAGGGCAACAAGAGAACAAAACCGACATGCCAACAGCAACATAATCCAACACGAACCTTTACCTGTGGCTTCTAGTGACAACAATGGACGGAAAAAAATAGTTCTTTGGACTTTACAAGAGCACAAGTACATATTAATTAATGTATTATATATGTTTGTCGTTTAAAGGTCAGATAGAAAGAACTTTCCTATAAAATCTGCTAATCACTCATTATATCAAAATATTTTTAGCAGGTTGTTTCTCCAAGGGTGTGAAGAATTAGGAAAACAATGATTAAGAATTTCAAATGAATATGTTAAAACAAGAACTTATACACAAGTTGTTAGTCACGCTCAAAAATTCTTTGAACGCCAGGAAAAATAGCTAGACGAGAAAAGGTAACGGGAAAGAGTATGCATGACATAGTTGACTATCATACGTAATTTCTTCGTTAATCTAAAAATTATTTAATTTGTTACTCTAAACTCTTTGAATTATTTAATCATGATAGTTATCATATTTTAATTAATGTTTTATGTAGGATCTATAACATAATATGTGTGTTTATTGGACCAAAGAGAATTTACGAAAGAGGAGGAGACTACTCAAGTAAAAGAAAACACACAAATTTAATAGACTGAATATTTGTTTTAGTATATTTAGTTTGGTTTAATTATTACCTTAGTTTTTTTTTTCCTAAAATGTGAATGTGTGCCAATTTGACATTATTAGAGGGTAGCATATGGCTTAGTTTGATCAATGGTGTAGGAACATAGGTATGTATAGAACAATGCTGTAAGTATTGAAATATTTGATCCCCTAGCTCTCTTGCTCTGATGGCAATGTCGAAGTAGTGGTGGGCTAGGCTTTATCTAAGGTCTCGATGGCTTTACCAAAGGGACTTGGGGGGGGACAATGTATTTTTTTTAAAAATATTTATTAGTTTAAAATATAATCATTTAAGTAAGAATTCTTTGAAAATAATTTATCATAGAATATAGCATATTTTTATATAATTTTTATCAAAAATATTATATACATACTAAAAATTAATTACTAAATTGGTCATCATATATTATATATAAATACATGTATTGTCTAATTTAATTTTGCTTCTTAAAACATATTAATACATACTGTTAAATACTAACTAATAAAGTCAGAACGATAACATTCATAATTGTTACAAGTTACAAGAGATTTTATTCACTATGATTTGACATGGATATAGAGGATAATACACGAATGATTAAATAGGAACTGGATGCTCTTTTAATAATGGATGCGAAGGAGATGGAAGATCTACCGGCCTTTGATGATAATCAACCACTGCATTCTTGGAATTGCAACAAATAGATCCAGATGGTTGTTGATGATGAGTGTTTGCCGGAAGATGCCAAGCATACTCAACTTCAGCTCCAACCGCATACAACAAACATGGAAGAGTAATGTGCTGTTGACGTCAATGTTAATCAACCACCTTAGCTAGATTCTCCGCCTCAGCCTTCGTCCCAGCCTCTGCCTCAACCGTTGCTTCAGTCTAAGCATCAACCCATGTCGCAGACGGATATAAGCAACATGACATATCAGTTTTTTTCTGACACTTGGGGCTATCAACCACCGTTAGAGATGATTGCCGAAGTGGGTGATCATCAACCACTTCAATCTCAACCACATCCTCAGGTCTGGACTTGGGAGGAGAACAAAGCCTATGAGTCGGTTATTGCCAATTGTTTCCAGGATGCTATACACAATCGCTGGGAGACCGTGGCTACTCGTCTCCCTGGAAAGAATCTGGCCCAGCTGCAAGATTGCTTCCTGAAGCTAATGACCAAGGTCAATGGCATAAAAAACGGTTATCCTGAGAACATGATCATCATGATACCTATGCCTGCTATCCCTTTGGAACATAGCCCTCTCTCCATCCCATCGTCAATGCAATACCACCACCACTACCGCCTCATTGGGCTCATCATCAACATCACAGGTGCCTACTCTAAATATTTTCGTTCTCTTTTTATTTCTTTATTTATTTTTTTCCCATACAGATATATAGACACTCTGTTTCTCTGTTATGTAAATACATCTTGGTAATATTATCATGGTAGGATGGAGGCAATGGCGCCCGTGGCAGACATGGCAGTGCCAATACATGTTACCTTATCGTCATCAGCCATGTCAGGGGCAAAAAGAGAACAAAATCGACATGCCAACAGCAACATAATCCAACACGAACCTTTACCTGTGGCTTCTAGTGACAACAATGAACGACAAAAAATAGTTCTTTGGCCTTTACAAGAGCACAAGTACATATTAATTAATGTATTATATATGTTGTTGTTTAAAGGTCAGATAGAAAGAACTTTCCTACAAAATATACTAATCACTCATTATATCAAAATATTTTTTGGCAGGTTGTTTCTCCAAGGGTATGAAGAATTCGGAAAACAATGGTTAAGAATTTCAAAGAAATATGTTAAAACAAGAACTTATACACAAGTTGTTAGTCACGCTAAGAAATTCTTTGAACGCCAGGAAAAATAGCTAGAGGAGAAAAGGTAACGGAAAAGAGTATGCATGACATAGTTGACTATCGTACATAATTTCTTCGTTAATCTAAAAATTATTTAATTTCTTACTCTAAACTCTTTGAATTATTTAATCATGGTAATTATCATATTTTAATTAATATTTTATGTAGGAACTATAACATAATATGTGTGTTTTATTGGACTAAAGAGAATTTACGAAAGAGGAGGAGACTACTCAAGCAAAAAAAGACACACAAATAATAGACTGAATATTTATTTTAATATATTTAGTTTGGTTTAATTATTACCTTAGTTTTTTTTTTCTAAAATGTGAATGTGTGCCAATTTGACATTATTAGAGGATAGCATATGGCTTAGTTTGATCAATGGTGTAGGAATATAGGTATGTATAGAACAATGATGTAAGTATTGGAATATTTGATCCCCTAGCTCTCTTTCTCTGATGGCAATACCGAAGTAGTGGTGGGCTAGGCCTTATCTAAGGTCTCGATGGCTTTGCCGAAGGGACTTTAGGTGGGAACAAGGTATTTTTTAAAATAATTATTAGTTTAAAATATATTAATTTAAGTAAGAATTCTTTGAAAACAATTTATCATAGAATATAGAATATTTTTATATAATTTTTATCAAAAATATTATATACATACTAAAAATTAGTCACTAAATTAGTCATCATATATTATATATAAATACATGTATTGTCTAATTTAATTTTGCTTCTTAAAACATATTAATACATACTGTTAAATACCAACTAATAAAGTCAGAACCATAACATTCATAATAGTTACAAGTTACAAGAGATGGTTATTCACTATGATTTGACATGGATATGGAGGATAACGCACGAATGATTAAATAGGAATTGGATGCTCTTTTAATGATGGATACGAAGGAGATGGAAGATTTGCCGGCCTTGGATGATAATCAACCACCGTATTCTTGGGATGGCAACAAACAGATCTAGATGGTTCTTGATGATGAGTGTTTGCCGGAAATTATGAAAAACCGGTAGGAGACGGAAGCTACCAAGCATACTCAGCCTCAGCTCCAGCCGCATACAACGAACATGGAAGAGCAATGTGCTATTGACGTCGATGTTAATCAACCACCTCAACTAGAATCTCCACCTCAGCCTTCGTCCTAGCCTCTGCCTCAACCTTGGATTCAGTCTCAGCATTAACCCAAGTCGCAGACAGATATAAGCAACATCACAGATCAGTTTTTTTCTGACACTTGGGTTTATCAGCCACCGTTAGACCTTATTGCCGAAGTGGGTGGTCATCAACCACTTCAATCTCAACCGCAACTTCAGGTCTGAACTTGGGAGGAGAAAAAATCCTTTGAGTCGGTTATCGCAATTGTTTCCAGGATGCTATACACAATCGTTAGGAGACTGTGGCCACTCGCCTCCCTGGAAAGACTCCGGCCTAGCTGCAAGATTGCTTCTTGAATCTAATGACCAACGTCAATGCCATAAAAAAAGGTTATACTGAGAATACGATCATCATGATACCTGTGCCTGCTATCCCTTTGGAACACAGCCTTCTCTCCATCCCCATCGTCAATGCAACACCACTACCACCACCGCCTCATTGGACTTATCATCAACATCACAGGTGGCTACTCTAATTATTTTCATTCTCGTTTTATTTCTTTCTTCATTTTTTCCCATACAGATATATAGATACTCTGTTTCTCAGTTATGTAAATACAACTTGGTAATATTGTCATGGTAGGATGGAGGCAATGGCGCCCGTGGCAGACATGGCAGTGCCAATGCATATTACATTATCGTCATCAGCCATGTTACGGGGAATAAGAGAACAAAACCGACATGCCTACAGCAACATAATCAAACACAAACCTTTACCTGTGGCTTCTAGTGACAACAATGAACGGCAAAAATAGTTCTTTGGACTTTACAAGAGCACAAGTACATATTAATTAATGTATTATATATGTTTGTCATTTAAAGGTCAAATAGAAAGAACTTTCCCATAAAATCTGATAATCACTGATTATATCAAAATATTTTTTGGCGAGTTGTTTCTCCAAGGGTATGAAGAAGTAGGAAAACAATGGTTTAGAATTTCAAATGAATATGTTAAAACAAGAACGTATACACAAGTTGTTAGTCACGCTCGAAAATTCTTTGAACGCCAGGAAAAATAGCTAGAGGAGAAAAGGTAACGGGAAAGAGTATGCATGACATTGTTGACTATCGTGCGTAATTTCTTCGTTAATTTAAAAATTATTTAATTTGTTACTCTAAACTCTTTGAATTATTTAAGGTGAATTATACGGTGCAGATGTTGTTTTAAAGAGGTGGATCATACCGCAAAAAGGGAAGACGGCCTGGTTGCAAGGAAGCAGAGTCATGAGTGGAAAGACAGATGGCTCGGCTATTGAGCCGCACAGCTCATGCACGAAAGATCCGTTACGTGCAGTGAAGATCCGTTACGTTACGGGGTAAGGGAGAAATTTTTTTTTTGTTTTTTTGTGAGGAGAAGGAGATTGGCTACAGTCTTAGTGTTACTGGATTTTGTGCTCGTTTCGTTCATTCTTTCGTTCTCGTTCATTAGTTCCTTTCTCTATTGCCTTCACGCCGGTAAGGCTAGTAAAAACCTCTAAAAGAAGGAGCAGTTGTCTGCAAATAAAAGAAGGAAAAAAGCAAATAGGAGCAGCGATCCTGAACCCAACATGCTTAGCTTCCAGGCGCAAATCAAGATTTCGAACCAGAAAGGCACACCCAGAAGAACCTACATTGATATTGTCTCATCACCTTCGACATCGCGTAAGGAGCAGAGTTGGTCGTCAAGTGTCAGCGTTGGAAAGGGATCCATGGGGAGGGAGGCGTTAGAGCAGCTGGAATTAGAATTAATCTGTCTTTGCGGCAGTCATCAAAGACAGCCATGGATACGATAGTCTGGTCTTCGAGGAAGGGTGGTCAATCGCCAATGAATTAGGAGGAGGAAGATGGTGCGAGTTTCTGCAACTGGGCTGCAGGTCTGGATTGTAGTTGTCCATAGAATCCGAGTCCAGTTAGGATCTGTTTAGTCTGGCCCGAACTATGTTAAAAATCTAATTTAAAGAAGCTCAGTTCATGACCAAAAAAAAAAAAGCTCAGCAAAAAATAAATAAGTAAGTTTTTTAAAAATAAAAATAAATAAGAGATATTTAGTTATTTAATGTAAAAAAATATAAAAAAATAAATTTAAATTAAATTCAGTATACTTAAAAATGAATACATTGTTATTATGTGTGATAAAATGAAGATGAAAATGTAGTAAAAAAAAAATCGAAACGGATATTTATAAAATAATTATCTATTAACGGGTCTATAGACATGAGTTAATTTTTTATTATTTTTAAAAAATTAATTTTTGTATGTTTATTTTTAAAATTATGAATTTAGTACAATAATTTAAAAAAATGTAAATATTTAGATATAAATATACAAATTCTAAAAGTTATTAAATTTTAGAATCTATAAAAGTTATGGCCGTAAAACTATGTAGGATAGTAAAAAATTTATTGTGTAATTATTATAGATAATAGAATGAATATAAAATATTCATAAAAAAATTATTTATGAACGTTAGATAAGTTTATGATTTATTTTGTAATATTATTTAATTTAAAGCAAAGATTAAAAAAATATTCGATGTATTCTTTGTCTCTTTTTTTTCTGTTTTAAATCAACTATAAAGAAATACATGTACTCGAAAATTAAATTGAATACCCATTTAAGAAATTAACATATTAATATTTTGTTGTGTTTTTATTATATAAATAAAATAATTAATGTGGTATACCAATCAAATAATATTGTGAAATATAAAATGATTATATTTATGTTGTATGAAACATTTAGTTTAATTTAAGTTAAAAATAAATATTCATTTATGAGAAAATTTTAAGTATAATACACTATAGAATCAATTATTTAAAAAATTAAGATAATTGGCTCATCCAATACAAAATAGTTTGAGAAGAAAAAAATGAGATTTAATTTAAACGATAAATTTTAATGTACTCAAGTAAAAAAAAACACGTGACATAATCAATTATAACAATAATTTTATCCTATGCAAAGCAGTTTATACCAAAAAATATGAGTTAACGAGATGTTTTTGGCCAACCTTCAGTTCATTGTTGAAGTAAAGAAAACACATATTAGCTAGATAAAAAGGAAAAAATAATTCGGGATCATGAATCAAACTAACCACAGAAAGTATAACATCCTAAGATTTCGAATGAGGTTTTTTATTTAATTAATAACTAAGTAATTAATTAATTAACAGTGTAATGATTTAAGATTTAAATTTAAAATAAAGAATTAAAAAATAATGCATTTAAAAAAAATTAATCTATTTAATTTAATATTTAAATTACTATGTTCTTGTATGTTGTACGGGATAATACATAACATTATATAAAAAAATTTTATTAAAATTTAAATAAAAAATACATGTAGTAATTATTATAAATATTTTATAATTTAAGGATATTAAAAATAATTAATATTTATTTTAATTAATTTAGATTAGTTGAATGGTTATCTCATTTGTCTGCTGAAGCAAGTATTTAGAGTTCGAATTTCACCCTTAATAAATAGAGCATGAATATGCGGTGGATTAATCCTCAGCTTGCCGAGTTAGTACAAAAAAATTTTATTTGTCTTTGAAATAGATTAATTTTTCATTAATAGCAATACTTGTAGACCTTTCTCTCAAAACAATATAATCAACGTTGTTATTTGTTAGAACTTCACATTTTATGAAACAATTTTTAAATTTTCACATTTATAAACTTATGTCGTTACAAAAGTTATTAGATCGATTAATATTTCTTAATAACATGGTGTATCGAAACACCATCGTTGAGTATTAGTTAGTGTGAAGAGAAACCAGTAATAACTTTTGTTATTCATTATATAAATTATGCTACTGAAAAATTAATTAATATTTGCTAGATTTGTAAATACATTTTCTTCTAATTTCTTATACTATTTTATTTGACAATATTTACCATTAAAAAATAACATAACCTTACTATCCCACAATATATATATATATATATATATATATATATATATATATATATATATATATATATATATATATGGTGTGCAAAATAATTTCTTGTCTTCAAATTAATGGTTAGTGAGATAAAATTTCATATATTCTTGCTGAAGACAATATTATTATGCCTTTTTTTTCATAGAAACCATTGAAAGAAAGAATCGTCAGTAAAAAGATGAGGCTCTCTTATAATATGTATGACTTTTTATGATAATAAAATAAAAATAAAAAGCAGAAAATAATGTTGTGTATATTTAAGTTAATTTTAATCTTCTTTAATAACCAGATTTATCATAATGTAACTGATAAACAATGATAGTTAATACCGATTGGATATGTTTTGAGTATGCTATACATTTTATGATTTTGTACGGAACAATATTAATTTCAATATATATATTTATTATTGGGTATTAAGAATAAAAAGTATTTGTATCGTTAGAATTTTTCCAACCTTCCTCAACTCTGGTCGTGATTAGGCCTAAAAGATGACCTACCTCGTTGGACAATAAATGTAATCCAATCAATTTTTATCCGATAGTGCTATACATTCGCAGGATCATAGGAGAATCACATTCGCATAATCATAGGAGAATTAACTTTATCGATATAAGAATATGGTATTTAGTTACCACATGAGTATTTTTATTATTTTATATGTAGAATTATCAATGAATTATGTATGGCTTTTGATGAAAATGATATATTCAACATAGATATTGTTTGTTAGGTAAAAGATAACCGATTGACAAAGAAAATTAATTGCAATGGGTATATTCATTTTAAAAAATATTTTTTTATATAACACTATAAAAAATATCATGGTCAACCTGAATTACTACAGGGTCAACTTCCATCGACAGCGGTAGAATGTCTAAACTGAGACATTTTTGGACAACAATATTTGTCAAACAAACAATTAATGAAACACTCATCCATACATTCTCATTTTGAGTATATTTATACATAAAAAAAAGTATTGAAATAGCAAAAGCGATAAAAAGAATGATGATTTTTATAATTTTGGGTGGCTATCCATATAATTATATAGAAGATCAGAGGACTATAATTATCAAACAAAATTAGTTTTATTTACTGCATTTAATTTGAATAAGTAAAAAATTATCTTATTGCATTTTAGTCCTTAATTCACATGATTTAAATTTAGCTCAATATATATGAGTTGAATTGATTTAATTATTAGTAAAACATACATTCAGAACCTATTTTATGCATAGATTTGTTTTTTTAATGATTAATTAATTAATCTAATTAATTAATTAATACAAATTAGTAGTATAATTAATTTGATTTAATAAATTAATTTAAAAATACTAACAAAATATTAGAAGAACTAAATTAACCCTAATACTACCAAATTAATTTGATATCAAAGATAATAAATTATGTGATCTTTAAATATCTAATTAAATCAATTAATTGATATAGTTGATTTATCATAATAAATTGTATTTATTGAATTAAAAGAAACAAATCGTTAAACACTCTTGTTGGCACGCATGTCACGTCAACTCCATCGTTAAGTGTAGGGACCTGATTTTTATATAATAGCATAGATAATAAATAGAATATATGATTTTTTTATAAATTCTTGTTTTTAATGAGTGTTAAATTTGTTGTCAAATTCTATATTACCTTTAAAATTTTAGCATAATTGTGTATGAAATGAATTAAGTCAAAAAAATTAATATGTAAATCACATTATTATTACAAATTACTTTTTTAACATAATTACTAGTGGTTATTTGAACCATTAAATTTAGCTTCTAATGATATTAAAGTCAACCTATTTTATTATCTTATACCTTCAAAAAATTTACACGACTAACAGTTTTCGAGAATATAACAAAATGTGGTTATACGATTGACTTCGTTTATGATTCATTTTAAATCTAGCTCAATTCTATATAATTTGTGTCTAATAGCTATTTCCAAATTCTAAAGGTAGAAAATTGTATAACTATTAAGAAGGTAGAATTCAAATTTGATATTTCACTTGCGCGCGAATTAGATTCTAAGAAAAGTGTGACTATGATTGTTCTTCTTTTATTCTTCTTTTTTGATTTACGATTCTATTTATTTTTCTTATTTCATTCGAAGATCTTTCTATTATCCAAAGATATTTTTGTTTGATTTATAATTATGTTTATGATCCTTTATTTGTTGAAAGATCCATTCCATTTTATTTATTTATGCAAAAGTTATTATTCTTGTGTTATTTATTTTACCTTGTTTTATAGCCTGCGAGAGCATTAAATTAAGGTTTATTAGTTTGCGTTTTATGTGTTTTAATGCTATAGGCATTTCATACGTGCCATATATGTCATATCATAAGTAAATAAAAAGCATATAAAAGTCACACCACTCCGACTAATAAAGACTTTTGAAAGAATAATATTGCATCATCACTGTTTTTAATTTAACACTCGGAATGGTTAGGATGGATACGATGCAACTGTATATATAAATTACTGGAAAAAATTTATTTTTCACTCTCTCCTACCGTACCATCTTCAGGATACATATTAAAAAAATTACGATATTGTTGAAGGTACCAGATAATAAATAAATTATTTACAATAAAGCATTAATAGAAATAGATGTATCAAGTGATTGCAATTGTGATTATGATCTTTTTTTTAATTATGTGATACGAATAAAGTTTGTCCTTGTCAATTTTTTCTCAACTACTAACCGTTTAAATAAAAACCACTTAGTCACTATTTTTACATATAAATTATTTAATATATGTAATTTCATATTCTTTTAAAAATATTTCGTAAGATTTTGAATATCAACTACTAATATAATTAAAAGAAAGCTTAAATTCAATTTAAAAATATTAGCTGTTACAGGAAAAGACGGTGCATTAGATGGGATTGAGACAACTTAAAAACTTAGAGGAATAATTGCTATAAATTGAGTAAGTAGTTTGGATATTAAAAAAAAATGGCTGTGTAAAGTTTGTAAATACAGTGAATAGAGTAAGGACAATTATCAATAGGCATTAACGGAAAATAAATTTATTTAACGTATAAAGGCCTTCTATCATTCAATATTTAATGGAAATTAAATTTGAACACGAAAACTGCATGGAAGTTTCTACTGTCAATTCTGCTACGTTATTAACTGTATGTTAATTTCTGTCAACTCTTGGGTATAATTGTGTTTAATAAAAGTGTCTTTTTTTTACTATATTTAATTGAAGTATTTTTATAAATATATTTTCTAAATGTGTTTGTTTATATATGTGTTTAAACTATAATAATTAATCATTGTTAGCAATAAGTTGGCTGATAATATATTAGTACTCCATACTTTTCCTTTTACTATATGTTGTACTTGTTATAAGTGTCCTTAGTTTTATTTATTTTTATCCATTTTATTTAATTTGAATCAAAGTTGTAAGACTTTAAAGTAAAAATTTTTTATTTTAATAATTCTCATACATAGAATAAATTCTTTATAATGATTTTATTTTTGATACTGTGAATTGAGTATTTAGCCTTAAAAAGTATTTATTTTTTTACGAATTCGTTTGTAGGTGTTATCATCAGAAACTTTATCGAAGAATATTATTAGTTATAGTTTCCCATATACTAGTTGGTACTGGGAGTGGATTAGACTATCGAAAAATTAAGTTTTTGAGATGATTCACTTTAATCAAATAGGTAAATACTAAAGAGGAATTGTGTAAATTAGAACTACTTCATCATTAGAGTGGAATATAACAAATGAATAAGGAAACGTAAATTTAAAAAAAAATTAATATCTTTCTTATTTTATTTAAAGGTACTGTATTTAATAAAATGTCATTAATTAATATTTTAACTGTTTAAGTTTGTTGATTACTATTATTATTACTATTTGAAATTTGAAACAACTGAATGTGATCATAACAAAATTAAAATAACAAATTGGATTGACCGAAGAAAATACATTTTGAACATGATACGGTAATAATTTTTAAATCAGACACACCATTCGAGCGACTTGCTACTATTAGACAAAGATAAAAATAAAAGACTTGAACTAAAAAATAGAAGATGATGTATTTATAATAGTTAGTTAAATTTTTTGCTTTCGTTTGCTTTTGTTGGTCAGATTATAATAAATCGAGTCAATATTTATAATGATTTAATTTCTATAATCTTATCTAGTTTCCTTAATTAATTGCATCGCATATCCAAATTTAGAAAACGAGATGCAGTGTTTCGATGTAACATTATGCATACGATTCTATTAGGGTTCACGTACAACGAAACATTAGCCATAGAAAGATAAAGTTGCAGCTGACGCAACAAAGCTTACGGTAACAAGGTCAACCTAAACTGAGAGATGTTTATTAGATATAAGAAGAAAGCATAATTTCTAGGGAGGCCGCACGCAATGTTCTGGCTTCGCATGTCGTTCATGAGCAGGGCATGCGCCCCACCACACTAAACCGCGTCGGATTCGGAATCAGAGGGAAACTCACGTTGAAGGAGATGCCTATGATGCTTGTAAGCTGACCTCATCCTTTCATATCGGGACCTCAAGCTGTCTAGTTCCTGTTGGAGCCGTTCGATGACCGTTGTGGCCTCGTCCTGCAAATCATGATTGTAGTCGTCGATGTGTTTTCCATAAAGGTTGAGCAGCTTCGTGATCATAGCCGCGGCGGCATCCTCACGTGCCAAGTGTTGGTCGGTAGAGTATCTCCCCGCTGCGGTCATCTCCGGGGTACCAGGACCTGGTGGGACGGAGATGAGAAACCTTTGGACTAGTCCCCTATCCGTGAGTTCCCTTAGCTGTGACTTAAAAATCGGTGGTGGGCGGTTTATCTCCTTGCAAAGTAGTCTTAAAGAAGTCTGTCGGCTAGTCCATATGGCAACCTTACTCCAGTCACGCTCGGGTACGAAGCAGAGACCTATCATTTGAAAAGGAATATAATCCGCCGGGTATCAAAAAGAAGCGGACATAGGATGCGATGCCATTTGGATTTTAATAAAATGACATAACATATGGGTTCAGGTTAGAGAGACTGACCTCCTTGCTCGCGTTCAGCAATCGACAGCTGACGCAGAGTTTCGTCCGGCAATTGGGGTAGTCTTCGTTGTCTACTTGGAACTATAGGTGTGGAAGGACCTCCTTCATTTTGTGTTGCTTGAGCTATGAGCCCCCGGACGTGTTGAATGGCAGCAACCTCAGCAACGCTTGGGGAGTGGTGGGTTGGGTTCCACATAAGTTGATAAGTCGGTACGTTTTCAGTTTTACGTTTGTGGAGGTGTGATCACGTGATCAGTGCGGGTTGATGTCCCTTACCAGGAAGGAGTTAGAGTAATTTATAGTTGCTCCGTTCCTACAGAGAGATGACGTCGAAGAGAACGGGCTGCCACTCAAGACGAAGCTATGGGAACCTAACTAGGTGGTCAATAAATCAGAAGTTCTTTTTGGCTTTAAAAAAATTTAAAATTGATTAATTGAAAGGGAAATGCTAGTTGTACAATATTAATCAGCCTTTAATCAGCCTTTAATCAAATTTAAATAATATTTAATTATTTTTTAGTGTAGCATGTTCCTATTTTGTAGATACATATCTATAATTAGATTTTAATTTAAATTTAAATTTTAAAACCCACCCATTTCATTGGTGGTTACGGTGACTTTGCTTTACTTTCGTAACTTCAGTAACAGATACAATTTTTTAAATTCCTTATTCTACGGGACATTCACACGCATTAGTGAATCCCAAATCAAAAAGGACGCTGCGAGCTGAATTCTCCCATCTCGTCTTCATTGGTGAAGACTATCACCACCTTCCAACTGAAGCACTCTCTCATTTTGCATTGGTGAAAGGTATAATTTTTTTTCACACATGTATTTATGTAATTTGTTAAGAAATATCATGTTCAATATTTTTAATTATATTTTAATTTAAACATAAAAACACTCTGCTGATTTAATTGGAACAAGGTTGATCTTATTTAATTTTATTAATAAAGTTGTTGCAAATAAAGTACTTTCTACGTAAGTAATTTGAGCAAAGAAGCAAAAAAAATCTGGAGTTTAAGAAAGAAGATGTAGTTGATATGGTCATAAAAATTCTGTTGTTATTTATCAATTATAACACATATGATAGTATGATATTTTATTCAAAATATTTTTAAAACATATCAAAAATCAGGCTAACTTTAAATATTTAAATTTAAACGTTAATAATACAATTAATCTTTTTATTTTTTATTCGATCAAATGAATATAATATTTATTATTTAAATTATTAGTTGAATTTTTTTCGATACTTATTAGTTTTCAAAATTATTATAATCAATAATTAATTTAAAATTGTGTTGTTATTTTTCGATTATAACACATCATAGATTTTTACGATTTTAGATGTGTTTTAAAATATTTTGTATATAATATCATACTATTAGATGTGTTATCATTAAAAAGTAACGAAAAAATCCAACCAATAATTTAAATAATAAATATTAGATGCATTTTATTGAATCAAAAATCAAAAGATTAATTGTATTATGTACGTTTTTATTTAAAAACTAGAATTTAACAATTTTGAAAACGTTTATATCTAAAAACTAGATTTTTATCATTTTAGATGTGTTTTAAGAATATTTTGTATATAATATCATACTATTAGATGTGTTATAATTGAAAAATAAAAACACAATTTTTTATGACTATACCAACTACATCTTCTCTTATAAACTCTAGATTACTTTTTGCTTCTTTACTCAAACTAATTAAGTACACGTCCTGAATCGTAACAATCCACGCTAATTACTTGTACAAGTTCTTATCTTTATTCTCATCCCAACAAATAGATGTATTTCTTTTAATTTCAGTGTAACCAGCCCATGCAACCAACCCAACAAGCTAATTGACTATGAAAGCTATGCAACAAAAATAATATCTTTTGATCATTAACACACTACTAAATAGAACTTAATCATAATTTCCTTGCACCCGTCAGAGTTAATCCATTTTAAAAAGTAAAAAACCTTTAGAATTTTAAAAGTTAAAATTTAAATTTTGAGTAATTTAAATTTTAGATGTGTATTTAAATTATAAAATATTATTATATTAAATATATTAAATTTAAAACAGAAATTTAAGATTTAAATTTTAAATGTTAGTTTGATTTAATTTGAATTTTAAATATAAATTTAATTTTTAAAGACACTAAATCTATTTATAATTTTTAGATGTGTTAGTTTTATTTTTTTTGAATTACTGTAAGAAAAGGCTGAAAATTGTACCATATTTAAAGGATACCTAGTTGAACCGATTACTATATTTTCTTCCACACACCTATTTTTATTGTTGACATTTTTTAAGAAAATAAAATCCTTAAAGATAGATACAAGAGGAGTCCTGATAATTTGTGTTTACATTACAAAATCAGAATCCTTTCTTGTGTGAAAGGAGAGGTAGAAATTTGGTGTAATATCCATAAGAACCTCATCAAACATGATGTGGTTATATTTGTTTGTTGCTGATAACAAAAATACTCAAAAACGAGTTGAGAATGTAAAATACATAGAAATTAACTATTACGGGTGACACACTTACAGGAGTGAATCAATTTGTTATCCTTTAATATAACTTACATATAAAATTGAAGGAGAGTACAAAGTACGTTTTTATTTTACTCGACATGCTAAAATAATCAATTTCATAGACCATAGCAAGTTATATATAAATTTAAAGGAGCCATTCTAAATGTGTAATAGATCGAGGCTCCAAAATTGGGATCGAGATCGTTAAATAAGGTTTGTCAAGGATTGAAGGAATGTAACCCTTAATGTACTAAACAAACCCTATAGTGACGACTCTCAATACCTTATTAGACATGGGAATGCGTGAGCTTTTAGACCTCACTCCTTATTCGGACATGAAGTAAACGCATTGACTGACAAGTCTCCGCCTTAGTCCGTACATGAGTCGGTAGAATTTTCCCAATGCCACCCAATCCCAGTGCATAAAATGAGATGAGATCCATGACGTAAGAAAGAACTTGTGCACCACACACTTTTAATCGTGGTCTAGTCACGGCACCGTCGTGATCATTTGTGGATGCCTTAGACGAGGTGTTAATCTTGTATGGTTGAGAGAACGGTGCACAGTGTGCATCTTTGGGAAAGCATAAATTTTGAATTGAGAAGGCAAGACCATGACCATGAGGGTGCATTCCTATATATGGTTGTGTATGGGAGGTGAAATGGGGACCACAACAAAAAAGTGAAAAGTAGGTTGTGTTGACGTTAATATCATTGTTTCTCCCTCAGTGTAAGACTAGGAAGTGAATTTATGCATGATAACAATTAATTTTTATGTTTATTTTATATTAAATTTAAGGAAGTGGTAGTTATTCTTTGAAATATAATATTCTGATGAGACAATTATACTTCTCTTCGTTTACTGTGAGTAAAATAACACTATCATCTCCTCCATAAACAAAACGTATATTTTCTTCTATTTTAGCTTTCAAAAAATCTCCTGCGTAAGTTATTTTAAAATTTTTTTGTATTAACTAATGTTAACTTTAACTTTTTTCACGAAAAAGAAAATTATTTTTTACAAAAATAGCCTGTAGCAAAAATTTTAATTTTTGTTATTAAATTTTGCTTACTGAGATAGCATTTAATAAAATATTTTTTATTAGTAATTATTTTCTAAAATACCCTTCAAAAAATTTTTAATTATTAAATTTTTTTTTACCAAATTTTTTGCTAACAATTATAGTTATTTGTTTTTAAATTAATTTTTCAATATCAATATATATTATGTTAACATTAAATAAAGAAAATACTTTGTGACAATTTTTTTTGTCTAACGTTATAATAATTTATATCGATAAAGAAAAATTGATTATAAAAATAAATGTTAACGAAAATTTTGATAAAACCACAACTTTTTTTTTACCAAAGATAGGAGACTCGAACCCGCAACCTCTTAATTGAGTATGGGGAGTCTATGCCATTTAAATTATTACTCGTTGGCAATAATTTGAAAAGATAGGAGACTCGAACCCCCAACCTCTTAATCACAACTTAATAATTAAAAGAATCTTAAACGGTATCTTAGACAAAAAATAATTTAATTATAAAAAATTTTTTATGATATTTTTGTCAAAACAATTTCATAAAAAATAATTTATTAAAGAATATATTGGAAAGCAAAATTTAATGACAAAAAATATTTCTTTTACTAAAGGGTATTTTTATAAAAGAATAATTTATTCTACTAGACCAAGTACCTTGTTTCACTTTACAATTCCCTGCCAGTCTGGCACTAATTGAGAAAGAAGAAAAATCAAAATATTGAATTTGAGTTGGAACACAAAAATAGAAAAAAATATCAAATTAAATTAAAAATTTTGCAAACGAATAATGTTTGAACTCTCAATATCACAAATAATTTATATACACATGACTAACAAAATTCATAAAATAAATCTATAGTCATGTCCTATCATAAGTCTATAAAAGAAGTTGTCATTCGATACTATAGAGCCACTTCTCGTACGTACTAGATGGATGCAAATACGACCGTAAGGTTCCGTCCAGTTCTCAAGAAGTACACAACGAAAGTTGCAAGCACCCTCGTTGCCTGAAGCCCCCGTCACTGGAGCCCTCCTAATTGTCGGAACGGGTGCGGTGGAACATGCGGGTAGGTAAGACGCATGCATCGGTCATGTTAATGAAGACACCCCACTTATTTCAGCATTGGAGTTTGCCAAAATAGTGGTGGACATCAGCCAAAGATAACTTGTGTTAACCGTCGACTGCTCCCTCTTCAACTTACTGGAAAGGATACTGAAACCATTGTCCTTCCAGTTCCGGATGTGAACATAATGTCTACATCCTATGAATTTCCAATTTCACTCATTCCCATGTGTGCGGTACACCATCAAGAGCCGCGTAGCTTGTTATATTGGCAGAAGAGGTTAAGGGTATGAAAGTATAACATGATCCGAAAGTAGGCATTATTCACATCTCTCATGTATGTGGGCATGAGTTACATATTGATGTGTTTGAGGTGTAGACAAAGACCTCATTCAAATAGTATTTATAGAACCCAAGTTGTTTTTGTAAGTTTGTCGTTTAGTAACTTTTGAAAAAATCCATAATATCTTGCATTTCAATAATATAATCAAAATCACATGCAAGTATCTTAGTATTTGTTTTCCAAATAAAACACATACATATAAATCGTATACGAGTTATCAACAATTTTCCATTGATAGTAACAATGGAATTTTTAAGATAATAAGTTAAAATTAATTGTGTACCATAAATCGATAATAATGATTTAAAGAATATAAAGTCTAATATTAAAAATTCACACCAGTAAATATTAATAAATTTATCTGTTTCGATCGAGTGTACTAAATTTTAAAGTCTATTATCTACTATATATATATATGTATAGGGAGCTACTCAAATGAAGATGCAAAAAACATCTTTTTATGAAGATGCTTTGTATAAAAGTGTGATTTATTGATTTGGCCACACTTCAAATAAAAACAACACTTTTATAACATATCAAAATCTAACCCTACACTCCATCATCTAAGGGTCAAAAAGAAAAATCATCACATGAAGACAATTATAATATCTTCATGGGAGTACCCACCATATGTATATAGTAGAAAAACAAACAATTAAATAAGAACTGTTAAAGATATCAATTTCAGAAACTTTTTTTTTGTGGTCATAGTTATTAAAACCAGAGTCGGTTCGACTAAAAAATTGAAGAACCGGATCTAATACCGGTATAGTCAGACATTTAGACCGTATAAGGTACAGAACTAGAACGAACCGGCCAAATCCAGAGTTAACCGGTGAAAACCGGTCAATTTGGCTATTGATTTTGAATCCCATGACCGATACAAGGCTAGGTTGACGAATCTTCCCACTTGCGATTCTCTGCAACCATGGCATGCGTGATTATACAGAGAAGAAAAGGAGACTGGACATAAAGATGGAGGGCACGTTGATGCACACTATTTCTCGAGATCTTTTTATGCATTGCGAATCATGTGAGTGCACCTGGCTTGTCTTTTCTACTTTGTATGTGTCACTGTTTTATTCTGCTTTATTATCATCCATGTGAGTTCCTGGTTATGGGCATGAGAATTGGATGAACAGCGATGACGGAGCTGTTAACGTGGTGGTGTCTCTGCGTAATGAACTCCCATCGCATCGCTCCGTCTCGGTGTTAGTAACCCACCGACGCTTGAGTCATGGGTGCAGCATTGTAAACCCTAACAGCGGCAGAACAAGCTGCATAGTTCATGGTTTGGATGGGTCCTTCCTACCCGTTACCAACAAAAGTACCTTGGGCCTACAAAAATGGGCCACAAAGTAACAATAAACCAAACGAGAATCTAATTCGTTAAGCTATGAAACAAAACCTGTCATAAGCTATGGCCCTAAACAACCCAATGTAATGACTTGGGTCAGGGTAAGATTTTTTATATTCAAGTTAAATATCTTATATTCAAGTTAAATGTTGTAATTTTTGTTATTCTTTACGTCATCATAAATTTTTAACCATGGAAATAAATTATTACAACAACGAGGCTATAATTCAGAAAAAAAAAAACTAAAAATATCATATATATATATATATATATATATATTTTGAAATCAATGGTTTCTTGTAAAAGTTTAGATCAATAAAGAAATATAAAACGACAAACTTAAAATATAATAAGTTTTATTTTTGGGATACTAATACAAGATATTACATTGTGCAACATACTTTATCAGTAGTGGCTTATGTTGATGTCCTCTTATCTATATATAACAGTTGAAAAAAATATTATTTGAATGGAAGTTTTCTAAATTGATAAAATTTATTACAAAAATCTAACTTCTTCTGCTTGTATTAATTATTAATCCATAGTTACATATTATTTACTTCATTGTGAGTCTAGATTTTAAGCTTATCTTTCTTATTGCAATGGAAGTCTATAACTTTGAGTTAGAATTACGTATAAATTACTTGGATTTACAAATTCTTGCTTCAGCAATGAGTACAACCATGATCACTCAAACTAAGCAAGCATAGTTACCGTAACCCATATATATTTTAAGGATGATTTTAACTGATGCTTCAATTGTAGCCTTAGCGCAATAGGTATGGTATTGTGTCAATATGCCCCACGAAAGAATAATTCTCACGGCTAATGGGGATAGTAAATAATTAAATAAAAACTACATAATTTAATTAAAGACTTCTTACTACATTTTGTAGTGTACATTAAATATCTATGACTATTTCAATCGTAAACAATGTTTGATTTGAATACATGTTTCGGCTACTCATGAATAGCAAGTAGTTTCTATTCTTTAATTTGTACTCCAATGTCATCCACATTGCAGGAAGTCAACGAGGACTCATTTTTCGGGCACAAAGAACACGAGCAACAAAAGTCATAGTGGAGTGAAGCGAGCAACCCCAGTTGAATCTTCTGGAAACGCGACGTGGTCATGCACAAGATGAGAGACACCTCCGCGCAAACGGTGGTAAATGAACACTTTATAAGACTATTTAACAATAGTAACAAGTTATTTGCCCCATGGGACCCTCGGTGTACCCACTTTGAACTGGATATGACATGATGAATTAAGAAAAGAAAAATTTCCAACTTGTTTTTTTTTTAGGCAGTGATTTGTTGTCTAATCAAACGTTACTACAACCTTGTAGAATACTAATACCCTTATGTTGTGGTCGGTGAAAAATTTTCGTGCCTCCCATAAACTAATGTCATTTGTTTTTCATTATTAAAATATTTGAAAATAAAGAATAAGCCACTGAGTACATTAAGAGCACCAATACCCAATGTAACGATGAGGGCTAGAAATAACAGACTTAGAAAGCTTAGTAGAATGTCAAACAATGTTAACCATTCAGTCATGAAATAGATAGTCTTAGGTTTATCTATAGTCGTGAACACTGCTTATGTAATGGATAATTCAAAATTGTTTCATATATTTAAGAGACCTTTTATGCACATGCAAATTTCAAGTTTGAAGCCTATGTTAGCTGTCTTAAATTAGTTTATTTCTCTACATGTAATCTGTATTTTTTATTTGGTTTGGAACTCTTTTTTAATTTTTCCTTTTTTTTTACCTCATCTTAACCTCTACAATCATATAAAAAGTAGTCCAATATTATTTGTAATAACGTCGTTTATTCTCTAAATATATTTAGTTTTTTTTTCCTTATTTTTTTCATAATTTTTGTCCATGTTATTATATCAAAATGCTTTAGTAAATTTTAAATCCATATAACAAAATAAATAGTGCAATTAGTTACTCTCAATTCATGCGATACATTATACTAAAATCAAGCATAAAAATATAATTTGTTTTTACAAAGATGCTTAACAAAATAAATTTGTTAACATAATACATAAAAGTAGCTAATTTTATATGTTGTTACATTTTAAACAGTAAGAATAATTATAAACACGGAGATAATTATTGTATTTGACAAGGACTTGTTAATTTTTTGAAATAAATAACTAATTTTGAGTTTTTCTAGTGTAAAATATATGACACTATAGTTGAATATACAAAATTTTAATTTTTGGCCACTCTACTCTTTGATTCCTGGATCTGTCGCTGTGACTCTGAGGTTATTTGCTTTACTCAAGTAGTCGGTTGTATACTTCAGGTCAGCAGCGATGGCTAGCGAGCGGGATGATGCATATACAGCCAGCAGCCGGTCATCTATTGTGGCTTGTAGCCAGGTAACACGTAACCCGACTTTTCTATATAATAAACGTTTGGCTCTTACACAACATTGTGCGTGTTGCTCATACCACTTTCCAACCTATTCAAGTTGTTTATACATTTTGAGTCATGGCTCCAGGAGTGCAGCCATATCACGAAGAGTGTAGTTACAACCGTCTCGAGTTTGCAGTCCGACGTAAGACACCTGACTGACGCTTTTAATCGGCAGAATGAGATGCTGGCAGATATACAACGAACTATCCGTAGCCTTATCTGCCAAAATAATCAGGGTTTAACTTCGAAGGGTCTCAGAAAGGTGTCCTCCGGCTGTTTGTGCAGTGGAAAGAAAAGTCTCAAAGAGCAGCATTCAGACAAATATAAGGGTAAGAAATGGGTCACAGGAACCCCCACATGTAGCATGGATGGTGCAGATGACCCTACATACATACCACCGACGAAGACAGAGTTCAGCATGGATCACATGCCGTTCAGGAGCACAAGGGCAAAGAAGAAAACAAGGTAGCCGAGACGAGGTCTAAAGACACAAGACAGAACAAAAAAACCCGAACTGGTAATGTATTTGAAGTTGAATACTTTAAAGCTTTTATTATAGATTTTCTTTTGTTGAAAATATTTCTCTGCCAACCACTAGTCACTCTCTGCTTCCATTTAAGAGCTTTTATATATATATATATATATAAGCTACCTGATTTCAACCAAAGTTTCGTCCAAAAAATTTCAACTATTATAAGTCCAATTAGTAGTCTAAAAAATAAATAAATTCAGCCCACTTCGAAAAATGAATGACTAGCTATAATTTCCATTAAAAAAAATATTAACCAGTAATTAATCTCAAAATAAAAGTTTTCCTGTTGTGTATGTGACAATGACTGTGGGTGTAACGATAATAGTGTGCAGTAGATACTATCATACAAAACCACGCAGCACTCTTCTTCTCTCGACACATATGCTCAGCCTAGTATGCCTTTCTTAGCTGTAAGCACCATGATTTCAATCTTATTGAACACTAGTAATAGCTAAACCCTCCTTTTTTGGTACCGTGACTCCATGTTTTAATTTATTATAATATTTGACACTGTTTATTACAAGCTTTACGTGGATTTTTGTGATAGTGATTTGGGTAATGTGTGCTAAAACTTTTTACCGTGTGCAAAATAGTTTTTCTATGTCTTCCTTAAATCTGAATGGACTTGTATCTGACTCATTCCCCAATGAATGACTAAAATGCAGGTGGACCTCACGACGGATTCTGTAGGCCATGATGAATTCGCCACGCCACACGGTCGGAGGGATACGGAATGCAACGTTGATGATGATGGATGTTACAACAGATTCCCATTGGGGTGCAGTCGTGGAAACAAACAAATGCCTGAGGTCATGCCGGTGAAACTACATAGGATCTCAAAGGTAGATCGTGTTGTGGTTGTGGGTATTTCATTTACGGTTCATTCGTTGATACCTTACGCTTAATGTTGATGTGGCATTATTATGACATGTGGCAGCAAATGGACCTAGCATTTTCACCCACTAAGGAGATGCGGTTGTCCGGGATAAACCTAGTGGCTGCGACTTATGTATTCAGCAACGACCTACCACCTAGGTTAGCCAAATTTCATTCGTAACCCCTAATTTCCTCTAGTTGCTGAGCACTTGTTCGTGTCAACCCTATGCTAGTTACACTGAAACATTATCCGTAATTCTTGGCCATTGATTTTTTCAGTGAGATCCTGGTTGATGTTGGACCTTTCCACATTGACAGGAAGGCAGCATTCACGCTTGTACCAAAGGAAAAACTCGTCGACGATGTGAGTATTCAGTTCCAGCCCATATAAAGATTCTTTTATTTTGGTTTGCATTCCCACATAAAAAGTAAATGCTAAGTGTATCATGTGTCGGTTGTGGTCAAAAGCACCGCTGCTCTACTTTATGCGTGTGGACTGACCCAAAACCCTGTCCCTACCTGCAGGTCCTTGATGTTGTCGTTACAATGCTTTCCCACACCAGCCCGAGCTATTTGTGGTTCCTCCCGACTACAATTATGGTATGTTGCTACTTCCCAAACACTTGAGAATTTTGACTAGGACTGCAATCTTTCCGCTGCGTGTACAGCAATTAGTATTTGTGAAGAAAATCTTCATAATTTGTCGGGTAATTTACTTTAACGTAGGTTGTTGATTAAGCCTAATCCCCTTGGTCTGTATAAGTATGAGAAAATTAATGTGTCATAGTTGGTCAAATTATCCTAGTCTTGTCATCACAGTTATGCATGCTGCTGCTTGCTGTGCTAAAAATTTATTGTTGCTTTGTCATTCCTTTTGTTCTTCTTAGCAAGCCGCCCTGGAAATGCGATCTCTATCGACGGGTACGCTTGCAACGATCAAGGCAAAGCATATGCCATCGAAGGTTGACGAAGTGCATCGGGTATAATTAATTCCTTCATGGTGTTCCGATTGGGGTTACACTATACGGTATCATGTAGTTGATAGCGCAATAACTCATTATGGTAGTAACACATACTGTTTTCTTATTGCAAACAGATTTATGTGCCGATGTGGACTGTCGGGCATTGGTACCTGATGATCATTGACAACGTAAGACGTAAGCTAATTTACTTAGATTCACTAGTTAATCCAGAAGAGACCGAAGACAGGCAAACGGCGATGACTAAAGTGGTGAGAACACCTTCGATGTTGCCTGTCTTTTTGCTTATACTCATCCATGTTATTAATTCGTTAGCTGATTGGCCACTCATAATCAAGCTTCTATATTTCTGTACCTACGGTTCCTGAGCAGGCACTGTACCTTGAATCCATAACCCTCGGCCAAGCATGGCTATCATCAAATGATGGGGTGCGCCCAAGGTTCTCAACATACGACATCGAAGATGCTGATGTCCCGCAACAAGATCGTGGATCGTATGCATACTATTTTCTTATTAATTTTCCCTACTCATGTATTGAATCACGTACTTTAAACTTAATTCTAATTTGGCTAACCCTACCCTTCTGTTCACTTAGTAGGTATACTTCCCCCTAGTATGTCATAGTCTTCGTCCTAGAGACTAAAACAATCGTCGTTCCTTTTTTTTTTGTCTTAATGTAATTATTTAATTGATCGCTGAGTTAACCGATTCCCAATACTGGTGTAGCATGGATTGCGGAGTATGGGTTTCGCAGTGGATGATACGGGGCGCACTCTGGAAAGATTATGATGTCCGGGTAATTATCCTAGCTCCCACAATAGTCTAAGCATAATGTACACACTTATCCTTTTTTTATGAAATCTGTTTTTAAATAATTTACTTGCTGTGTTGCAGACAGTTAATGTTGCAACGCGGATGCGGCTTGCCATTGATTTGGTTTTAAAAGAACACAACGAAAATGCAAAGGCATTAGTTGCAAAAGCAATGTCTCACTGGCGCTGGAAGTCAATGGGAGCAACCCTCTGAGGAGGTGCCTCATATTTTGTTTTTTGGTGGTTAAATATGAAATGAAGTGTGATCCTTAATTTCCGTTGTGTTAATAGTGAGATACATGTAAATTTTTTGTAATTACATATAATTCATGTTTGTATCACACTCACCAAGTAGCATCTTATACTAATGTTTTAAATGGCCTTTTTAACACTTTCACCGCGGTTTTACTTGGTGAAAGGTCATCTCAATAGGTTCCAGGGTTTGGTGTCATTTCTTATTTTGTGGCCTTCACCATTATCTTATTGGGTCAGAAGATCTTCCACATAGGCTTTTCTATAGACACTAAGTTCTGCATTTTGTACTCAAACAAAGAACATGCTATTATCATCATCATTACACTTACACTGTCAATATTCTTAATTAGTTAACTTGTATAAGATATGACCATACTTATCGGCACTATTCTTTTTGGGTGGTGTTGTACTTATCTGCTTATGATTTTTGTGATGATAGGGTTTCTGCACTTGCAGCAAGCTTCTTTCTATATTTACTTGAGTTTTGTGATGGTAGAGTTTGTGCAGTTGCACCAAGCTTTTTAAACTCTTGTTGACTATATGCAGGCAGATTTATACCCTTTTTTTTAGCAAGGTTTTGTGGCATCTTAATAAGATTACTAAGAAAATGATAGTATTCTTGTAAGAAATTTATTGTGTCTTCTTTTCAATACATTGGACCAGATTTGTGTTTTTTATGTAGCTATGGACTTGCGGATATAATAATGGTCACCAGATTAGGTGTGTGCTACCCTTGGGAAGATTTCTGATTCTAAGAAGATGAACTTGTTCTTAAAAATTATATAGGTGACTCAAATCTATTATTATTATAAGTTTTCAGTAATATTACTTTGTTCATGTCTCTTTATTTATTATCGTTACAAGAAAAAAATGCTATAGAATAACTTACAGGGGGTATAGATATTAGTGAATATCACATAATAATTCCCAACTTCAAGACATTTAATTTTAAAGAGGCGTTCACTCTCATTATCTTGTTCTGGCAGAAGGATTTGAAATGTCTATAATTTGGTTGGTGAAAACTTTTACTAGAGACTGAAGAGAAAGCACACTATTATAATACACCCGTGTTCCACCTGCACATGTGACATACCTCTCGCAGAACCCTTATTTCCATATTATCTAAACTCTCCATAGTTATAATACAGCCATGTTCTTGTATCTATAGTCCACAAGATTGAAATTCTCACCATACAATTAATCATTAGCCACAACACAAAATAATAGCAAATATCCAAATATAATGTCATTCCCGTTTCATTCAAGTGAATACATTAATTGGAGACGACTTCTACTCGCATACCAACGTCCATATCTTCTAAGCAACCTCCGCAACTAATTCTTTAACAGCCTAACAAGGCAACAGCAACATGGCAAAGGTACGTGCATGAGATAAAAAAAAGCAAAATATTTGGGAGCCTTGCAAGCAAGAACATAACATCTTTGCAATGGAACTATGAAGCTGCCATACCATAGAATCCACCAGATGCCACAAGAGAACGCCTTCGCTTTGTAGTAGATACCAACAATAAATTCATCGAAGAGCACCATTCTTTTCCACCGAAGACCCTAGACCAATTACATTCTGCAATTAATAAGTAAGTGTCATTATTGAAAACAAGGCATTATAAAAATTGAAAACAATTAAGCTTGTCACTAATGGAACAACTTAATGAAGTAGCTTACAGGCTATTGTGCAACTACATTCCATATCCTACAACAGAACTAAGACTTACTTTCAAACAGTTACCTCCAGAATCCACCTCTCAATTGCCTCGCTACCAAGACTTGTCGAGGCACCATGGGATCCGCTATGAATCACACCTGGGACGAAAGAAGGAGAATAGCACGGGACGGATGACGTTGGTCCACACGTAGGTGTTGCATAAAAATGATCTATGCGTTGCCCACCCAAGAATATATTGCCTCCACCTCCAGAAGGTGCGAACCGCGACACGTTCGATTGAGTAGGGGTCATGCCTAATGGTGCACCTCCTTGGCTACGGCTAGATGTGACCTTTGGTCCCTGAAAACCAAAGCACGAGTACCCAGAACCACAAACAATGAAGACTAAATCATTCCTAACAATATAGTAAGAAAAATATTTCGTAATGCAGCCTACATCTGACTTTTGCGCTACTCGTAAGAACACATCTAATACAGTTTTTGAAACCAATAAAAAATATAGTTGCGGTGGTTACCTCTTCGAAGGGGACCTCCCTGCGTAATGACGTGGATCGTTCCGTGGATTTTACATGGGCAAAAGAAGACTCGGCGAAAGCTGATGATGCTGCTTCTGATCCCACTCGTACAGCCTTCAAATCGTGGCCTGCACATGTTCTTCTTGTATGTCCGGGAACCCCACACTTAGTGCAACGCCTCTTCAGTTTCGGCTCCTCCTCGGAGGCACATAAATTGGCTTTTCCCCTCTTCGGTGCACCCTTTGTAGCTGCCATCGTAGGGTCTTTGACCCCACATTTGTTGTTGGGCAAAACCTTGTTACCATCCTTTTCCACACGGCGCCGTTGCAATATATCAACCAGGTTTGATATAGCATCATGTGCAAGCGCAAAATCTTCAACCTCTTCGCACCCAAGTGTAACAACATGGGACAAAGCTAAGTATAATGCACTGTATCGCAGCAGTCTTGCCTGATCCCTTGAATCATTCCCCGTTTTCAATGTTGTACAGTCTTTTGCAATCTTACACCAGCGCCTAAGGACAAGTGTTTCAGGAATTTCCTCCATACCCTCGTACTTCATGACACAAAATATATGGGAACACGGTATGCCATCACTGTCCCACATCTTACACTCACACTCAATCTTTCGGTCATTCGGATCATAGAGAACCTTGAATACCCGATCCGGTCTACCCATTTTACTAAAGCTATAGACAATGGTCGTGTTGATGCTCTCCCTTCCCTGAAACAATAGCGTTGCAACACCCTTGATTTGCTTCTTAACCTCCCTAAAAACAGCTCTTGTATAAAGCTTCGACGCAGACAACTCTATTGCATCTAATCCAGTACTTAACACAGGTGTGTAATAAGTGGAGTAAAATTGTGCAGTAACCTCATTGTTCCGATAGTCTTTCACGACCCTGTCCAAGCTGTGAACCAGTTCAAGAATGCTATCCGTTGACTTTAGGAACGCTTTAATGAAAGAGTTGATTCCTTCACATCTTGACGTTGTCCTATATCCGGCGCAAAAGGTCCCCCTCAGATAGGCCGTTGCCCAACTCTCTTTAATGTCATATGTCGATTGCACCCATGTATTTTGGCCTAGACTGAGAGACTCAATTGAGGTCCTCCAATATCTCTCGAACTCGTCAACATCAAAGTTTGCATAGATAGCCTTTTTGAATACTTTCCGAAATTCAGCTTCCTTTACCCGTTGGAAACAATTTTTCTCCAGATGCCATGCACAGAGTCTGTGCTTGGCTGAAGGCATTACCTCCGCAATGGCAGCACGCATTGCCTTATCCCCATCCGTCACAACAAGGTTAGGTCTTCTTTGACCCATGACATCCAAAAGGTTCAGTAGAACCCATTTGTAAGTGCGCACCTCCTCATCTTGAAGCAATGCAAATCCAAAAATGCAAGTTTGCCTGTGATGATTTATCCCAGAGAACACCACCAGAGGTTTCTTGTACTTGTTCCCACGGTATGTCGCGTTAAATGCAAGGACATCACCAAACAACTCATAATCGGATTTCATGATACCGTCCACCCAAAATAAGTTACCCAACCGATTATCTGCAGTCGTTGTGTATCTGGCGACTGACATAAGGTCCGCATTTGCCTTCCCCTCTAAGTAGCTTATAGTTGCAGCTGCATCCCCATCCAAGATTCGTGCTCGCCGTTGATTGTGAACATAGTTGTACAAATCCCTTTTTGTAAACCGAAGCATGCTGTAGCCACCCGATTGGCCTGCCATGTAAGCCATTATCTTCGAGGTAGGGATTCCAAATTGCTTCATGCTATTCACTTGAGCCTTATCCCCATCGCTCATTTTTCGGTGACTTGGCAACAGGTTGCAAAACGCAGCCGGAGCCATGTCGTGGTTGTGTTCATCAATAATCTTTCGCACTCTCCACACATTATCATGGACATCATAGTATATTTTCAATTTTGCCTTGCAGTCCGTGCGACTCTCCAGCCGCTCCTCCCTTACTCGTTCTGGCCTATCATAATGCTTGTCACTCCTCGTGCCCTGACGATGACAGAAGATGTCCTGCCTCACCAAAACACCGTCAACCCATCCCACGTCCCCCTTGCGAACACCAAACCCCCTTGTCCAGGCAAACTCCTTGTAAGCATTGTAGGCCTCCTCCTCAGAAGTGAAAACTATATGCAAGAAGTCCTCTGCGGTAAGTAACACAGGCACCTTGCCGTGAACATCCCCCTGTAAGCGATGCAATTCTTTGTTTGATTCAGAGTGACTTGTTCCCATGCCAAATAAGCTAGTACTGTCGTCATCTTCAGAGGAACTTAAAGAACCACACACACCCAACGACATCTCTGATGACTCTTCATCGTTATCGCTTGAGTAAAGGTCGAAGTCCATTTGGCCTGAAACTGCAAAACCAGCATATATAAAAGGAAATAAACAAAGCTGAGCAGCAATCACGAACTTACAAATAAAATTAGCATTCATTGAAAAACTACAAAAAAATAGAGAAATCATTAAATTTTCACTAATGAATGGGATATCAAATGCCACTCAAAGTCTTCTGCTCATACGATTAGGAATTCTAGATTAAAAATATAGTCCAAGGATACGAGGAAATGGTTTTCACGAAATCCAACTTAATAATATGAGTCATAGCCATCAATATCCACCTCAACCAAAGTTAATTTCACACAACTGAATCTCTCAAAATTAATCTACCGTTGGTTATCATGTGTGGCATCCTCATATAATTTTGGGCTGAAAAATTAAAATTGTAACTTACAGTTTTTTTCTCAGTTCACACGAATACAATTATATCAACATATATATACATATATTTAAACTTTTTAACATAACAACTTACATTAAAACACTAATAATTTACGGAATATCACTAAATAAAATAAATGAATATACCTAATTCTTCTTCCGAGTTTGCATTCGGATCTTCACCTTTGCTTCCAAAAGTATTCAACTGCTTTCAGTATGACATTTGCTATTTCTTAGTGTTTAGTTAAAATGAGTACACTTGATATAAATCATAGTGAAGCTATATATATAGAGAGAGATATAGATGACATAACACACACCCTATTGGACTCTTTTGATTGATGAGACAGGCATCACTCCCAAAGTTGCAACTAGGAATAGTGCTGTTGTTGTACATCATGGCTAACCAACCAAATCAGTTATATATGTTTGGACAAAAGAAAGAGAAGAGGTTTCGGACAGACTGTTGGAATAAACTTTTACGATAAGCAGAATAAATTAATATATGCATGTACTTCTGTGTTAGTCCAGCATCAAATTATTGAGTTACCAACATACCCCCTAAAGATGCATGAATTTATATAAAAGGAAACAAGAAAATAATAATAAAATAAAGCCTTGTTGGGACATCTATGGAAATAGTTTCCTGTTTTTTGTTTTTTGGCCATTCTTATTTCTTTGAATAAATAAAGCACAGAAAGTTAGTTGAAATTCTCTTGAGTTCTAAAAATGGAAATCATTTTGGCTTTGATATTACAGTTGAAAGGTACATGCACATTACCAGGAAACAAACAAGGCTCAGAGAAAGAATAATAAACAAATATGATGAAACCAATACAAGAAAATCGTGAAAACACTTAATAAATTTAGTAACAAAACCTGTCACGTCAACTTAAGAAAAAAGCTTTAGCATAACTACAACACTCATAAACAGAGAAACAAAGCACTGTATTACTTGGTATAATGATAGACATGAAAAGAATAGACCCATTTTCAGGCAAGCAAAAAAGTAACTATAAGAACTGATTTCTTTTTCTTCCTACAACTATAAGCAGCAAAAGCAGAAGCCCACCTCATATATAAGGCAAAAAAACACTCTATACATTTTATTTTGATATTTTATAGCTGGTTGACTATAGGATACTATAGAAACTGAAGCTTCATTCTTCTCTCTGAAGAATGTGTTGTTGCATTTGCTTTATGGGAACAAGAAGAAAGTGAGGTTAACAGCAAGAAATAATGAATGTGACATCACCAATAAGAAGAAAGGAGAAGACATGAAAATACAAGGCCCCAAGTTGAAGTGGTGCTTCTTCTTGTTCTTGTCAACGTTCAAACAGCTAGAAAAGCTGAGTATTGTTAAATTCAGTTTTAACAGCTTGCGCTTAATACTAAAAATTGTAACTTCCAGCAACCAATTTACTTTAAAGAAACAAATATCATTAACTAACAGAGAAGTACAAATTAAGAAAATTTAAAAAACAATTACGGTGAAGAAAAACAAAAAAATAAGAGGTCCTTGGGGTGTAACTTTTATGGGCATCCGATGCATGAGACTCCCACTTGGCACACATCTACAATTTTGTTGGGGAGACACAATTAGTTGAAGGAAATGGTGGTACACAGCTGCACACAATACACACATATTTTTGGTCTCTTTAGGAAGTTCGATCAAACACAAATTTTTTATGTTAAACACAAATTTTTAATCTATTTTTACCTTTACTATTTTGTCAATTCCCCATATCTACCATCCTTCTCCTAACTGTTCTCTTTTTCTCCTTCACTCTCACCAAGAGGCTGTCTTTTGCTTCTCTCCCATGAAAACAACTCTCTCTCTTCCTCCCTTCATCCCTCCCTCCCCTATTTTTTTTTATAATAATCTATATCTGGGTTATGTTACGCATATATTTGAGTTATTGAACATATCGGTAGTGACTGTGTCAATCTTAAAAGAAAAGTAACAAATTGAAGTGGGGGTAGTGCATGTGGTGTTACTGTAATATGGTATTCATGATTAAAAAGAAGAATGATATTCATATTTTAATTTAATTGTGATTTGTGTCTTGTGTTATGTATTATTACCAAACAAACCAAAAAAAAAATTTATATGTATCCAAATTTCTATGTCTGATTTTCTTCTACCCATTAACCAAACACAGTCATAAAGAACCCAAGTTCTTGGGTTGCCAAGAGATGCCAGAACCTTAGAACCTTGTAACAAAAAAAATAACTATATACTAATATTTAGTACTAATAAGAGCCATCTAATAATCATGGAGTTTTAAAGGACAAGAAGAACACGTATATGCTTTGAATTATAAAACAGTAATTTCCAAGAACAATTGAAATGGAACTCAAGATACAAGAAAAATTTAATATTTATCCAAATGTCTATGTCTTATTTTCTTCCACCCATTAACCAAACACAGTCATAAAGAACCCAAGTTCTTGGGTTGCCAAGAGATGCCAAAACCTTAGAACCTTGTAACAAAAAAAATAACTATATACTAATATTTAGTACTAGTAAAAGCCATCTAATAATCATGGGGTTTTAAAGGACAAGAAGAACACATATATGCTTTGAATTATAAAACAGTAATTTCCAAGAACAATTGAAATGGAACTCAAGATACAATATAATTGGTGGAGCTTTTCTTGTTCAGTGAAGCCAAAACACAAACAGAAGATGGGCATGGAATACGTTATCATGATATCAAATCAAATTGGTGGTTGATATTGTTAGGGAAAGTTTTTTTCTCACAAGAATTATTAACTAGCACACAAGCAAAATATAATAGGAACAATGTTGTTTTTGATAAGATTATATGTTTGCTACTGATTAGTGGCAACAAGACACTCAAAGATTTTTCAGAATATGAATTTTTTAATAATGTGGAAAAGCGGCCAAATGCAATGAAAATGGGAACACTTTAATAGATAGCAAGTACATTTTACTCCGTTAGATTTCTACTTATTTAATTTTTGTCTCTAACCATATAGTTCAGGGGGGAGATGCATTTTTCTTTAAGTCCAGTTAATATGAAATGTGCTCTAGTTAGCTCGATAGAGTGGCAGGTGAAATCCAACAATTTGTATAGCTCGAATGGTATATTTTTTAAATCCTAGGTGAAAGTGCAAAAGTTCAAAAATTCAACGGAAGATCAAGAAGCATATTTTTAAATGTTCCAGCTATGTTAAATAAAAAAAATTATCAGCAAAACTTCAGCTACACATATCCAATAATTTCCCTTTCACATCACGCCCGTTCTACCAAAGAATATTAATGAATTTCTGTATAAGAAATCTATACCAATAGCTAATCTATTTCAGCAAAAATGGTTCTTGTTAATTTACAATGCAAACCCTAAAAACATAATTATGGCATCATGCCTTATGCAACAGCTAACAGTGCACCATCTTATGTGAATTTGCAACGCAATGAGAAATAAGGAGAATACCGGTGATTGTGGACTGCCGATGAGAAATCGAAGCAGAAGGAGATGATGACTGCGAGTTCCGATCAGGCCTCCGGAGCCAAAAGCTCGATTACGGTTTCTCTTCTGCTTTGGGATGACGCAGTTACGGCAAAGAAGCTTCTGCTCACCGCGTCTCAACGCAATCCAGCCCACCTCTACCTGTTCCACTCAGAGAAGCCCCCTCTGTCCACAGCCATCGAGTACCCTCCTATGGTTATCCGTCGAACTGGTCGTGGCGGTGCAAAATCCTCTCACCGTTACTCATACTCTCCTATGGATTTCTTAACCCTACCCAGCCCCAACACCTACCCAGCCCAAAACCAGATCCACCTATCCTGCAAAAAAGTCTGGCCAGCCCATAAATACAAATGGAGTTACTTTCCTAAAAATTCCCGAGCCGAGCCGCAATGGAAGGTGTAAGCCTCGCCTGTCCATAAGCATCAACTTGTATTTTAGGAGAATATCCCAAATGGGACACGCGTCGCTAGATCCCCAATAATAAAAGAATATCTGTAAAACAACATCTGTACCATAGTGTGCACCATTATTTAATCATGGTAGTTATCATATTTTAATTAATGTTTCATGTAGGAACTATAACATAATATGTGTGTTTTATTGGACCAAAGAAAATTTACGAAAGAGGAGAAGTCTACTCAAGCAAAAAAAAAAAAAACACACAAATAATAGACTGAATATTTGTTTTAGTATATTTAGTTTGGTTTAATTATTACCTTTGTTTTTTTTTTCAAAAATGTGAATGTGTGCCAATTTGACATTATTAGAGGATAGCATATGGCTTAATTTGATCAAAGGTGTAGGAATATAAGTATGTATAGAATAATGGTTTAAGTATTGGAATATTTGATCCCCTAGCTCTCTTGCTCTGATGGCAATGCTGTAGAAGTGGTGGGCTAGGCCTTATCTAAGGTCTCGATGGCTTTGCCGAAGAGACTTTGGGTGGGAACAAGGTATTTTTTAAAATAATTATTAGTTTAAAATATATTAATTTAAGTAAGAATTCTTTGAAAATAATTTATCATAGAATATATAATATTTTTATATAATTTTTATCAAAAATATTATATCCATACTAAAAATTAGTCACTAAATTAGTCATCATATATTATATATAAATACATGTATTGTCTAATTTAATTTTGCTTCTTAAAACATATTAATACATTCTGTTAAATACTAACTAATAAAGTCATAACCGTAACATTCATAATAGTTACAAGTTACAAGAGATGGTTATTCACTATGATTTGACATGGATATGAAGGATAACACATGAATGATTAAATCGGAACTGGATGCTCTTTTAATGATGGATACGAAGGAGATGGAAGATCTGCCGTTCTTAGATGATAATCAACCACCGCATTCTTGGGATGGCAACAAACAGATCCATATGGTTCTTGATGATGAGTGTTTGCTGGAAGCTACGGATAACCGGGAGGAGACGGAAGCTACCAAACATACTCAGCCTCAGCCTCAGCTACAGCCGCATACAACAAACATGGAAGAGCATTGTGCTATTGACGTCGATGTTAATCAACCACCTCAGTTAGAATCTCTGCTTCAGCATTCGTCCCAGCCTCTGCCTCAACCTTGGCTTCAGTCTCAGCATCAACCCAAGTCAAAGACGTATTTAAGCAACATGACAGATTAGTTTTTTTCTGACACTTGGGGTTATCAACCACCGTTAGAGCTTATTGCCAAAGTGGGTGGTCATCAACCACTTCAATCTCAACCGCAAACTCAGGTCTAGACTTGGGCGGAGAACAAAGCCTTTGAGTCGGTTATGGCCAATTATTTTCAGGATGCTATACACAATCGTTGGGAGACTGTAGCTACTCGCCTGCCTGGAAAGACTCCGGGCCAGCTGTAAGATTTCTTCTTGAAGCTAATGACCAATGTCAATGCCATAAAAAACGGTTATCCTAAGAACATGATCATCATGATACTTGTGCCTGCTACCCCTTTGGAACACAGCCCTCTCTCCATCCCATCGTCAATGCAACACCACCACCACCGCCTCATTGGACTCATCATCAACATCACAGGTGGCAACTCTAAATATTTTCATTCTCTTTTTATTTCTTTATTTATTTTTTTCCCATACAGATTTATAGATACTCTGTTTCTCTGTTATGTAAATACATCTTGGTAATATTATCATGGTAGGTTGGAGGCAATGGCGCCTGTGGCAGACATGGTAGTGCCAATACATATTACATTATCGTCATCAGCCATGTCAGGGGCAAAGAGAGAACAAAATCGACATACCAACATCAACATAATCCAACACGAACCTTTACCTATGGCTTCTAATGACAACAATGAACGGAAAAAAATATTTCATTGGACTTTACAAGAGCACAAGTACATATTAATTAATGTATTATATATGTTTTTTGTTTAAAGGTCGGATAGAAAAAACTTTCCTATAAAATCTGCTAATCACTCATTATATCAAAATATTTTTTAGCAGGTTGTTTCTCCAAGGGTTTGAAGAATTAGGAAAACAATGGTTAAGAATTTCAAATGAATATGTTAAAACAAGAACTTATACACAAGTTGTTAGTCACGCTAAAAAATTCTTTGAACGCCAGGAAAAATAGCTAGAGGAGAAAAGGTAAGGGAAAAGAGTATGCATGACATAGTTGACTATCGTACGTAATTTCTTCGTTAATGTAAAAATTATTTAATTTGTTACCCTAAACTCTTTGAATTATTTAATTATGGTAGTTATCATATTTTAATTAATGTTTTATGTAGGAACTATAACATAATATGTGTGTTTTATTGGACCAAAGAGAATTTACGAAAGAGGAGGAAACTACTCAAGTAAAAAAAACACACAAATAATAGATTGAATATTTGTTTTAGTATATTTAGATTGGTTTAATTATTACCTTAGTTTTTTTTCTAAAATATGAATGTGTGCCAATTTGACATTATTTGAGGGTAGCATATGGCTTAGTTTGATCGATGGTGTAGGAATATAGGTATGTATAGAACAATGGTGTAAGTATTGGAATATTTAATCTCCTAGCTCTCTTGCTTTGATGGCAATGCCGAAGTAGTGGTGGGCTAGGCCTTATATCCAAGGTCTCGATGGCTTTGCCGAAGGGACTTTCGGTGGGAACAATGTATTTTTTTAATATAATTATTAGTTTAAAATATATTAATTTAATTAAAAATTCTTTAAAAATAATTTATCATAGAATATAGAATTTTTTATATAATTTTTATCAAAAATATTATATACATACTAAAAATTAGTCACTAAATTAGTCATCATATATTATATATAAATACATGTATTGTCTAATTTAATTTTGCTTCTTAAAACATATTAATACATACTGTTAAATACCAACTAATAAAGTCAGAACCATAACATTCATAATAGTTACAAGTTACAAGAGATGGTTATTCACTATGATTTGACATGGATATGGAGGATAACGCACGAATGATTAAATAGGAATTGGATGCTCTTTTAATGATGGATACGAAGGAGATGGAAAATCTGCCGGCCTTGGATGATAATCAACCACCGTATTCTTAGGATGGCAACAAACAGATCCAGATGGTTCTTGATGATGAGTGTTTATCGGAAGCTATGGAGAACCGGGAGGAGACGGAAGCTACCAAGCATACTCAGCCTTAGCTCCAGCTGCATACAACGAACATTGAAGAGCAATGTGCTATTGATGTCGATGTTAACCAACCACCTCAGCTAGAATCTCCGCCTCAGCCTTCGTCCCAGCCTCTGCCTCAACCTTGGCTTCAGTCTCAACATCAAACCAAGTCACAGACGGATATAAGCAACTTGACAGATAAGTTTTTTTCTAACATTTGGGGTTATCAACCACCGTTAGAGCTGATTGCCGAATTGGGTGGTCATCAACCACTTCAATCTCAACCGCAACCTCAGGTCTGGACTTGGGAGGAGAACAAAGCCTTTGAGTCTGTTATCGCAATTGTTTCCAGGATGCTATACACAATCGTTAGGAGACCGTGGCCACTCGCCTCCCCGGAAAGACTCCGGCCCAGCTGCAAGATTTCTTCTTGAAGCTAATGACCAACGTCAATGCCATAAAAAACGGTTATCCTGAGAACATGATCATCATGATACCTGTGCCTGCTACCCCTTTGGAAAACAGCCTTCTCTCCATCCCCATCGTTAATGCAACACCACCACCACCACCGCCTCATTGGACTCATCGTCAACATCACAGGTGGCTACTCTAAATAATTTTATTCTCTTTTTATTTCTTTATTTATTTTTTCCCATACAGATATATAGATACTATGTTTCTCTATTATGTAAATGTATCTTGGTATTATTATCATGGTAGGATGGAGGAAATGGCGCCCATTGCAGACATGGCAGTGCCAATGCATATTACGTTATCGTCATCAGTCATGTCAGAGGCAACAAGAGAACAAAACTGACATACCAACAGCAACATAATCCAACACGAACCTTTACCTGTGGCTTCTAGTGACAACAATGAACGGAAAAAAATAGTTCTTTGGACTTTAAAAGAGCACAACTACATATTAATTAGTGTATTATATATGATTGTTGTTTAAAGGTCAAATAGAAAGAACTTTCCTATAAAATCTGCTAATCACTCATTATATTAAAATATTTTTTGGCAGGTTGTTTCTCCAAGTGTATGAAGAATTAGGAAAACAATGGTTAAGGACTTCAAATGAATATGTTAAAATAAGAACTTATACACAAGTTGTTAGTCACGCTAAAAAATTCTTTGAACGCCAGGAAAAAATAGGTAGAGGAGAAAATGTAAGGGGAAAGAGTATGCATGATATAGTTGACTATCGTACGTAATTTCTTCGTTAATCTATAAATTATTTAATTTGTTACTCTAAACTCTTTGAATTATTTAATCATGGTAGTTATCATATTTTAATTAATGTTTTATGTAGGAACGATAACATAATATGTGTATTTTATTGGACCAAAGGGAATTTACGAAAGAGTAGGAGACTTCTCAAGCAAAAAAAATACACAAATAATAGACTGAATATTTGTTTTAGTATATTTAGTTTGGTTTAATTATTACCCGAGTTTTTTTTTTCTAAAATATGAATGTGTGCCAATTTGACATTATTAGAGGGTAGCATATGGCTTAGTTTAATCAATGGTGTAGGAATATAGGTATGTATAGAACAATGGTGTAAGTATTGGAATATTTGATCCCTTAGCTCTCTTGCTCTGATGGCAATGCCGAAGTAGTGGTCGGCAAGGCCTTATCTAAGGTCTCGATGGCTTTGCCGAAGGGACTTTGGGTGGGAACAAGGTATTTTTTTAAAATAATTATTAGTTTAAAATATATTAATTTAAGTAAGAATTCTTTGAAAATAATTTATTATAGAATATAGAATATTTTTATATAATTTTTATAAAAAAATATTATATACATACTAAAAATTAGTCACTAAATTAGTCATCATACATTATAATATAAATACATGTATTGTCTAATTTAATTTTACTTCTTTGAACATATTAATATATACTGTTAAATACTAACTAATAAAGTCAGAACCATAACATTCATAATAGCTACAAGTTACAAGAGATGGTTATTCACTATGATTTGACATTTTTTTTAAGTTCTATTTAAATTGATAATGTAAAAATATTAATTCAAAGCAGAATAAGTGTAACTTTGACAACTATTTTTTCTTCAAGTTCAGAATTAGAAATATCCTGGCCGAATAACACACTATGCTTGTGATATACAATGATCACTATTATAACCAAAGTAACTTTCTTCCAAACCACAATTTTAGAATTCAAACTAAGATTCAAAATGCTATCAATACTAATTAAGATGACATTTCAAAGCATTTTTCATAATTTTTTTGGTGTACAACCATTTTCCATTATTGAATCAATGTTCTTGTATAGATGGCCAAGCAAGTTCATTGACTATCTCCAAGATATAGCTCAACTCAGATCAAACAATTAATGGTGTTGAACCATAGATGAATCAAATATATATATATATATATATATATATATATATATATATATATATATATATATATATAAGTTTCCAATGATAACTAGTTAAATAATTAAAATTACACTAATTAATTTACATGGATTAGCTCCCAGAATCAAAGGAACACTAGAATATGAACACAAAAATCAGCTAAGAACTGGGAGGTACAACTTGGAAAAAGAGCACAAGAGGGTAAAATAATGCAAAATAATAACAATACAACAAAAAATACAAACTAGGAGAAATACCAAACATCCTCCGAGAAAAGGAAGCACGACTTATCTACCAAAACAATGTGATAGGAGCCTCTTGAAACTTCTTGCAAAACCAAATTGATGGAGTCATAGAGTCAATTAAACTCTAGAACATTGCCACATTTATGGAGCTTAATGTAGAATAAACCGAAGAAAAATATCATTGGAGTATTGGGGATGTGTCTAACTCAATGGCAGCATTAGGTGATTATAATTTGCAGTTCTACCACTTAATAATTCAGTATCACATGAAATGATCTTGCGGTACAACCGTAATTAAGTTAAAAGGTGGTGACCCATCTTCTTCCTTCTGTTTCCAAGACTCACCATTGCCTTGGATATACCATGTTACTTTAGGGGACAATGGACTATACAAATCTGTACAAGAAGGGTAATTAGACAATGATCATTTCCAGAAACAGCAGAAGTTTCTTAACTGAAACATTACAAGAAAATAGGAAAAAAAGTTTATCTCACAATTACACTAAAAAATCCTAGTCTATCTTGAATATTGACTATATGCCCGACCCCAAGACATTTTTAGGCTTCTAACTTCCCTTTTCTAATGCCCTTTTATTTCTACAGATTCAATGGCCATTGGTGTAATGATGTATACCATTTAAGCAAGCAACAGTTTCAAGCTCCAAGTCCATTTTGCATGTGTAAACAATTTGCATATTTTAGAAAGTGAATCAGTGAGGAAAATAAGTCAATAAGTGCAATTATGAAGGTAAATACAACTATGAGGAGCTTATATAACCAACATGCTCATCAGTGAGGAATGAGGCATTACCTGTAGAGAATGGAGGATCTGGCTCTCTTATAATATGCAATACTATTGTGCCAGATAACACTGTGATGAAACCACATAGCTCTGATGCAATGCTGCTTATACTTTAACCAGAATAGTCCTAATAAGAAAAAGAGGATAGAAGATTACAACAGATAGTTAAGCACTTGATGTGTGAGATAACTCATTCTTTTAGGGCACACTTTTTGTTTTGTTTTAGTGAATACTAACCTTAAACATGATTGCACTAGCTAATATTGTAAAAGATGTGAACAAGGCATAATAGCTTGGAGACACAACTGCAGTGTTAAATGTATCTAATGCCTGCAAACATGAAAGTGTTTGTCACCATATAACTCCAAGAAAATGATGCAAACAAAAGTTATGAAAAATAAAAAATTCGAATACAGCCTTCTATATCATCAATTGTTAGTCTAGGTCAAGCATGACATTTCTGTTATTTGGGTTAGAGGGTTACACATTGAACTTCTAGATTAGCTCTTAGCTTCCAAATCATTTCTTCAATTGGAAAGTGACTTTAGCTAAAATCTTCAATCTGAACATGGAACGGCCAATATAGACAACAAAACCAGAGTCTTCATGTCGTAGTGAATATAACACAGTGAAAGAAACCACACAACAGATATACGGGCAGCATACCTGGTTGAACAGCCAATAGCCAAATTTCTTAAATAGAAGTAAGAGACTTCTCTTGAGGCGCATGAAGTACAATCACAGTCGATCCTACAATGCACATAAGACACCCCAACATGCCATTCTCTGCAGCTTCTCCTTAAGCATGAAATGTGCCAACATAGCACTACCCCATTTCCACAAACCACAAAAAAGTATTATAATTACATAATCATATATCTATCAACAGATTGTAACAAAATGGCAGAAACATACAGGATAAAGTCATTTCTCAAAATTTTAAAATGGCAAATTTGTTCCCATCGTCCAAAAAAGGGTGCTAGAATATGGATACAAGTATGTGGTATGATATATAAAAACTCAATTTTATGAAAGAAAATAGGTACAAAGATAAGTTTAAATGTAACAATAGTATTTGATGTAAATACTCATGCAGACATACTTGAGTAAAAGAATTAGAACATTCAAATCCTCAATAACTCTACTTTATTGATTCCTCATTATTTTAGTTTACCAAATTAGGAGTCTACTCAAATTAAAAAATCGGAACTCTTACCTAACTATAATACGCAAAGCACCAAGAGGAGTAATAAGAACAACTGGGACATAGATGTATGCTATGAATTAGCAATCTCTCCAACAATCACTATAACCAAACACACTCCAAAATCAGCTAAGATGTAGTGGCATTGTGCGAATGATGAGGCATTCAAGGCATGGATCTATCTTAAATATTGTAAGCCGACACCTAAGATGTAGGAAGTGTTATCTGATGTGTATGGTCATGTTCATTGCATGTTTTACATGGCGTCTCAGAAAGAGAGAAGGTTTTAAGCGCTAGTTTGTTAATACGTAATTGTTTGTATATATGTTAATACGTAATTGTGTATTTATTCAATTAGTGATCAAGATATATGTTAAAGCTTAACACACAAGCTTAATACAAGTTCATTGTTGTGATATGAATTTTGGTGCAAAAAGCATATTGTATGCTTGACACTGTGGTGTGATTGTATAATTTTTGTTTAAGGAAGATCAAACAATTGGATGGGTTAAATCATCGTAAATATTTTGAGTTGTACATTGTATTTTTGCTAGGTTGTAAACTTGCAAAATGCAGAACACAACTCAGTCTGTTCATAATGATTTTCCCATTCAACTATATCCGTCTTCAAAAATAGGCAGGAACAATATAAGGTTGATATTCGATATAGGTTTGATTTGATCTAAAATCTACACATATGATTAGGATTGTTGGATTTGGTGCACCTCAAATGGTATATGAAAAACTGTAATGAATCCCCACAAAGATTGCTAAAATGAGAAAACTTCAAAGAAAATTATAGGCTTATGATGAAGTCAAAGAACTTCTAATCTTTCACTCAGTATTGACACAACATGTCCTAATTTTCTTTCTTAAAAGTAGTTAAAAGTTTGCTCGACTTTAAGATTCTAGATTCAAATCTTACACTCAATCACTTATATTTCTATGGTTACCTATCTTGTTAGCATGGTTTCATTGTTTTTTCCTTAATCAACTATATATTCTTATTTAAAGTTAGCTAAAAAATTTATATATTCATTATTTTGAAGACATCAAATGACTATGATTTTTTTAGTAATTTTAAATTATATATATTTGTTTATATGAAAAAAAATCATACTTCCAAATTTTAATATAATAGTAATTCGTATTATTACAAAAGTATTTGCTGGTAGCAAATTGAACAATTACTTTAAATTCATAACCTATTTGAATTATTATTTTTAACAATAAATTACTAAAAATAACAACAAATATTATATTCCAACTAGTTCTATAATCATTTTTTATTGCTCAACAATTATATATGTGTTGTATATATTATTGTGTACATTTAAGAAAATATTATTTATATAATTAATATGTTTATTATTATTTTTGTTCTTTTTGTTATTATTTTACAAATATTTGTTATAATCTGCTTACTTTGAAAAAGATAAATATTATATAAGTTACAAATAATATGCATAATTTACACTAAGGAACTACTATTTTATCACAAATGTGTCAAGAATGTATGGAATATCCTTAGACATGTTCAAAGTTTTTTTTTTACCTTTTTTGAAGGATGATTTTCATAAATATATATTTTTTTTACTTTTCTATATATTATACCTTCTTGTTATAATAACAAATAATACTAATATGTTAAATACATTTATTCATAAGTTATTTTACATAATATTTTGTAGATTTTTCATTGTTTAGAAAACTCTCACTTTTCAATTTTTATGAGATTATTTTGAAATTATATAAATATATTTATCCATGACATAGTATCTATTGATTTTTAGAATAGGAAACGAAGAAAGATAAAATAATTTAATATTAATTTTCGTCACTAAAGATTATTTTTTTGTTAGTAAAAACTCAAATAAAGTTATTTTTATGTAAATTGGTGATGAAAAAATTGTTTATATTATAATTTATTTAAACATATTAAATTATTTAATAATTTTTAATTATTAATTTCGTATAAAAATAATTACACACAAGTCTTCTTTTTTTGACGCACGTATAATAGAATTGAAGCAATGCATATTATCTGAGATTAAATGGGTATCAACTTATATAAACTCTGTTAACTTGAAACTATTAGATAAGATATATTTTTACGAGCTAACCAGTTTGCTTAATGGTTTTTTTTTTATTGTTCTTTTATATTTTAATTTTTTAATTATTTTGTTCAATGAATCTTTTGTTATTGTTATTTCTACTTTTTAATTTCTTCCCTAAATTCTCACATCTATTCTTTTTTTTAAAAATACTTTATAACTTTTATAACATTACAAGAAAATTATCCATTTAATAATTCAGATTATATTTGAAAAGCATAATCTATTTATAGAATAGGTTATGTTTTTTTATATTATTTTTTTATAATAGAATAAAAAATATAATTATAACATCACTTAAAAAATATCTTTTTAAATAATAAATATTAAAAAGATTACTTATAAAAGTAGAACTTTATTTTAATATTTATGAATATATTTTTCTTAAACGTTTCTCAAAAGTGTTTCCTATGCTTAGTGCGCGCTTAATGAAAATTTTTTAAGGCCAAGTTTTCAAGTTACTGAATTTACCTGCCATTCGAATTCACAGAGGTTTTCTTCTTCACCAGTAGCGGAATTTGAAACAAAATTTTGGGGGCCAAATAGAAAATAATTATCAAAATATTTTTTTATATGGACCTCATTTAAGATAAGCTCGTCTAATCTCATCTCTCTGGTTTGGATGATACTGCCAAATTTAAAGCCCTTTTTCAAGATCTCGTTCCAAAAAGTTAAAGTTAAAGTCATCCGATATAACTTTTTGAACTTTTGAAGGTTATATCTCACTTTCTCCGTGATTCATTAAAGTAGAAGAACAGTGTTGATATTGTAAAAGTTATATGTTCTCCTTCTTAAATATTAGCCTTCCCCTTAAAAAATGTATCAATTCTTTGATTTTTCATTATTATTTTATATAAAAATTTAAATATATATCCTGTAAAATATATAAAGAAGAAGTTAGAAGCACAAATATTAAAATTTATAATATTTATTGAATTTTTTAATCAATTTATACAAATACAATAATATTAATACTTATTGAATATTCTATTATTTTTTATCATATAAAAAATTAAATTAAATAAATAGTAAAATATAAAATAATATTAAATTACATAAATAAAAGATATCTAATTTTTTATATTTGAACCTAAAGATAGAGAGAGTGTTGTTTATTGAACTTATTAGATACTTTAAATCATAATAAAGTATTTAAGTCAATTGAACTATTTTTTATCTTTTGAAAAAATATTACTAAATTTTTTATAAAAAATTTGGGGGCCATGGCCACCCATAAGCTCCACCACTGTTCTTCACCTTCCTTCATCTCTCACCGTCACCGCCACTCGCCATCGTCGTCTCGTGCGCTCACCATCGTCGCCTTGGGCGCTCACTGTCGCTGCTCCCAATCGTCGCAAGCCTCGTGCGCTCATCATCGTCGCTCACCATCGTGCACTCACTAGGTAATCATTCTCTAATTCAATCTCTATCTTCTTTTTCTCGCTCATTACCTCACTTCTTCTCTCGTTTCAGTGTCGAAGAAGGTGTGTGTGGCTATGATGATGATGATGAACAACAATGGCCAAACGAGACAGAGATGGTATGTTTCGTTTTTCCTAAATTTGGTTCTGTGAATTGGGGAGGTTCTGCAATTATAGGGTTTTTAATTTTGGGAGTTTATCTTTTGAATGTGTATTGTTTCTGGTTGTTAGGGTTCTAGGTTCTGATTGTTAGAGATGGTATATTTAACTGCATTTTATATATAATTAAATGCTGGATTTGAGATTTGTGTGGTATAAATAACTGAATGCACTGGTTTTGATGGTCAAACTTGCTTCTGCTGTAATCTATGTTTGTTTATTAATTCCATGAACCATGTGTTCTTCTTCATTACTTATTAGTGTTATATATTTTACTTGGTTTCATTTTTAGCATCCTTGGAGTAGTACTGTTTGTATGGCAATTGATCTGGAGGCCATGGGTATTGGAGGGAAGTCTAGTATTTTTCAAGTCAGGTTATTGATACTCATAGTGCTATTTCTTTTGGTTCCACTATTTGCAAGTTGCCTCTCTTCTTTGCTAATTGAAACAAAGAGAATGTACATAGTAATGGTGTCATAATTGTGTCTTTTGAATCATTTGTGATTTGTAGTATTGTTTCCACACTTTAGATGCCTAAACTGTGTTTTGCATTGGAAGTTATTTATATTGTTCATAGTTGGAAGCTCTTACAAGGATTTCTCATCCTCGTCCTCTTTAATTCTCTTCTCTCCTTGGTCTGGGTTAATTTTTTTATTTTTCAATCTCATTTTAGATTCTTCTTATTTCTTGGTGATATGATACTAATTTTCATTTTGTGGAATGGATTTAAAACTGTTTTGAGTCTTTGACAATTGGTTACTATGTTCTTGTAGACGTTTTTACTCATTCAACTTCTCTTGAATTTCAATTATTACAGTAGGAGCTAGGCACTTCTATCATTCTGCTGTGGTTCTGTTCTGTTGCAGCTGTGGTAAATACATAAGATTGATTGATAACCAGATAATTATGGTGCCATGAATTGTGTTAAACTATGCTGAATTGTGTTAAAATGGCTAATATTATGATAGTGTAAATGTTTAGCATGCCTATAATTTTGTAAGGTTATGCTGGTACACTCTTTGACAACTTGCCAAGATCGTTTACTGTTGAGTTTACTGAGCATTTTAAGAATCAATAAGGAATTGTATATTTCAGTGGTGGTGGAATAATTCGTAAAAACATATATATAATAAGAATGTAGAATGAAAAGTGAAAATTGCCTTTTCGATTAAACATCCAGTCTGATTCAATACTCTTTCAAATGTCGTGATTCATTCTTGTGCAACCTGCAGGTAGCTGAAGTGAGACAGAGAGTTTCTAACATGGCAGGCGTTATGAAAAAGGAAGTTCGAATTGTGGCATCTCCCCACCGAATTTGTCCTTTAGGGGATTATACTGACCACCAGGTACTTAAGTATATGTCTTTCTATTATGACAGTACAATTTTAACTCAATGATTGATCTTGAACACAAGTTTTATCAGAAACGTGATAAAGCAATGCATACCAGAGCTGTTTACTTATTCAATTTCCTAGCAGCTTTCTCTTGTAATTTCCCCTGAAATTCGAATGGGTTCTATTCTACTGTTTGATAAATGGTCCCTAAGATTTTATTTTGTAGGTGTTACTTTTTCAGGAGATTTTGAAGGGCAAGTTTGGTTCGATCTATCAGTGATCATAAAGTCTTCTTGTTTTCTCCTAAGTATTTTGTTGAAGTTTTCACCCATCAGTTGTAAAATTATCCTGTCAGCTGCATTCATTTGGATGTGTGCCACTTCTGTGGAAACAATTAGAGTTACAACTTGGGCCTAGTGTCAATTGTGATACTAACTAGCTCGTTGGTATTTCAACTATCAGTTATGATCTTGCACTATTCTCAATTTCATTTGCTGTATCTTTTCTTACCTTCTCTTTCACATTAAAAACCTTGTTTGGCTAGGGATTTCTGTGTATATCCTTGCTGCCTACTCTAATTATGCATTTTATTTATTAATAATATGCTAAGTTACTTATCCAATTGAGTGAAAAACATAATTTTCTCCAGACTGAACAGAAGCAATAAGGCTTGGTATCAATGGACCTTGGATCACTAAATCATATCTTGAAATGATCCTTGATAAAAAAAAGTTGGATTTGGATGCACTTTGATTTTGTCTTTTTGCACTCTATGACTTCTTAATTAATCAAGTTACTTTTTATTGTTTGATATTATTTCTTGTTATTTATGCTGATGACTGCTCCAATAGGATAAATATTTTGAGGATAATGAGCCAATTGGCTAAGCATAGCTTAACAAAAGTAGATTATATTAATTATCAAGATAAGAAGAAGGTTAACTTCCTTGATGGTCTGACTCATGCTAAACCTGATATTGTTTTCTTTTTACCACTTATAGGTGTTCCTCATCTTAGTACACCACCAGTGACTAATACATCTGTGCCTGGAAGTCAAGGCACTGCAATCATTGCACCAAAACCAATTCGCGCGACTCCTGACCTTGTTACCGGATTAGAGGATTTGTCTTGGCCATGGACTTGGTCCCTCAACTAATCAAATGGCTATTTCCTCGCAAAACCTCTGTTAAATTGTCTTTGTAAAGTTTTAGTCCAAATAGGAGGAGAGAGGGGAAGAGTTAGGTAGAAGAGCTTGTTTGTAATCTCATTCTGTATTATACATTTATTTTTTTATAATATTTGATTAATTTAATTAAAAATACAGAATTTTATATATATCTGACTAGGCATTTTTCACCAAAGCGTTTACAAAACAAAAAAAAAAAAAGTATAGCCTTTGTCAAAGGCATAATTTTTTTTATTTTTAGCTATACTTTTCAAGAGTTGTTGAATGAGTAATTTTCTTGTAATAATAAATCCTAATTGAATAAAAAATATATACATAAAAATTAAATTATTTTAAGATTTATTTATTTTTCTCACTTTTTTAGTTATTTAAACTAAAAAAAAATTAGTTGATAATGTGATTTTTCTAATAAAATCTAGATTTAAAATTTTTGTTTTACATTGAGAAATATATTTTTAAAAAACAAATTTAAATCAATTTTTTATTAGAAGACAGGTAGTAGCAGAAGAGCTTGTTTGATAATCAGATGAGGGAACTAAAAAATAATTACTAAAGATAACAAATCCCACATTATCATTCTTCAAAATCATAGCTGTTAAGAACAGAACGGTTCATTAAGGCTCAACTCATATGCTTATTCCATTGGCTTTCATCTCTTTTGGGTTCGACGAGTTATTACGAGTAACTTCACTTCATCAAGCCAGGAAAGAAGCTCGACATCCTTTTAGAGTAGTTTCTTTATTTAGTTAAAATTTTCCAAATTTACATTATACAAAAATTAAAAGATTCTAATATGAAATTTTGAAGATGAAATCTTTCTGGATTTTGTCTATAATTTAATGTAATCTAAACCACTTTAATTTACAAAGTGAAGCTTATATTAAATGTGCGGAAAAGCTCTGCATACAAGCCCTAATGGCTTGTATGCTTTACAAGTTCATTAAACAATAAAATCAAAATATGCGCTGCTTCAGGTACGTTGATTACACGCGCTATATAACATCGCGCGTATATCTAACTACCAGATTTAAAATATTTCTTTCCCTTTTTGTTTTCGTTATTTTGAGATTTCGTTGTTCTTCTTCTCGCGCGTTTTCCCTCCTTCTTCTCCATCGTTCTTTTCCTCTCCTTTTCTCACTAGCATCTTCTTCGTTTAGGTTACCTTTTTCTCTCTCTGCAACTCGAGCTTCGTTTTTATTTTTGATTTGTTGTTTTCTGAAATCAAAGTTTGATCTCGTTTTGAAGATAATGGATCATTCAACCTCAGATTGTCAGCTGAATGCAGGCGAAGTGGATTATGAGTCAGAATCTAACGAAGTCCCTGAGGTTTGATTTACATAGGATTAGTATGAATTTTCTTTCAGTAATTTGTATAGCATTGTGTAGTTGAAAAATTGCTGAACATTGACTGTGAAAGTAACACGTTTACCTGAATCTGTCGATTCAATGTATTAGTTGTGATTAATTACCTGAAATTTGTAGCAGACGCTCGGGTGTAGATCAATTCTTGTTTGGGTGTATTTTAGCTAGAAGTGTGGGTGTATCTACACTTTACTGGTTTTTTGTTATTTTAATTGACTTATTGTTGTTCAGGTGTATCAGACATGATTAGCTATGTTTTTAGTTTTTGAGATGGTGTATATCTGCAGGCTGTGTATTTACAGTTTATGGCTTTAAAAGTCATTCTGTAGTTGAGTTGTATCGTATTAGACATGATTGGGTGTATTTGAATCATATCTATGGGTGTATTCACAGTTCTGACACGGTGTATTTTGCAGTCTCTCTCAGTTGTTGATGACGAGCTTGTTCCAAAGGTCGGAATGACATTTACCACCCTTGAAGATGCTGGAAAATTTTACAGGAACTACGCCAAGGCTGCAGGTTTCTCTACAAGAGTTCGGTGCACAAATAGGAAGGGAAACGAGATTAAGAACCAACTGATTACATGTAGCAGAGAGGGAAAATGGAAATCTAAAATATCTCCGACCGAGAAGACGAATCCGACAGCCGGTTTAAACTGTCCTGCAAGAATTTATATACACACATTGAAGGATGTCGGTGCTTGGATCATTTCAAAGGTTGTGCTGGATCATTCACACCCCTGCTGTCCAAGTAAAGCAGAGATGCTCAAACAACACAGGGAACTAAGCATGTCCATTCGTCGTACGATAGAGAATAACGAGGAGGCCGGTATCAGACCTAGCAAAACCTACCAATCATTTGTTGCGGCTGCTGGGGGTCACCGCGAGCTAAATTTTATCGAAAAGGACGTGAGGAATTACATTACCAGGGAAGTGCGGAATGTTTCCGAACAAGAAGATGCAAAGGAATTCGGGAAATATTTGTTAAGAATGAAAGAGAAGAATCCGAATTTCTTTTTGAGCTCCAACTCGAAGAGGATCAATCGATTAAGCTGGCTTTTTGGGCCGATGCAAGAAGCAGAGCCGCCTTTGAGTATTTCGGAGACGTCATTTCATTCGACACCAACTACAACACAAACAGGTAACAAATTGCCCCTGTTTAAGATGCTAAATTAATTTATTTTTACGAATCCGCATCAGAAGTGTATATTGGCTATTTCATTGGGTGTATGCGAAGCATTTGTTAAGGTGTAACTAATGATTTTGCATTCTGGACCATGGTAATTTGTTTCAGGTATAATTTGGTCTGTGGTTCTTTTGTCGGGGTGAATCACCACGGTCAATCAACACTTCTCGGATGCTCTTTGATGAAGAACGAAGAAATTGAATCATTCAAATGGTTATTTCAAAGCTGGCTTCGTTGCATGGGAGGAAACGCTCCGAAAGGGTTTGTCACCGATCAATGTGCATCCATGAAAAGGGCTTTAGAGGCCTGTATGCCAACAACAGTTCACCGCTGGTGTATTTGACACATCATGAAGAAGATTCCAAGCAAATTAAACGGGTACAAGGGACATGCCGATATCGAACAAGAAATGAGCCAAGTTGTTTGGAACTCTCACAGCAAAGACTCATTCGATAGGAATTGGAATGATTTTCTGCTGAATTTTGGTCTTGCGGACAACAAGTGGCTTTCAGGTAATGTCTTTTTAAAATATGCAGCAGAGGTGTAAATTGTATGTCCCCTCGGGTGTATTTACAGCCTGTGTTTGAGTGTATTATGCAGATCTGTACGAAGACCGTCACATATGGGTTCCTATCTATCTGGATCAGCACTTCTGGGCAGGGATGAGAAGCACACAAAGGAGCGAGAGCATGCATTCATTTTTTAACAAGTATATCACCCGGAACAGCTCGCTTATTCAGTTCGTCAAACAATATGATAATTGCCTCGGAAGCAGGGAGCAAGCAGAGAGAGAATCAGATGCTGCAGATTTTCATACGCTCATACCGTGTGCAACCAAATCCTGCATTGAAGCTTAGTTTCAAGATGCGTACACTCACGCAAAGTTTAGGGAAGTCCAAGCGCAATTCAAAGGAAAGGCGAATTGCATCACCAGATTAAAGAATTCCGCTCTAGGCTATTCAGTATACGACGTCGGAGAACAAGTTTCCAGCTCAATATTCAACAAGTTTGTGGTTACTTACGACTCAGTGGCAGCCGAGGTAAAATGCCAATGCTTATTATTCGAGTCGAGAGGGATACTGTGCCGTCATGCACTAAGCATGTTAAGCTTCGAACAAGTAAGCCAAGTGTCACCGAGATACATACTGGAACGATGGAGCAAGAAGGTAAAGAGGCGACACACACACATCAAGAGCAGCCACGACGAGCCACTAATGGAGCCAAGAAGCAAGAGGTTTGACCAATTGGTTTTTCGTTCGCAAAATATCTGCGAATTTGCCTCCGAATCGGAGGAGCTGACTGCAATTCTGCACCGTGCGTACAATAACGTCATGGCCGAGATGGAATCATTAAAAGCCAAAAGGAAGGGGACATCTTCTTTATCGCACGAAGACGCCAACTTGGAATCCGTTAACGAGCTTTAAAGCCCGCCAAGGATTCGAACAAGAGGACGTCCAAAAAACAGGCTAGGTTCAAAGCTGGAGAAACAGATCGCAAATGCCACGAAGAAGAAGAAGACGAAAGTTTTAAGCGAGGTAAAAGTACTGTTCTTTAAATTTGTGGCAATTGAGTTTATTTTTCTCGTTAATAGTTTAGGTAATGTGTGTGTGTTATATTTCAGATAAACCTTTTTGATGCTGCATCAGCGGTGCATTCAAATTGCAGCCAATATCAAGGACACGTTATGAGTTATCAGTTCAGGGTACCAGCAGCAGGGGATAACTCGTTGGGTGTATAGTTTTACAGAATATGGGTGTAAAAGCACTGTTATTTTGGGTGTATTTTCGTTAATTCACAATTTACATATAGACACATATATAGATACATATAGATCAAAAGCTGTAAAAATTCTCAGGTTATGGGTTTATATTTGATTTGATGTTTTTCTTCATATTTTAGTACATGTAATTCATACATTTTGAATACAGCACAGACAGTTTGGGTGTATATTTTATGCAATCTTGGGTGTATTTTTAGACTTGCGTTGGGTGTAACAGTTTATATATGCCTTGATTTTTTCCTTCATATTTTACCACCTGTAATACAGCTTTTGAATACATCACAGACAGTTTACCAGCACAGATAGTTTAACTATGGGAAAAAATATACATGGAATAGAAGTTGTTGATAAATGGCAAATATTTACATCATTTGTTCAATTTACAAACTACCAAGCAGTTGGATTACCCAGTTTCTATATCAGCAGAATTAATCTGACAAAACGGACTTAATAATATAGAGGATGGCTTCGACAGCCTTATAGCACTACTCTCTCTTATTGCCCGATCTCTCTGTGTATTCATCTCACTGAATAGTATCCGGGATGCGTACTCCACTCTATAGTGGTCCACCTCCTCCTACAATTAAAAAGTATATGCTGATTAAACAGCAATATTAATTCAGTAAAGTAATACAGAGTTATATGGTTCTAAAAACAGTTACCTGTGGCCAATTATTCCATTGATACTTCCCCTTTTTGATGTTTTCCGGCTCAATTAACTCCATCCACTTCATAACGTACATAGCGCAGTCATAGCTGAAAACGAAGAAAATAAATTACAAATCTCATTTACACAAAGTTTAATGTTCAGAGTCACAAATTTATACCTTGTTTTTTGGCCAGATATTTTAACATATGGTGATTTAATTTCCTTCTCCCTCTCCCCTTTCTGAAGAGGTTCCCCGCCGGCATATGTTATCAATCTTGAAAATACGTATCCCTTAAATACGAAAACAAATCAGTAATACACCCGAATGAATGGACAAGATACACCCAACGGAATGGACAATATACACCCATCAGAAGTAAAGAAATAGACCTATCTATTAAAGTAAAGAAGACAGAGGCAACTTATAGTGAATTTATTAATGGCCTTTCTCTCATCGGTGGGAGCTTTTTTGTGTAGCGGGTCAAGTATTTGACATTTCCGCTTTCTTGCATTTATCAGCCATAACCACCAATGCCCCGAGTAGCAGACAGGGGCAAAAATCTGAAGGATTGCCACATGTGAACAGTGTGTTATTTTATTTTGCAAATAAGTAAATAAGCATACTAACAAATTTAGCAAACGAAAACTTACATATGGGTGCGAAGTCAATTTTTTTCTATCTATGAAGGGAATGAAACTCGGGTAGGCTTCCACCCTAAATTCCTTTTTCGTTTTCGGTGATACGAATTCCCCGTTTGGGTGATCCGAAAGTGCCATGCACTGCAAGAATTGCGAAACAAGAAATGAAATACTAAACTTACACCCAATGGAACGTAAAAAATACACCCAAATCAATACAGAAAATACACCCAAAGTTCGGAGAAGTAACACTTACCACAATATCGGGGGGGGGGGGAGACAGTATATTTGTTCTTTAAACCTCTTTTCATTTTTGTTGTTGAGGATGAGGCAGATGGCAGATACAATCTAGAAATATATGCCAAAATCAATTTTACATTAATAAGCATTGTAATTGACTTTGGTGTAAAAAGATTAATGTTATTCTAATATTACCTGAGATTCTATATCACTTTTTGCCTGTAGGGAGGCAAGGTGCATTCTCATCAAAATGTATTCTCCTTGGCCAATCAGAGTGCACATTTCCTCATACTCGTTAGTATTGCCATCTGCATCTTCCTTCAGTCTCGTCCCCCAGATGTAGCACTTTTGTTTCATATCATCTGGAATTTGATTCATTCCCCCAGGAGTTTCAAACTTTGCAGAACTTTCTCCCCCAGTCTCCCTCTGAATTTGTGGACTTGTGTTTTTTCCTTTCGCCGCGCTGCTTGCTATTCTTTGGACCAAACTGTCCAATTGTTCTATCAAATTCGTAGCTTCTGGAGATTTTTCCCTTTCTGTCTCCTGCGTTGACGCCCCCTCCTGGCTTGAATCAGTCAATCCAAGGCTGAATGATGGCACCCCTGGATCTGTTTTAGGAACATAGGATGCTGTCCGTGCCATCATCAACAAGGCAGCAGCGTCTTCTGCGTCTGGATGACTGCGTCATCATGTATAAGAATAAGAATAAGAATAAGAATATACGGATGATAAGCAAAGATTGATTTTAGTCTGATGAACTTACATTTTAGTTGGAGCTGGGGGAACCGTGGGTGTGGTCTCTTGAAGTTGTTTGGGGGTTTCAGGAGTGCTGGACAGTTACAAAAAATTAATCACGGCGTAAAAGAAACTAATCAAGAACAATATACACCCAAACTGTTAGCTAATATACACCCAAACTCTAAACAAATATACACTCAATACTATTTCTTACGTTTCTGTAGTCCCTTCAATCTGTAGCATAGGGGTTGGTTCAAAATCTGCCTCAGTGGTTGTTTGGGATGCCGGCACAAAAACCTGAATCGGGACTCTAAACAAGAAGAAAAATGAAAGGTTAACAACGCCTTTGAAAATAATAAGGTTATAAGGTTGAAATATTATTGGAAAACTCACATTGCAAGCGCTTCCGACGGTGTCTGTTCCCTCACAATCATCATATTCGAATCAGACGGACTCAACCTAAAATACACCCAAAGAAATTCAAGAAATACACCCGAACAATTCAAAAAGAAGACAGGCTTTGTTTTTTTGAGAACTTACATAATTGCAGTTTTTACTTTTTTTTTCCTACCTTTTTTTTTCTTGAATAAAATAATAAAGGGCTTTTTTTTTCTAAAAAAATATATATACAGAATTAGAAGTAGAAGGGTAATAGAAGAACAAAAGTAACAGTTATTTGAAAGAGAAATTACATGCTCTGTGACTGCTGGTTTACACTACTCTGTTCTGTGTGTCCTTGAGAGGAAGGACCATCACTTCCCAAGTTCACAGCCGGTATTCTAAAACAGATTTCATGTTATTCATACAAAATAAGATACAGGTATAAAATACACCCAAATGAATGCACAAGATACTAACATAATTTTTTGTAAGAATATTATTTAAAATTTTATTTTGTGACAATATACACCCAACACAACAAAGTTAATATTCCAACTTATTAAACAACATACACCCAACTTGATCCACACAATACACCTAAATGGTTCCACAAGACACACCTAAATCATGATAACAAGATTTTATTAAATAATAAAGCTTCTTACGTTTCAGACGACACATAGCGACCTTCTGTCGATCGCAGGTCAGGTTGGTTCTCCCTGCGAAACAAGAAACAATTATTAGCATACAAAACACAACAAAATATGAAATAGACAGCCCAGCAAGACATACCCCTCTGCAGCAGATTTATCAATGTTTTGCCCTAGCCATTCATCCAGTTCGTCACTTGATATTTCATATGTCTCACTACATTCATAAAAGAAGATGTTAACAAAAATAATTACGACGATAGACGGTAATATAGCTTACGAGGTACTGTACCCCTCAAAGTATTGGTCTTCTTTAGGAGGTGAATCCTCCACGACAACTTTTTTCTTTTTTGGTTGTGTTCTGGGTGGAAAAAAAGAGTACCAATCAGAAATAAAAAATTAATTTTATCACAGAATATTATGCAAAGAAGTGCTTACTTTTTTGGTGTTGTTTTTGTTTTTTTCTTCTCCTTCTCCTTCTCTGCAGGTGATGATTCTTTGCTCCTATAGGTTAATAATAGACACTTCAGTTAATACACGAAATCTTTATAATGAAGCCAAAAGAAAGGAGTAATAATTTCAGGACATTACTCATCACTTTGTTCAGATTCAGATTCTGAATCAGAATCTGACTCCTCTTGCCTCTGCTTTCTTTTTCTGGAGTCCATTCTGGAAGGCAAACAGTGATTATTTAGAACATACTAAAAATACACCCAACGTGATCAACAAAATACACCCAACTCGAAAAAGAAATTACACCCAAGTATGGTACTTACTTTTTCCCCTTTTTGATGGGGTGTTTTCTTGCTGAATCCTCCGAGTCTTGTTGAGTCTCAGACTCAGAGGTAAAAGTGTCACTGTCAGTAGCTGTTTCTGTCTCCGAAGACGATGTTGGACTCGCCTTCCTTTTTTTTGTTTTTTTGATTTCTTGTTTTTTTTCTTTTTTTTTTCTTTTTTTTTAATTTTTTCTCTTGCTCTTGTCTCCGCCATCTTCACAATCCCCTGAAACATGAGATATTTTAGCTAGCAGCATTCAGGTAAATAAAATACAAGCAACATATTATGTTTACTTACCAAAATTTCTTCTCTTTCTGCAGTCATTCTTTCCACCAACTGCTCCTTAGTCCAGTTGGCAATCCAAGGCTTTGGTGGTCTTTCAGCCCTCTTCTTGCCTTTGTTTTCAGAAAAATGAAAGTATATTATCATGAGGGCAAAGAGGCAGCCATCAATTGCCTTCTTCTTCTTCTCCTGGTAGTCTGTGATGCCCTTGATCAAGAAGGTCAAAACATGCCCCCCCCCAGTTTCTCTCCGATATGCCGTCCATCTTAAAAATTGGGGCGAGGTGCACGGGCGATATTTTGTTTATCGTCGTTGGCAAAAGGAACGCCATCTGTATGTAGAGGATGAATATCCTCTTGAACATCAGGCGTTCCTCTTCGCTGCCAACGCCTATTTCCATCATTTCATCGGTAAGACTTTTGAGGGTCTTACCCTGGAATCTTCTATAAATTATTTTGTCATCATCAGAAAGTTGCTTATATTCAACTTTCTCAGGAAACAGATTTCCTACAAAAAAGAAAACAACAAAGTATCAAAATCGGTTCAAAAACACCCAAGCATCAACCTTAAATACACCCAATCATTAACTTAATATACACCTATAATTTTGAGCTAGTTACCTGTTGCATTGATGCCAAGCGCATCACCTATTGTCTTTGGTGTTATTTGGAAAGAACCATATCCTGTCTTCAGCCTGTTCTCCCCAAGTTTGAAGTTGTTTGCCAGTTCCCTTAAGAGTTGGTGATCCACCCTTAGAGGTGGGACGTGAATCAACCCACCAAATCCGAGATCCCTGACAATTGCCTTCTTCTCCTCAGTCATGTTTCTGAACTTATCACTCAGGAGATGTGTGGCACACTTAAGGTCTTTCGTTTGGTTTCTGTAAATCATGTTGCTTGTATGCGAAGTTTGTATTCGTAGGTTTTGATGAATGACAAACCAACAAACGACATGAAAGACAAACCAACAAACAACTTGAATGAACAAGCATGTTGAAAGATCAACCAACATTCAACATTGAGGAATGAAGAGTTGAAAGCAACACAACAACAACAAGAAACTCAAGTCCACAACATTTGAAGACAAGTATAGTGTCTTAGGACTTAGGTAACTTCTTGTTAAGAACCAATTGCTAAATCTCTCAACACACACTCACAAAATGTTTTGATGCACATCTTGCAATTCGATGCTAGCCAAATGGTTTAAAAACTTGTTTTCAAAGGTACAAAAGCATAGGAATTGACTCCAACAAGTTTGAGATCAATCCTAAGTATTTTGAAGTGATTTTAAGCCATTCTTTAAGGTTTGCATCGATGCACACTCATCTTGCATCGATGCAAAGCATGCGACGACTTGTTGCATCGATGCAAAGATGTTTGCATCGATGCAACCTAGCTGAAAATTCAAATTTCAGCTTCAAAGACACATTTGCATCGATGCAAAGTGTTATGCATCGATGCAAATGATTCAAAAACATAAAAAACGGCTAGTTTTGACAAAAAGGCTCCATCCCATTAACTCCCCAATGTTTCTAAGGTTTGGGGAGTCTATAAATAGATGGATTGAAGCCTTATTTCAATACTTGAGTATTTGCAAACTATCTTGTTCATATTCTTTCATTCTACACATTTTTTAAGGTGTTATAATACACAATTTGAGAGAGCAATATCAATTGGTTCAATAGTGCTAAACTTGTAATCATACACTCTTCTAGAGAGTACTCATTTCGTCTCAACAATTCTTTGAGAATTGTTTTCTTGTACACTTTGTAAATTGGAGTGTGATCTCCAAGGTTGAGTCAAGAGTTATAAACACTATAGTCGGTGAGGATACCAAAGAAGTATACTAAGTACTCAAGGCAAATCTTAGAGAAGGTATCTCTAAGTGGAGTGGGTTAGTATACGAGTGGTGATCATATACCGTGAGGTGTTAGAAACTAAGGACTCGGATTGTAAAAGGTTTTGCGCGAGCACCTTGAAGCTTGGCAATAGTGGAACTTCTCAATAGCGATTGAGAAAGAAAGTGGACGTAGGACAAGGATTGTGCCGAACCACTCTAAATAGCGTTTGCATCTCTCCAAACTCATCTCTTCAATATTATTGTCTTTTACCTTTGAGCAAATAAATTGTGATCGAAAAGTAGCTTCGTAAGTACTTAAGGAATAGCTTAAGTCCGATTGGTGAAAAGCTTGATCAATTTATTTGAGTTGGTGTCTATTGGAAAGTAAAAGCTCCTTATAAATGCTTAGCAATTGAGTTAAGCTCTTGGAAAAATACTAGTACAATAACACTTTTGTATATTGTCTTTAACTTTCGCAAAAAGATTCATTGTTGTTGCAATACTCAATTCACCCCCCCTCTTGAGTAATTGTGCATAGGTTCTACAAGTGGTATCAGAGCTTAACCCTTTGAAAGACTTAACCGTTTAAGGGAAAAGATCATGGCAAGCACAAGCTTTAACAACAACAACACTAGTGAAGGTAACTCAACCGCTAGACCTCCTCTTTTTAGCGGAACAAATTACTCTTATTGGAAAAATAAGATGAGAATTTGGATCCGTTCTCAAGACGTGAGAATTTGGAAAGTGATTGAGAATGGAAATCACATTCCAACAAAGACAACAAGCGCTAAAGAAGGAGAAGTCTCCGTCTCAAAGCAAGTACCGAAAGGAGAAGATGAATATAGTGACGATGATTGGAAGAAAGTGGCAATGAATGATAAAGCCATCAACTTCATTCATTGTGCACTTAACGAGCATGATTATATGAAGATCTCTACATGTGAAACCGCTAAAGAGATTTGGGATAAACTCCAAATCACTTACGAAGGAACCGACCACGTTAAAGAATCAAAGGTATTTATGTTGGTTCATGAATGGGAAAATTTTAAAATGAAAGATGAAGAGAGCATTGAAGAAGCTCTTGAAAGACTCTCCAAGATCTTCAACAACCTAAGCATGCTTGGCACAAAATACAATGATAAACAAATTGTGACCAAGGTGCTTACAAGCCTTACACCAAAATGGAACTCCAAAGTGAACGCCATTGTGGAAGGAAGGCTCTATGATCAACTTACATTTGATCAACTACGAGGTAATCTTCTCACCTATGAAATGACTATGCTAAATAGACAAAAAGGTGAAGAAAGCAAGAAGAAAAGTCTCGCCCTTAAAACAACATCACTACAAGAAGAGAGTGATGATAATGAAGAAGAAGGAGATGAAGAATTTGCACTCTTATTAAAAAGATTCAATAAGTTTGCAATGAAGAAAAACTTCAAGAGCAAAACAAAGGTACCAAAATGCTATGAGTGTGGAGAAGTTGGACACATTAAACCCAATTGTCCAAAACTTCAAAAGGAGGACAAAAACAAGAAATTTAAGAAGAAGGAGAAAGCATACATATCATGGGAGAACGAGGATGAATCCGACTCCGATGACGACGAGGTTGCAAATCTTTGCTTAATGGCAAGCGAAGAAAAGGTTAGTGATGACAACTCCACTTCTTTTAATTTACAAGATGAATATGATGCCTTACTTGAGGTGTACACAAAACTTACCCAAGATTATTCTCTCCTAAAGAAAAAGAATATGGATCTTTTAAAACAAAATGAGATGTTGAAAAACGAGAATATCAATCTTGGAAAAGATAAGTGTAGCACAAGTAGTGATCCATACAAATCTTGTAAAATGCATGAAAATGAAATTACAAATCTTAAGAACACTTTAGCTAAGTTCAATGAATCTTCAAAGAACTTAGATAAAATGTTGAAAAACCAAAAGCATGTTCATAATAAGGAAGGTTTAGGTTTTGAAAAAGGAAAATTTAAAAATACTAAAACTCCTATTAGGCAACCGCAAGCCCAAAAGGCAAGCATGCCTAAAAGGAATGAAGCCTTTAAACATCCTCCTCAACATGCTTCATTTAGAAATTATAATCACAATGCATATAGATCAAAAGATGTTGCATTTAGGAAACAACCTAGGCAACCATTTAGAAACATGCATAGGATGCATAATCCAAATGTCATATGTCATTATTGTAATAAAGTAGGTCATATAGCACCCGTATGCTTTACTAGAATTAAACATATAAACTTTCGTAGTCAAGATACGAGATGGGCACCTTATGGGCATTATGCTCATACTAACCATCAAGGACCCAAATTCACTTGGGTACCTAAATCCCAATTTTAATTGTTTTGTAGGTACGTGTTGGAGCTAAGGATACAAATTGGTATGTTGATAGTGGATGCTTCAAACACATGACCGGCGATGAATCAAAGTTCACCGCAATAGAGCCTACAAACGGAGGAAACGTGATCTATGGAGACAACAACACCGGCAAAGTAATCGGCGTTGGAAAAGTTGGTAAAAATTCTTCTACCTCCATAGATAATGTTATACTTGTCAAAGGTCTCAAACATAATCTCATTAGTGTTAGCCAACTTTGTGACAAAGGAAACTTAGTCACCTTTGATTCAAAATGTTGTTTGATAAAAAGGCAAGACACTAATAAAATTGTGCTAATTGGGCACCGTGTTGACAATGTATACATGATTAATCTAGATGAAGTTTCCTCAAATGATGTGAAATGCCTTGTTAGTAAAAATGATGAAACTTGGTTATGGCATCGTAGAGTAGCTCATGCTAACATGGACCATCTTAGCAAGTTGGTCTCTAAAGAGTTAGTAATTGGCTTACCAAAGCTACGTTTTGAAAAAGACGTCCTTTGCGACGCATGTCAAAAGGGAAAACAAGTAAAGGCCTCTTTTAAATCCAAAAACATTGTTTCAACAACAAGGCCATTACAACTTTTGCACATGGATTTATTTGGTCCTTCTAGGACTATGAGCTTTGGTGGCAATTACTATGCTTTAGTTATTGTTGATGATTACTCTCGATTTACATGGACCTTGTTCCTAGCAAACAAGAGTGATGCATTTCGAGCATTCAAAAGATTAGCCAAAGTTATTCAAAATGAAAAGAATTTGCATATATCATCTATTAGAAGTGATCATGGTGGAGAATTTGAAAACAATCTTTTTGAAACTTTTTGTGAAGAAAATGGCATTGAGCATAATTCTTCCTCTCCTAGAACACCACAACAAAATGGTGTGGTTGAAAGAAAAAATCGTCATTTAGAAGAAATGGCGAGAACTATGCTCAATGAGGCTAATATTCCTAAGTACTTTTGGGCGGATGCGGTTAGTACCGCGTGTTATGTTATGAATAGGATTATCATTCGACCTATTCTTAAGAAAACACCGTACGAATTGTACAAAGGAAGAAAGCCAAATATTTCCCACCTTCACGTCTTTGGCTGTAAATGCTTTATTCTAAATAATGGAAAAGATAACTTAGGCAAATTTGATGCTAAGGCTGATGAAGGAATCTTCTTAGGCTACTCTTTAACTAGCAAAGCTTTTAGAGTATATAATAAACGCATCATGACTATGGAAGAAAGTATTCATGTCGCTTTTGATGAAACTAACCGTTGTTGTGCTAGAAAAGATTTTGATGAAAATGTAGAAAACTTTGATTCACTAAATTTGAATGGTGAAGACAAAGAAAAAGATTTAAATGAAGCCTCTACAAGCTCAACAAAGGATAGTGTTCAAGTTGAAGAAATTGAACCATCACAAGCACAAATAAATGCACTTCCAAAGGACTGGCGTACTTCAAAGAATCATCCTCTAGACAACGTCATTGGTGATGTTTCGAAAGGGGTAACAACTCGATCCACTTTTAGAAATTTATTTACATATAGTGCTTTTGTTTCTCAAATTGAACCATCTACCATTGAGTCCGCAATTGATGATGAACATTGGGCTATGGCAATGCAAGAGGAGCTTAACCAATTCAAACGAAATGACGTTTGGGAATTGGTGCCTAAACCAAGTAATCAAACAATTGTAGGAACAAAATGGGTTTTAGAAATAAACTCGATGAAAATGGTACAATTGTTAGAAACAAAGCTAGATTGGTAGCTAAAGGTTATAATCAAGAGGAAGGCATTGATTATGACGAAACTTATGCTCCCGTAGCTAGATTAGAAGCTATTAGGATGTTACTTGCTTTTGCATCCTCTTATAACTTCAAACTTTATCAAATGGATGTTAAGAGTGCCTTTCTTAATGGTTTCATTCAAGAAGAAGTATATGTTCAACAACCTCCCGGTTTTGAGGATTATGAAAATCCTAATCATGTTTTTAAACTCAAGAAAGCTCTTTATGATCTTAAACAAGCTCCAAGAGCTTGGTATGAACGTTTGAGCAAGTTTTTAATAGAAAAGGGTTTTAGAAGAGGGAAGGTTGATACAACTTTATTTATCATGATTGAAAACAAAAATATCCTTTTGGTACAAGTTTACGTCGATGACATAATATTTGGTTCAACTAACGAATCACTTTGCAAGTTTTTCTCAAACCTCATGCAAAGTGAATTTGAAATGTCCATGATGGGCGAACTCAACTTCTTCCTTGGTCTTCAAATCAAACAAGGAAAAGAAGGAACTTTCGTTAGCCAAACCAAATATTGCAAGGAATTGCTCAAGAGATTTGGAATGGACAATGCTAAGGCAATGGACACACCAATGAGCACTACTTGCTACCTTGACAAAGATGAACAAGGTAAAAACATAGATGTAAAGAAGTATAGAGGCATGATAGGATCATTACTTTATCTAACGGCAAGTAGGCCAGATATCATGTTTAGTGTATGCATGTGTGCGAGATACCAAGCTAATCCTAAGGAATCTCACTTAAGTGCGGTGAAAAGGATTATGAAGTATCTCATAGGAACATTAAATGTTGGATTGTGGTATCCGAAAGGATCCACTTGTGATTTGATTGGTTATTCCGATTCCGATTTTGCCGGTTGCAAATTGGATAGGAAAAGCACTAGCGGCACTTGTCACTTGCTAGGAAACTCTCTTGTTTCATGGCATAGTAAGAAACAAGTAAGTGTAGCCTTGTCTACCGCCGAAGCCGAGTATGTAGCCGCCGGTAGTTGTTGCGCCCAAATTTTATGGATGAAACAACAACTTGTGGACTATGGACTCATGCTTGATCACATTCCTATCAAATGTGATAATACTAGTGCAATAAATTTAACCAAGAATCCGGTTCAACATTCAAGAACCAAGCATATTGAGATTAGACATCACTTCATAAGAGACCATGTTGAAAAGGGTGATGTGGTTATTGAATTTGTCGAAACTAGTAAACAACTAGCGGACATCTTCACTAAACCTTTATGTAAAGAAAGTTTTTTAACATCCGAAATGAACTTGGTATCTTGGATTCTAATCTAATATGATTTGTTTGAATTCATTGTATTTATATTGCTATTTTTGTATCTCTTACTAACTTAAGCATTGGAGATATCCAATTAGCCATTGTTTTGTAGGTTTATGAGTTGATGAATGAGTGATTAATCTTGAGGTAGATTGAAGAATTTGAAGATTATAAACAATGGAGGATCAACAAATTGAAGTTTATAATAGTTTAAGTGAGTATATACATGATGGAACTCAAAGGATTGAAGAAAGAACCACCAAAGGATGAAAATTTGGTGATTTTGGGCAAAATGATGCATGTTGCATCGATGCAACCAAGCTTTGCATCGATGCAAAGCACACAACGTGCTATGTGCATCGATGCAAAGCCTATTGCATCGATGCAAACACGACCAAATTGCACAAAAACACGTGAATTTGGCATTTTTGAGCAACAAAACCCACTTTTCATCATCTTCAACCTCACAACTCATATCCCCACATTCAAACCTCCATAACCTCCAAAACAAGCTCACATATAGCTTCATACAACTCACAAAACTTAGATACCCACTACAAACAAATTACATATTTGAAGTCCCCACATTCTCCTCTACAAAACCCATAAAACAAAATCATCCACAATGCCTAGAATCAAGAGAACCATCAAGAAGTCAAAAGGCTCTTCAAGTGTGGTTCCACCTCCAAATGATCATCCTTTGGCAAGGTACTTTGCTTCTAATGAAGATCTTCAATTCTATGAGGCAAGGCTCGCCGGAAGAAAGGAAATTCCTCCGAGGTATTTGGATCCGACCCTTCTTGTCATTCATAAGTTTGATACTCTTAAGGCTATTCTAGTTCATCAAGGCCTCATGGATTTTGTTCAAATTAAGAGTAAATTTTATCCGGATTTAGTTGCCATAGCCTATAGTACACTCATGCTTGAGATTAATGAGGAAGATGAATCAAATTTCACATTATTCTTCAAGATAGGAAGAAAGGATTATAGGCTAGATGGTGATGAGTTAGCCACCATTTGGGAGTTGCCAAATCAAGGTGACTTGTTTCAAGGTGGTAAAACCCCAATTGATGAATGGGGTTATTCAAAGGACAATGCCATGCATTTGTTCAACCTTGTACAAAGAGCTCACTCCAAAATTAGTTGCAATTCAATGAGTGCGGAACATAGAACTTTGTTATATCTAGTCACCTATGTATTGCAACCTAGAATATCCGGGCATGCGAATGTAAATGATGAAGATTTGATTGTCATGTGGGCTATGATGAATGGGATTAAGATTAATTGGCCATACTTTATAGTACAACATATGATTAGGCTCAAGATGAAGGATAGGAATGGTGGATTAGGATTCCTTTGCCTATGGTCTAAAGTCTTTGATTATGTTGGTATTGATATATCAAATGAGATTGCCAAGGAAGTACCACCTCAATCTTGTATCAACATCATAGTCTCAACAAAATGGGAAGAAGAAATGTTGATGAACAAGGTCCTCAAGAGCAAGCTCCTCCACAAGCACCTCAAGCTCAAGAACCACCCTCCTTGGTTGATGTAATGAGAGAATTACAATCCATCAACCAAAACATCCAAAGGATTGAAGTAGAGCATGGTAGGCAACTTGAAGCACTTAATCGTCGTGTGTCTCGTGTAGATCATCGCACGGGTCGCTTGGATCGTCGTATTGATGACTTATATGAGCATTTCGGCATCCACCTACCGTATGAAGAGGATAATGATGATGATGAAGACCAAGATTGATTGTCTCCTCTTCATCAAGTCACTTTTTATTGCTTTATGTTTATTTGATTATATGAATGTTAAACTAACTCCTAGTAAGCTAAGGATTTCTATTATGGTTTAAATACTTTGATATTTCCTTCATAATTTTGTTTATGATTAATGCTTGTATGCTTATTTGGTGAATAACTCAAAATAGGCTTGGTACCCCTATTTTAAGTTAATGTGCATGCCTTGATATATTTCACTTCTTTAGGGGAATTATGCATGCTTGTTATATATAAAAAGAGGAAATCAAATTCTTTTTGAAAGGGGAATATCTCATCCTTGAGATAATAGAGATATTGAACTTAAAAAAATTCATTGTTTTATGCATGCTTCTATGACACATTTCAAACTCCTTTCTTTTTGATAATGTCAAAAGGGGGAAGAAAAGTTTGAGGATATTTGAAGTTTTGAACTTTTGAAAAAGAAGAAGTTTGAGGATTTGAAAAGAAGAAATAAGTTTGCGAAACAATGATTTCAAAAAGACTTCCGCTAAGCAAAAACTTTTGATATCTAAATCGTTTTCTTTGATAAACGCCCTTTAAGGGAACAAATGCACATATTTAGGGGGAACTCCTGCAAAATTTTTTTGTGAAGTCTTCTCCAAAGCTTTCTATAAAACAAAGTGCATTATTGTTGCTTTCAAAATCATTTATAAATGCATATCCTCAAAATTGGTTTGTCATTATCAAAAAGGGGGAAATTGTAAATCATGTTGCTTGTATGCGAAGTTTGTATTCGTAGGTTTGATGAATGACAAACCAACAAACGACATGAAAGACAAACCAACAAACAACTTGAATGAACAAGCATGTTGAAAGATCAACCAACATTCAACGTTGAGGAATGAAGAGTTGAAAGCAACACAACAACAACAAGAAACTCAAGTCCACAACATTGAAGACAAGTATAGTGTCTTAGGACTTAGGTAACTTCTTGTTAAGAACCAATTGCTAAATCTCTCAACACACACTCACAAAATGTTTGATGCACATCTTGCAATTCGATGCTAGCCAAATGGTTTAAAAACTTGTTTCAAAGTACAAAAGCATAGGAATGACTCAACAAGTTGAGATCAATCCTAAGTATTTGAAGTGATTTTAGCCATTCTTAAGGTTTGCATCGATGCACACTCATCTGATAGCAAGATGCACACTTGCATCGATGCAAAGATGTTGCATCAATGCAACCTACTGAAAATTCAAATTTCAGCTTCAAAGACACATTGCATCATGAAAGTTATACGATGCAAATATCAAAACTAAAAAACGCTATTACAAAAAGGTCCTATCGTTTCTAAGGTTTGGGGAGTCTATAAATAGATGGATTGAAGCCTTATTTCAATACTTGAGTATTTGCAAACTATCTTGTTCATATTCTTTCATTCTACACATTTTTTAAGGTGTTATAATACACAATTGAGAGAGCAATATCAATTGGTTCAATAGTGCTAAACTTGTAATCATACACTCTTCTAGAGAGTACTCATTTCGTCTCAACAATTCTTTGAAATTGTTTTCTTGTACACTTTGTAAATTGGATGTGATCTCCAAGGTTGATCAAGAGTTATAAACACTATAGTCGGTGAGGATACCAAAGAAGTATACTAAGTACTCAAGGCAAATCTTAGAGAAGGTATCTCTAAGTGGAGTGGGTAGTATACGATGTGATCATATACCGTGAGGTGTTAGAAACTAAGGACTCAGATTGTAAAAGGTTTTGCGCGAGCACCTGAAGCTTGCAATAGTGGAACTTCTCAATAGCGATTGAGAAAGAAAGTGGACGTAGGACAAGGATTGTGCCGAACCACTCTAAATAGCGTTTGCATCTCTCCAAACTCATCTCTTCAATATTATTGTCTTTTACCTTTGAGCAAATAAATTGTGATCGAAAAGTAGCTTCGTAAGTACTTAAGGAATAGCTAAGTCCGATTGGTGAAAAGCTTGATCAATTATTTGAGTTGGTGTCTATTGGAAAGTAAAAGCTCCTTATAAATGCTTAGCAATTGAGTTAAGCTCTTGGGAAAAATACTAGTACAATAACACTTTTGTATATTGTCTTTAACTTTCGCAAAAAGATTCATTGTTGTTGCAATACTCAATTCACCCCCCTCTTGAGTAATTGTGCCTAGGTTCTACATTTCTTGCTGCCATTTTATCTGAAACGAAAAATAAAAAGTCAAGGATATCAGTAAGATACACCCATATATAAGAGTCAGATTACACCCATTAATAACAGTAAATACACCCACAGATATGATTCAGATACACT